>NC_135480.1:55171872-55492706 GCF_052094955.1 Ictidomys tridecemlineatus | reverse complement strand
GTTCATGGTTTCAGAGGTCTCAGTCCATAGATGGCTGGATCCATTGCTCTGGGCCAGAGATTAGGGAGAACATCATAGCATAAGAGTGGCAAAGAAAAGCAGATCTCCACCAAGAAGCAAAGAGGAAGGGAGAGATAGCAAGAGCAAGAGAGAGACACTTCTCTCACCACAGACAAAATGTTACCCCCAAAGACACCCGCCCCCCCAATGATCCAGCTCCTCCAGCCATACCCTACCTGCCAATGCTTACTATCCAGTTAATCCCTATCAGGTGATTAATGCACTGATCAGATTAAGGCTCTCATAATCCAATAATTTCATCTCTAAACTTTCTTGCATTGTCTCATACAAGAGCTTTTGGGGAACACCTAATATCTAAATCGTAACAACTGACTGGGAAGTACTCTGTAGAAATATTCAACCAGCCTTCTACTCCTGTTGATTCTTCCTTGGCAAAACTCTTCTTAACTCGAACTTTATTCAATTCCCATTTTCTTTTTTTTTTTTTAATTTGTTCTTTTTAGTTATACATGACAAGAGAGTATAAGTTGACGTATTTATACAAACATGGAGCACATCTTATTCTAACTAGGATCCCAGTCTTGTGGTTGTACATAATATAGAGATTCACTGTGGTGTATTTATGTATGTACATAGGAAAGATAAGTCAGACTCAACCCACTGCCTTTTCTAATTCCTGTCCTTCCCCTTCCCTTCATTACCCTTTTTCTAATATACTGAACTTCTATTCTTCCTATCCACCCCCTTGTAGTTTGTTAGCATTCACATATCAGAGAGAACATTCAACCTTTGGTTTTTGGGGATTGCCTCATAGTCTCCAGATCCATGTATTTTCTGGCAAATATCTCGAAGTCATTCTTTTATGTCTGAGTAACATTCTATTGTATATACCACATTTTCATTGCCACTACCATTATCCTAGGTAGGCTCTTACCTCCACAGTATTATTATAAGAGCCTTCTCACGGTTTTCATGCTTTTTTTGCTCATTTCCCAATCCTTTACACATACTGGTAGATATTATTTTTACAGTGATGAACAAAACCAAGCCCCTGCCCTCAAGATGTTACAATCTAATGAGAAGAGAGATGTCAACAATTAATTGCACAAACATATATACAATTACAAACACCTATAATTGTTATGAAGGAAGAGATGTAGTGTTCTGAGAAACAAAAGGAGGGGATCCTAATACACATTCAGAATCAGAGAAGACCTCATTGAAGAAGTGGAATTCAAAGTAGTATCAGAGGATTATATAGAAGGTAATCATGTTTAAAAAATAAAAATACTCAAAGTAAATGGATTCTACTCTCATTTATAACTAAAACTAACCAATTAAAAAGAATTTATACATACAAAAATTCTAAGGCAGTATTGCAGAAAAGGTGTTGGTGCAATACGAGTAGTGGTGATGGTCATGCTATAGTGTACTGGAATGTCCCTTCCTCTCCTTGATGCAACTTCAGGTCCCAGTTCAAATAGCATTATGATGAAACCTGATTATATATAATTCATCAGGGCTCAGCATATTTTCTATATTTTGTTTTCTTCTCACAGTAGGTTTTGGGCATTTGACAGGGGAGGAAATGAGACAAGGAATAATTTCCCCTCAGATTACAAATTTAGGAATCAGTGGAGAAGAACTAGAATCTAATTTAGTTTTGTTTCTAATATCTGTCTTTTTTATAAAAAGATGAATACTTATACATAATAAAAATTCAATGACTCCTTCCTTCTGGAGGCAGAGGTTAATTCTTCTTTCTTGCATGTAGGTTGGGCCAAAAAAAAAAAACTCATTTCTAAAGTATAGAGTATGAAAAGGGGAAAAGGATTAACTTTACAATAGAGAAATCTGAGAGATATCACCTTAATCAGGGATTAAGGTTAATATGACTAGTGACATGTGGTGTTGGTACAATACACAACTTAGCATGACATGATGAGATGGGACCTCACACTCACAAAATTACTATCCCTTTAGCCCTTAACACCAAACAACAGCAAAACAAAACAACAACAACAACAACAACAAAAACTACAATCTAATCACTAAAAACCTACAGACTGTTTTGAGAGACATTCTATGAAATACCTGATAGCACTCAGGTCAAAAAATTAACAGAATTCTAAGTAAATTTTACAGATTGAGAAAAGTAAGAATGTGATAACTGAATGCCCTGTACTCTCCTGAATAGAAACTTGGAAAAGAAAAGCCCTTTGTGGGAAAATTGTTCCAATTCAAATAATTATCTATACTCCAGTTAATGCACCAAAGAGAAATTCTCTGTTATTTTATGATTGTCCTACAAACCTAAAATTACTTCAAAATTAAAATTTTTTGTTCAAGACTTTAATAATGTTCAAGACTTTAATACTGTTCAAGACTTTTATACTGATACAAGGATACACAATCAAAAGTAGATTGTCCTCTCAGAGGTAATAACTATTGCTCAGAGGTAATAACTATTATCAATTTCTTATAGAGCTTGCCAGAAATTTTCTAATAATAAATTTTATTTATATATTCATGATTTTCTTTTTATAAAATATATGTCATTTTGTTAACATTCTTCACCTTGATTTTTTAAAAATAAATTTTAAAAAATTTAGAGCACTATTTTTATAGAAAAGTTGCAATGATAGTACATATAGTACCCATGTACCCCACATTCAGTCCTCCCTATTATTAACACTTTATTGAATACGGTACATTTGTCACAATTAATGAACAAACATTGATATATGATTATTAACTAAAACCCATTCTTTATTCAGATTTCCTTAGTTTTACCAGATGTTGCATTTGTGCTCTGGGATGACATCCAGGCTACCACCCTACGCGCAGACTTCAAGTCTCTGCTGGGCTGCGCTTGGTCATTCCAGTTTCTCAGACTTTTCTTGTTTTTCATGACCTTGACAGTTTTGAGGAATACTGGCCAGATATTTTAAATAATATCTCATATTTGGGACTTATATAAGGTTTTGCTTATGATTGGACTGGGGTTGTGGTTTGGGGAAAATGATTATAGGAGTGAAATGTCATTTTCATCGAATCTTATCAAGGTCACATTATATCAACATGTTTTAGCACTGGCTATGATCTAACTTTGATCACCTAGATGAAGTCATGATTGTCAAGTTCCTCTATGTTATGGTTTGGATGTGAAGTGTCCCTCAAAAGCTCACATGTGAGACAATGCAAGAAGATTCAGAGAAGAAAATTTGGGGTTTCAAGAGCTTTAACCCAATCAGTAAATTAATTACCTGATGGGATTAATTGAGTGGTAACTGAAGGCAGGTGGGATATGGCTGGAGGAGATAGGGCATTGAGGGTGTGGCTTGGGGACTTATATTTGTATCTGGCAAGTGGAAATCTCTCTCTCTGCTTCCTGGTCACCATGTCAGCTGCTTCCCTCTGCCACACTCTTCCACCATAATGTTCATCCTCACCTTGTTCTGGTAGGGTCCTTTCAGTCACAGCATCGAAAAAAGTTGACTAAAACACTCTAGTATGAAATTATTCTCCCCTGCTCCTTCCCATATTTTACTCTTTGGAAAGAAATTATCATGCTGAGCCCACACTCAAAGGGTGGGGAGTTATCCTCCAACTGCCTGTGAGTAGAGCAATCTACATAAATTATTTGGAATTCCCTCAGGAGATTTGTTGATTACATTTTTGTCTTTGTTCAATCATATATGTTCATCAATATGCACTCAAATGGTATGCATTTTATATTTTGGATTACAATCCAATCCTACTTTATTTGTTGGCAAAATTTAGCTTTAGCTACTGAGAGCTTTTCCATTTGCTTTCAGTGTCTCTTTTACATAATCTAATAATGAACTTTTTTTCTGTTTTGTTGTTGTTGTTATTGTTTTTCTTTGTTTTTAGCATTTGCTTTCTGCACTATAAAAAGCTTCATGCTCATTTCATATATTTCCTACTCCAGTCCTAGAATTAGTCATTTTCCAAAGAGTACTAATTCCATTTTGGAAATTAATATTAGAAAGACAAGTCTTGATCCTAGATGTTCATAATTTTTAGCATGAATATTAATATACATTAATAGTTATATAGCATTTCATTGTATATCATGAAAACTTCACAATTTTTAATTGTCCCCTGTTGATGAAATTAAGGTATTTTCTACAATGTTTGGCAATTTAAATGGTGCTACAATTTAAAAACCAATTATAATTTTTAAAGCCTGAATTAAATAATGTAATACTATTTTATTTCTATCTTGTACTGTTCAATAGCTATTTAAAAGTCCGATAACCTCAAGTCACCTGAACAACTAAGAATCAAGAATTATTTCTTTTTTACATTTTCCTTGGCAGTGCTCAGCAAAGGACCAAATAACTAAAAATAATAATTCCAATGGTAAAGTCTATGTATTTGAGAATATTTTTACCTACAGTTATCTTTCTCCCCTTCTGAAGCCAGAATTAGACAGTCAGTATAGTTAGGTAAATTGAGTCAGGTTGATCAAAGGAGGCCAACTTTGAGTGAGTTGAGGAAGTTAGAGACTGTCCCCTGAAGAACTGAAATGTTAATTCCTTCAGAGCCTTTCCTCCACCATTATCAAGAACTTGCCTAACCTGTTCCAGGAATTGCTCCTCCCTACAGGGAGCCATAATGTTGTTAGTTAGTGTGTCCTTGGCTTCTCTATCCTGCTCTTCCCCCTTTAGCCCACTCATTTCCCACCTTTTAGCCATCTCACGGAGCATTCCTTGGCCTAGTCATGTTCACAGGAAGGAGGAAAATAAGAGGAAGAGGGCAGAAAAACAAAGGGGACCTAGGACATACAAAAAGGGCAGAACATCTCACTTCTTGGGATTCCAAGATACCTCCCGTGAGAAGTCCACTCACCCCTTTTTAAATAAACCCTGCTTTAATAATGCTTGCCTCGGAATGCTTCTCTAATATTCAGACTTCAACATGTGAGGAAGCAGGACTTGTCACAGATAATGGCTGTATCACAACTACACTTAATAAGAACCACTTGGTCGCAAGCTCTTGACCGGACTACTCTGTTAAAATATAAGCTTTATGAAGGCAGGGACAATATCTATTTGCTTCTTTGTTAGTCTGTTTCCTTTACTTACACAATCTAATGCCTAGAATTGGGTGTGTGGAGACTCTGCTGAAGTTAAGTTTCCCTCTTGGGAGAACATCACAGAATTCCTTACCCCTCCCCCTCCTCTCTGAAGGGCACCAAATTAGAAAGTTTTTTTCAACCAATCCCCACAGGATACAGTGTCCTCTCACTGTTCCTGAGTCACCCTGCCAATCAGAACCTGCCATGTCCCCTACTCCACCCTTCTTAAGCAGAAGCTTGTAAGCAGATGCTCTCTGCCCTCTGCTGTCTTCCTCTTCTTTCTCTCCTCTCTTTCTCTCTCTCTCTGCCCTCCTCCTCTCCTCTCTCTGCTCTCTGCCTCTCCTTCCCCTTTGGGCAGCCCACCAATAAATCTCTTGGTTGAATCTCCATCTTGGGTGAGTCACTCGCCTTTCACAGAAGAGCACTGATATCTAGAAGACACTCAATGAATGTTTATTGAGTGAATGAATAATTAGTATCTGTGTGATAGGTTTTATAAATACAAGTTATTTAATTTCATCATAATATCAACCCTATAAAATAAGTGTTTTTATCTTTAACTATGGAAACTTGAAGCCCCAAGATTTAATCACCTTGCTGAGTACCAAAGCCAGAGTGTTCCAGAGTTGAGATTAAATTTAGGTTACTCTGACTTCAAACTGCTGCATTTTCTCTACACAAAACTACTTCCCTTTACCTAGAGTTTGGTTTCCCTTTCTTGAATTTTTCCTAGTTGGCTCTAAAACTCATCATGTTCTCAAAGGACAATAGATTAAAAAAAGGTCAGGTCCTCATGGGGAAGGGAAGGAAGAGGTGCTCTGGTGAGCCTGATAACACCAAGGGAAAACACAAATTCCAGCCATTTCACTAGCCTCAAAGACAAAAGAGGCACAGCTGGGAATAGTTTTCCTAAAGTCAGGACTGGGAGCAAGGCCAGCCCACAGTGTGCTCACTCACATCTGACACAGAAGGCCGCAGTGGACTGGCTGTGGCTACAGCCTTTAATGTCTCAGTGAGGACAAGAAGTAAGATTTGCTTGTTTCCTCCTCTGGATTTTCTAGAAGAAACAGTTATAGAGCTCTTAGATGAATGTCAGGCAAAGCCCATGAAGGAAGATGTCCCTATTGGATACAGGTAAGTCTCTTTATAAAAGGCCAAAACAAGCAGTGACCCATCCAGAAGTTCATTTGTTCAACAGAGCAAGGTTTGGGCAGGTTTGGGTGGGACACCTAATTCTATTCCTATGTCCACACTGGAAAGATCTCATCAGTTCCTTTCTTTCTTGGACCTCAGTTTCCCCTTTCTACGTCATAAGATAGGACTTGAGGCCACAAGAAAATTGATATTACCCAGGTTTTTTTTTCCAGTTCTCTCATATCTTTTTCTGGGTCAGGAAGTGTCCAGGCCCTGCAGCCTCAATAGGACATACACTTCCTCCAGATCTCCATTTTCCACTGATTAATTTGGGGAAGATTTGCCTTGGTGGAACATTCAGGAGGAAGAGGATATTAAAGTCTTAGAAGAATGGGCTCCTATTCCTGGGACAGTCAAGAGAAATGATTAGCAATGGATGCTCCCAGGGAAGATCTGGACGGCCTGGCAAGGAGACTGTGGGCCAGCTGTGGAATAGTGGCTTCTATAACAACACAGACAGGGTGTAGCTCTTTTTCCCCAGTAGTTTCCAGGAGTCCAAAGAGAAACCTAGCCATCCCTTTTATCTCTGCTCCTCTCTCCTTCCCAAATCCTCTTCACTAGCACCACACACAACATCTGTCACGAAATGGGGCTTCTTCTAGTGAAAGTAGAGTTCTGATAAAGGAAGGGCAGTCACTGGGAAAATAAGAACTCTAGTGAGGAAAGAAAACTCCATTAAGAATGAACTTTGTCGACTTCATATATTTATTCATCTAATTAGTTGTCCCAAAACACATATAAATAGATTATTCTAGCCAGATATTGGGCTACTTCACATAAAAGAGATAACAAAGACAATCAATATTCTAATGCGGTCTACAGATTGAAGCAAATATTATAATAACTGAATAATTAAAATATCTTAAAGGATATAGGAAAATAGAGAAGAAGACTAATCTTATCTGGAAGCATCACATGATAGAGCTGTTTTGAGTCAGGTAGGGTGTGGGAAGGCAGAAGTGATGTCACATGGAAAGGCATAGAAACAGAACTGAATTAGTATGTTCAATAAAGAGTAAGAAACTCAACATTATGGTAGAGAAAGGAGATATGATATGGACTCAAAGTGACACTTGAGACATAACTTATGATCATTTGAAACCCTATTTTCAAAACTATTGAAAATTTTCTTAACTGTGAAGTTCCATATTGACTCTAAATTTCAGTTTATTCATTTTTAATATGGGGAGGGTATTATGTATGTATGTGTGTATATATATATATATATATATATATATATATATATATATATATATATATATACAATGGCACTTAAATCATAGAATTGCAAGAAGGAAATGAGGCAATAAATGTAAAGCACAAAGCATAAATCTATTACATAGTAAATCCTGCCAGACTTATTTGATATGATCATCATTTTCATGTGAATGTTTTTATTGCTAACATATAACAAATACAGCTTATTCTAGACAATAGAGAAATCCAGAAAAAAAATAAGAAAATAAATCCCCTCTTTTTACCATTTGAATTAAATCACTTTTAATTTTTGCATATATCCTTTCAGTCTTTCTATATAGCATCTATTTTAAAAATTGAAAATGTATCACAGTGAGCAGTGTTATGTTTTGTTTTTCATTAAGTATTATATGGCAGTTACTATGCAACAACATTAAATATTTATCAAAGATTAATGATGTGGGATCATTTTGTTGAATACTTGCTTTATAATTGAACCATGCATTGATCTGTATTGATTATTATTTCACTTTATCACTATAATAGTCAGCATGGAAACTTACACAAAAAAATCATTGCCTGTACCTCCTTTATTCGAAGGGGTTCTTTCAGAAAATGTAGGAATTTTAAATTATCTTCATATGTTGTGAGAACTGATTTTCAAAGAAGTTATACTCATTTACACAGCCTTAAGCAAAATAAGACATTGTCTACTACACCATCCCTTATGTGCAGTGAATATTATCTTTTTAAATATTTCAAATTTGATAAAGATATTTAATCTCTACGTTTAATTAATTTTATTGTTATCAGTAGCAAAATAATTTTCACATGCTTACTAGCTATTAGATTTCTTTGGGAATTAAATTGTTATATCCTCTGGCTGTTTTTCTTTTGGGCAGATTATATCTATTTAAAAATGATATCAATGGCTTATATATGAAGTACAAAATCACATTTTATTATTTGTTTCCACAACTACAAATGTTTTCTGAAATTTGTCATTTATTTTTCCCTTTTGTTTGTAGGTTATTTTGTGTTTTCAGTATTTAATTTTTAAAAATATACAAGTATTTTTCTCCTAAATAAAAACCAATGTATTTCTACTGTGCATAATGCGAATAATATAAAATACAAAGAAAAAAAATAAAACACTTGTAATTGCACCACTAAGATGTTAACAAAGGAATAAAACTATAGGCTGTGTGTCTGTGTGTGTATAAAACATGTATCTATGTATACATATACATATATATAAAATATATGTACACATATATGTGTATATAGATATATAAAAATTTTACAACAAATATTTACATTATCCATACTATTTTGTAGCATATTTTATCAATTTAGCCAAACATACAAGATCTTTTCTCATAGCATTTAATATTCTTCCACAGCATACTTTTACATTAATGTATAGTGCTAGATGGGGTGGTGCATGCCTGTAATCTCAGCAATTTGGGAGTCTGAGTAGGATGATCATAAGTTCAAGGCCAGCCTGAGAACTTAGGGAGGCTCTAAGCAACTTAGAAAAAAACACTGTCTCAAAATTAAAAACAAAAAAAAAGTTTAGGGATGTGACTCATGGGTTAAGCACCCCTGGGTTCATTCCCGGGTACTGAAAAGAAAAAAAAAATTTTGTATGTTATTTCATAGTACAGATATAACACAATTTATTTAACCAATCTGCTACATGTTTATGTTGTCCTTTATTATATATTCACTTGAATTACTTTCTTACGAATAAACGGAGAGGAGCATTCTGGTAGCTAAAATTTGCACATAATCTTAATCTAAAATTATAGATGTGAGGATTGCTAGTTCAAAGAGTCTCTGGCAATATACTGTGAAATCGACCTATTATTTGGAACTACAGTGTTTAAATAGTTATGTTCTTTCACTTTAACTCAAAATATGTATAATCATGTCTTTAAATATAGAGGAAAAAATAACCTCCTTTTTAAAAATTATGGTTGCTTTCTGACAATTTTAAAATTTTTAAAATACTTTTTAGCCATTTGATTTCGACTTATGAACTGAATGATTATAACTTTACTTAATTTTCTCTTGGGTAATTTATAAGAATCTTTTGATATTAACTTGCAGGTATTATCTCCATTTGTAGTTTATACTTGAATTTCTATTTTAGATTTTTAATTCTCAAATTTATTTAACTTTTATATAGTCAAATCAATTAATCTTTTTTTATGGATTCTGCTTTAGAGTAAAAGCTGAGAAAGAACTTTGCAATGCTGAAGCTAACATCAGAAAGTAATTTTAAATATTTATATAAAATAAATTTTCTTCAAATTCAACTATATATTCACTTATATTAAAATCATTATTCATATTGAATACATTTTGGCATATTAAGATAACATTGGAATATTTATTTTCCTCTCATGTTGCCCTTTAGCTGCTTCTTGAATTCCTTTTATATATACCCTGCTTTTGGGCTTCACTGTATATAAATTGTCTCCCTAAAGCATAAGAAAAAAGCATAGACATAAAAATTTTTGATAATATGAGGAAGATAAATAAATACCATGAAGATATATTATAAAATGGCTTAACATCTTTGTATGCATATACTTCTTCTATACTTTCCTTAGTGATTTTGGAAAAATACTAAAATACTTATCAATTTTTAGTAATATTTAATAAACACAAAATGAAACAATTGCATATTGTGTTCAATCCAAGACATTCTTCTAACAGAATGCGTACTACATTCCATAAGAACATGTCAGTTTTGTACATGCTTATTCTATTTTGTGTGATAATACCAATACAGCAAAACTATTTTTCTAACTAGTTTTTTTTCATGAATATAGGAAAACTACTTGTTTAATATGCCTCTTTTGTAACTGGTCAATG
This sequence comes from Ictidomys tridecemlineatus, assembly GCF_052094955.1. Taxonomy (NCBI): domain Eukaryota; kingdom Metazoa; phylum Chordata; class Mammalia; order Rodentia; family Sciuridae; genus Ictidomys; species Ictidomys tridecemlineatus. The sequence continues at coordinate 55,482,307 of NC_135480.1, read as the reverse complement.
CATTGAACTTCTTAATATTACTAGCTTTTCATCTTCTTGAAATTATAAAATTATTTTTCCTTCCTAATATTTCTGCTTTATCTAGTTTCCTTGTCTTATTTTGTTTCCCCAATTTCCCAGAGTGTTTTGTAACTCTAAACTTCAATGTGGGTTTAACCAGGAGCTTCAAAAGATCTGAATTTCCACCCCAAAGTGAAGTATTTTTATGTAGGGATTCAATATAGGTATGGGTGTGTAGATAGATATAAAGATACATAAAACTTTCAAAGGAGAGAATTTCCATAGTTTTTGTCAGCTTCTTGAAAGATTACATAAGCCGTCCAAACATAGGAACTTCTGTTCTAATGTTTTACTTATAAGTATAATATTGGCTATTATTTCTATATAGATATTCAGGTTGTCTTAAGGAAATTGTCTTAACTGGTTGACTGTAAATTTATTTGATATATTTTTAAAATCAGATAAATGTTGTGTTACATATTTCCCTATGTAACACAACATTTACCTACTGAGGATAACTTTTTAAATTGAATTTTTGGTGGGATAAATTTTGGTGGGATAAATTCCACTTGAGGATTACTGAATTTTGAACTACATTTTTATCCTTGAAACAAATTCTACCTTAGCATAATGTGTTATTAAAATACAGATTGGATTGAGATAAGTAAATGAATTTTTTTTCAAAATTTTACATCTTTATTAATTAGGAAGATTGACCCAAGGAGATTTTTACATGTGTTTTTCAAATTTTGAATTAAAGTATTTGTTATTATCATAATTACAAAATAAACATTGGTCTCTTCATTTAGAAGAAGTTTAAATAACCCTAGGACTATCTGTTTATTGAAAATTGAATATAACTCACTCAGCTCAGGACAGACTCAGGGTGCAGCTCTTTTCCCCTCAGGGTGGATCTTTTATTTTACCACAAAAATATTCCCTTTGTATTTTTATAATTTATTAATGTGAATATGATCCTTAAAGAACTGCAAAAGTTTTCTAGAGTGGTTGTAACCATATACACTTCTAACTGCAATGTATGAATGACCCAGTTGCTCAATCTTCCAAGCACTTAATGCTGTTACTATTTTGTTTTACCCATTCTAATATATGTATAGTGATATATCATTGTGATATTGATGTGTATATATGCATTTCATTAAAGGGGAATGATGGTGAACCTTTTTCTTTTCTTTTTTTTGGGGGTGGGGGTGGGGGCTCAGTTGTGAAATATAGGGACTTTTTTTTTATCTTCTTTGGAATATTTAAATCATTTTTCCAGTCTGGTTACTAAGCAGAATTTTTCACTATTTCCAAAATTAAAAGAAAATTCCACTAACATAAAGTCATGTGTTCTAGGAATATTTTATAATTTATTGTTTTTTACTTAGGGATTTTCTCAGTTCAACAAGTCAGGTCTTCCCTTAGCTCAGAGATGTTTTTTCTTCCCCTGTTACTTCTTCAAATGTTTTCTTGCCCTTTTCTTTGTTCTATTATTTAGGTTTGCCTATTAGGTAGATTTTTCATTTCCTTTATTTTACTTCATAATTTCTCATAATTTCAATCTTTTCATAATTTGCTATAATTTCTCAAATTTACACCTTAATCTGCTAATTCAGTTTTTTTTTTTAAGTCTTTATCACTGTGACACACAGCTTTTTAATTCTGTAATCATGATTTTCCGCTTTGGTGCTCTTTTTTGAGCTTAAGATTAATTTTAGGGCTATTCATTCAGTATTTAACATTTTATGAGATTTATTAAAAGTAAGCAATAGAGACAATTTGATGCCTATCTAGTTTCTTCCAGACTCTTTTGGGAAGGATAACAACTGCTATGATGCCTTGGATTTATCTCATTAATGTGAAATGTTGTGCCTTCATATCCCACGTGACTTCTGTTTACTTAATCTGAAAGAACTAGCTTGTCTTTCAGCATTATAAGAGAGTTTCTAGTTGAGAGTCTCTGCTGCATCAATGATCCTTTTATTATCTTTTAAATCATATTTAGTATTTCTAAAAAAAATATTTAGTGTTTCTGACAATGGGAACAAAACTGTAGACATTATGTTTTTCTAAGAAATATTAGATTCAAATGGTTTAGAATTTTGAATATAACCTTGAAATACAAATTAGTCATTGAATAATATTTAGCCTCTCTTTGTTAATATTATGTGCTGCTTGAAAATAAATTATTATTGAAAACTAATAGCAATGATGCACATTTCACCTGCTGTCCTTGACCCCAGGCATACAACTTTTTATCCCTCCTTACTTCCATACTCTACCACATAATCTCACAACAATGCCAGAATGGTCTTTCTTCATGGTATATTTGAAAATATGACTCCACTGTTTTGAATATCTGGGCTAATTTTGTTCTCTAGAGAATAAAGTCCAAATTCTTTAGCATGGAATAAAAGCATATTGATGGAAAATATCCAAAACACTGACCAGATCCTTATTTGTTTTTCACTGTGTGTCACTTCTGTTTTCTACTGTTTCTAATAATGTTTTTATTTATTAAATTTTGAGTGTTTCTTATGATAGTTCCCTCACCCTAATTCCTTTTTCATTTATCCTAGACTCCGAACCAATTTCATTTGCCAACTTTATCCCACTATTTCTCTATTAGACTTTTAAAATTTTAGATTACCAAGATAATAAGAGGAGATTCTTGATACTCAACTTAAAATTTGAATCTTAATGTTAATGATGTTGGTCCTCTTGATTTTCTTTCCCTCTGTCTTCACTGTGATTTTTCAGAAAATTCCATTTATTTCCCTAGATCTCAAGCATTTAGTCCTCAGATCAAGGTATAAGAATCCAACAAAGCAAAACAGAGTTTAGTAGAAATCAAAAGATATTTGGAATTCAAAATTTGGATGTGGGTTGGATTCAAGATCTGCCATCTAATTGTTGTTTCTTAACTTCTCTGAGATAATGTTTTCATGTAAAGAATAGAGTAATAACAAGAAAAAGATATACATGTAATCTGTTGTCAATACATGTTAGCCTTTCACTTACCTCTCAAATTCTACCCGGGCAAGAAAGATTTATTAAGACTAGAAAAATAATTACTTGCCTTACTTTCCATTGTAATTACATTTCTAGAGATTTTAAAATTTCACATTTATATGTTCTTCAGTGAGATCATGAACATTAGATAGGTTTCTCAAAAGTTTAGAAGTTTTAAGGAACACCATGGTCTCCTAAAATGTATTCCTTGGTGTCTGCTTCAGAGATTCATGAGTCTGACATCGCTTGACCTTTCTAAATATGTTAATGTACAAATAGGAACATATCAACTCTTTCAGAAACTGATATAGGTCCTTCTTAAGCTTAGTGTCTTTATTCTTAGCAATTACCCTTCTTCTTCCAACAGAACCTGATCTTCCTTTTCCTGAAACTAAGGGGGAATTTGAAAAACAAATGCAGAATCTCCCAATCAACAATTTCTCTTCGTGACCACACTGGGAATTTATGCCTACATCCATGACAGCAGAGAACTGGACAAGAGTAAGTGAGTTTATCCTCCTGAGCTTCTCTTCCTTACCCACCGAAATACAGTCACTGCTCTTCCTGACATTTCTAACCATCTACTTGGTCACTCTCATGGGAAACAGCCTCATCATTCTGGTGACCTTGGCCGACCCCATGCTGCATAGTCCCATGTACTTCTTCCTCAGAAATTTGTCCTTCTTGGAGATTGGCTTCAACTTAGTCATTGTGCCCAAAATGCTGGGGACCCTCATTGCCCAGGACACAACCATCTCCTTCACTGGCTGTGCCGCTCAGATGTATTTCTTCTTCTTTTTTGGGGTGGCTGAATGTTTCCTTCTGGCCACCATGGCATATGATCGCTATGTAGCCATCTGCAGTCCCTTGCACTACCCAGTCCTCATGAACCAAAGGACACGTGCCAAACTGGCTGCTGCCTCCTGGTTTCCAGGCTTTCCTGTGGCTACCATCCAGACCACGTGGCTCTTCAGCTTTCCATTCTGTGCCACCAACAAGGTGAACCACTTCTTCTGTGACAGCCCACCTGTGCTGAGGCTGGTCTGTGCAGACACAGCACAGTTTGAGATCTATGCCATTGTGGGGACCATTCTGGTCGTCATGATTCCCTGCTTGCTGATCTTATGTTCCTACACTCGCATTGCTGCTGCCATCCTCAAGATTCCATCAGCTAAAGGGAAGCACAAAGCCTTCTCTACCTGCTCCTCCCACCTCCTTGTTGTCTCCCTTTTCTATGTATCTTCAAGCCTCACCTACTTCCGGCCCAAATCAAATAATTCTCCTGAGAGCAAGAAATTGTTATCATTGTCCTACACTGTTGTGACTCCCATGTTGAACCCCATCATCTACAGCCTGAGAAATAATGAGGTGAAGAATGCCCTGAGCAGGACCTTCCACAAGGCCCTAGCTCTCAGAAGCCATATCCTATAGACATTATGATATAAGAGTAAAGTTCATTAAATGGAGCACAATCAATCTCACATTTGAGTTTCCTCTCTGCCACTTTTTACATGTCCATTGGAATGAAATTCAATTCCTGAAATGGCTTTTGGATAGCTCAGTAAAGAGGAAGGAATACAGAAGTATTTTAGATGTCTTATTGCCACCTGCAAAAGCTTCTCTGCCTACCCATCATCAACTGTTTTTTTTTTTCTTATTGGTAGTGTTGGTCTTTCAACACTTGTGTGGCCAAGTATTTTCAGATATTCATATTCCTGTGTAACATACATTTTGGATAGTATGAAACTGCTAGTAACTTTAAAACATGGATACATACACAGGAAAAGAAGAAAAACCTTATCAGAAATCATCTTGCCATTTTTTTTCCTTTAGCCAAATCTGACCATCTATTTATCAGATGGAAAGTCCTGTGATCCCTCCCAGTACAAAATTTTTCTCACTATTTTACTTCAGTTCTCATGCCCTTGAAGTTGTTTTAGTTAGTTCTTTTCAGTTTATTGCTATACAAAATGGGTAGAAAAAGTGGATCCATAATCCTCATGTATATGTCTTTATAACCTCAATAATCATTTCTTTCCTCACTACACTTTTCCCAGGAAGAATGAACTGAGCTCCATAAGTTGTCTATCCCATATTTAGGTTCTTATACTTTGTTAAAGTAATAACACTAATTTTAGTCATGGTGCTGCTTTCATTGAAGCTAAAATAGATCCTAACTCCAGCATAAGTATTCTTTAACCACAAAAATAGTTCTCACTCTTTTTCAACCTCCTAGTACTCTATTTTGTAGACATGCCATAATTTATTTAACCAATTATCTACTGTTAAAGACCATGCTACAAAGAATAGCTTTATCCTTATGTATTTTTATAGTTCTCTTTTACATGTGAAAGATGTAAATCTAAAAATTAGAAATCTTGAGCAAAAGGTAAATACACTTATTATATATTGGCAAGTTTTCTCCCAAAGTGATTGCACAATTTTAAATTTCTATTAGCAATTTATAAGTATGCTTGTTTTCTGGTAGTTTTGTTTTCATCAATAGCATTTGTCATAAAACACCTGGAATTTTCCTTATTTAACATAAAAAAATTCAATGAAATTTTAATTTGAATGAAACAAATTTTGAAGAATAAGAAAAATATAGGTAAGTAAATCAGAGAAAAGTTATGACTTTCATTCAAATTTCTAAATTCATAGTTAAGATAATTACCATTGGTGATATTTTGGCATTCTATTTTTGCTTCTTGAAAGATTTTGTTTCACCTTTATTTTAGCCAAATTCATCCCATCTTTCAATGTTCCACTGTGATTCCTCTGACAGCACTGCCTCAACCTGCATAACAACAATAAAGGTCAACTGGGACACTGCCCTCTGATGGAGAAACAGTAACCCAGAACTAGCTCTACAAGTATATTTTATAGAATCTCATAATCAGAAATTTTAACTATAGAGGCTTTGTAAATTGTTCAAGGTTTGTGAGTTTTCAAGAGTAAATTTTTTTGTGTACTAAAAATTTACAGAGCTAGAAACATTTCTGTAACTATCCTGCTGTTACAGTGTCAGGAACATCCTGCAATTACCCTGCTGAACCCAGAAAACCCACTGGAATGGAACATCTGGTAACTATTAGCAGCAAAGCCAAGTATCAAGGCTGTTCACATCCTTACCTTTTGGCAAGGAATGTTTCCCAGGCTTAGCTTTTGCCTATACCACAGGATCAGCCAACAACCAGGGCTCATTTACTCTACACATCTACCCCTTTTTAATTTTTTTAACTACAGCTAATGCATGTCTATTTGGAGGTGTTGAACTGGGATCTGATGAGCTTGCAGCTGACTGCAAAAAACCAATACAAAATTAAAGAAAACAAACCCTATGAGATACCATGTAGTATATTTTAGCATATTCCAAGGATTGAAACCAGTTAGGTCATCTAACAGGTTTTCTGCAAAACTGGCAGGAGATAACATGGGAATCTGACTTTCCTGCATGGCTGGGTGTAATGATACAGTTGCAAGAGATGTAAACTAACATTGTTATGATCCCAAATTTCTAATAGATGCATTTTAATCTTTTTCCAATTCCATTGGGAACTATCATATGGAACAGTTTTTACACAAATAAATTGATAAGCAACATGGAATCATAATTTTTGTCTGAACTTAAGACTTTATATCTGATCACCTAGGCTCATTACTGTATCTTTAAAGCATTTAACTTAGCTTTAGGTTTATTATCAATAACCTCCTGAATTTGAAAGGCCAGAGTATTGACGAAATAGGCTGTTTGGATGCCTCTCACAAGAGCAATGGAGTCAGTGATTGCAGAAGTAATTACAGTACTTAGGATAACAATACCAAAGACTACAAGTCCTCTGTCACAGCATGATCAAGTCAACTGATTATGAAGTTCCTGAAGAACTTGCAGCCCTTTATCTTGATACAAGTCATGTGTAATACTAGTGAGAATCATAAAAAAGGAAGGCTATTATAAAACCAAATATCTTGATCTTTGTTATGTCTAGTCATGCAATTAGAGAGTACAATTAGTACCTGTACAAAATATCATTCACTGTCCATTTTTATGATATTAGTATTTTATATTAATAATACATAAGGAGACCGAACACATGCTCATGGGCTAGTGGTACAACCACTGGTTACATCTGTTAGTGATGGACTAGTAAAGTTAACAAAACCCAAAGCAGCAGCTAGAAGCCATAAATCCTTCTGAATATTTTCTGAACCTGTGGTCAAGATTTTACTAACAAATCCCCCAGGAGTAATGAATTCATTATGAGGATGCACTGAATCAAATCTATGGGACCAATCCAGGACATATGACTCACACTGTGAAATGTTATGACTTACAGGAACTAAGTTAGCACAATCTAGCCATTGGGGGAAAAGTCCCCGATTCTAAGGAAGTGGAACTAGGGCAATAAGGAAGCAAAGGGTATTTGACAGAGTTCTTATCACTAGAATTAAGAAACCCTATTTTAATAATGGTTTGTGTATATTTTTGCAAATCTCAAGAACCAGAAATTGTGGCAACATGAGTGCCACCATAGGATGTCTTATATTCCTGAGACACTTGTAAGTACTCAGTTTTTTGACAAATAGGGGCCTCAGCACTACACCCAGAATAAGTATAATTAAATTAATGAAAGAATAATATGATAAATTGGCCTACCACCAGGCAGAGAGATTTGTGAACACTGGAATAGATCCTCCTGCCCAGAAAGCAGAATAACTACAGGAGGGTCGGGAAAATATGTTCAGAAAATTTCTCCTATCATCATATGTACTTGGAAACTTACAATGGCCAGCATTGCTATAAACATGGTAGCCTGTGTCACAGAGGCCCCTTGACTCTCAACAACATTCATTCACTGGTTTCTTGATATCACCCCAAGTCAGGGGATTTGTACTTAGTGTGCCTTCCATTGGTTGTTTGTTCAAAAAATTTAAAGTAAAAAGAGCATAATGTAATTGATTCTGTGGAAATGGATAAAACCTCTCTCCCCATTTTTGTTTTTGAAGTTGAATCTTTAACATTTTATTGGCACACTCCACTATTGCTTGTCCTTAGCATTGTTTGATTTTTTGTCTTATGAATAATATAATAGGAAGCACAAAAGTGTTGAAAAGAGGAGCTGGCATAAGACAGACCATTATCAGTTTTGAGTTCTTGGAATTTGCCCACAACTGCAAAAGCAGCCAGGCAATGATTAATTACGTGTTTAGAACTTTCTCTTGTTTGTACTGTAGCAAAAACAAAACAAAACAAAACAAAAAAAACATGAGACTTTGTATCAATAGACACAGGTACCCACCGTTATCTTTCAAACTCCTGTCAATGTATAACATCCATCTGGCAAATGTGATTTAGTTTAACGCCTCAATGATTTATGGCTGTTAATAAGATCGGGAAGTGAATAACACATTGGAAGAATTATTTGACTATGGTCTGGGCCTGTTCCCTAGTAAGATAAAATTCTTTGCATAAACTGGAAGCATGTTAATGATGTAGGACATGTGATACTTGGGCTAGGGAATAAGGTGATACACATTGTACTGATATAACATTGTTTCCTTATACTAACATCCTGTAACACCTGAATAAGCATTGAATGTGCCCAATAAAACATAGATAATATCATTGTTGGATAGTGCTTTATAAAGATTTAAAAAGCTGAACTAATATCTCAGCATTAGTATATCCAGTTGATACCAATAATGAGAATCAGGACCAAGTCCCATTCCCTCGGTGTTGAAGATTGAACACTCCAGAAATGCCAAGGCAATCATACAAAGCAAGTTTTATTTAAAGGATAGAACAGAGATAGACTTCTCCAAAAGGAAGGGGCCCCAGATATGGGTGTCCAAGGAAGTGGGGATGTCCTACCCCTTTTATACATTTTAAATTCTCTTTGTTCTCATACTCTCTCCTCCCATCCTGTCTTAATGACCCAAAAGGTGGAATGATCCAAGGATGGGAACAAAGCCACCCAGGAGTACAAGCAGGAAGAGAGCCACACAGGGACTACTCACAAGCTCCTTCTAAGGAGAGATAATTCTCTGGAAGCAGGTAACCTTAGCAACAGGTGGAGGAAGGAGAGGTATTCACATTCCATTACCTTTGAATCAGCTTCAAACTTTCTAACTCAACGTAATCACTCATTATTTACCCAAAATGTCATTTGCCCCCCAGCCTAAACCTCCCTCTGAGAAGGAAACCCTTACTGCCATAAGGGAAAATGGACGATGACCGCTCTGGCTGCTTCAAGCTGAGAGGGGGAGATGTGGGGCAAGCAGTTTGGGTTCCCATTTAAGAAAGTTTTGGGTCAGTCAAGGGGTTTATGACAAAAGTCTGGTTTGGAAGCAAGAAGCTGTAAAGTCATCATGGAGGTGGGTGCTTCTATGAGAGAAACAAGAAGATGTGAGTACAGGAATGAGATTAATGCAAAATAAATGTCATAGCATCTGGAACTTGTCAATGATTACCGTGATAATAGAAACCAGTAATCTCTCACCAGGAAGTGTAAGAGCTAAAATGTTGTTCCCCTAACAAAGCCAGTGAGTACATGGCTTCTATTTGGGAATGTACATTTTTAACATTGCCAGAGTTATCAGGATTGTAAGCATAGCACTTAGTTTTAATAATTTCACAGATGTCCTCATAAGATATATTTAAGATATCTAATGTCATCTAATTTTTGTAAAATATTTCTTTATTGGCATAACCTCTGTATTTAGTAGAGATCCCTTTATTTCTGTTACTTAGAGCTAGATAATCATACTAGCAAACACAGATCAAACCTACCTGTGTAGGAGGTTGGGTAGATTTGTAAGCCTTAAAATGACTATTGATTAAGAAAACTTCTGACTCTGGTAGTCTCTTTTGATAGTTATCAGGCACTCCTCTCTAAGAATTCCTCTTTTTTAGCCTCCAGTCTTACTTGCTCTTGGTGGGGCTAATACAAGTGTACATCTTAAGTTACATTAAAAGAGCAATTGTCTTTCCTTTTAAAGGCATGGCTCTGTTTTGGTAATAACTGTTTTGCTGGATGTTTAAGACAAAGCTGGTCAAACTGACATTGTTCCTATCTATTGTTAAGAGTCAGCTGATTACCCACAGGGGCTCATTCTTAGGAACTTGGGAGCAGCCTCTTAGCTCATTTAGTGCCATCTGCCAGGATGGGTCAGGGTCTCCTTGACCAGGTGGCTTCTCTTGGAAGCATAAGGGATATCTCCCTCTCCAATGACCCTCCTCTTTGCAGCATGTGCACTGATTGGCTTTCTGTTCTCTAGGATCTCAGTGATCCCCCTGATCGGGAGGTCATGTGACCCAGAGTTGCAAAGCTCTTAGAGAAGTCTCCTTGTTCCCTGAGTTTAAGCTGACTCAGAGGGCAAGAGCCAAATATTGGCAATTTTTCCTTGTCCCTTTTACTTCCCTAACTTTAGTTTTTAAGCTTTGGTCTTAGACATCCAGCAAGCCAGTTTCACCAGTCTTAAATAAGCTTAATGGGTTTTACCTTTAATGTCTATAACTTTATAGTTATTTTGCTCCTTCTGTTTAATTGGGGTCATTATTAGTACTGGAAGTCAACCTTACCTCCTGTTTGTCTTATAGATTTTGGCCTATTATCTTAAATTAACTCAGTTTGTTATATTAGAATTTATACTTCTGTAAAGTACTAACAAACAATAGTTATAAAGTTTATAAGAAAAATATAAAATGAAATTAACAAGAGTAAAAACATAGTTATTTCGTATAATAGCTATGGACCAAGAAACACAATTTTTATAATCCAAACTTTTACTTTAACTTTAGTTTGAAGAACACCAGCTTGATAAAATGTTCTTCTAAACCTTATACTTTAAAGACTTGTATATTTGGAAGATATGACTACATTTATTATACCAAGAAGCCAGTAATAGCATCACAATTATACTGATGTTCATATATTAATAGGTTTAGCTTTTAAAGAAAATTTTAGACTCAGTAATGTAGTGTAATTCTCTAAAATAACAGTTGTTGTTTAACCAGACTTGTGCAAAACCTAATCACTTTAAGACAAGTTCCTCTAAATAATAAAACTTAACAGACACAAGAAATTGTCTTGATAGATAAGATCAGATTAATGTTTTAAGAAATCTTTGTTACTTCAACCCATAGAGGATTAAACTTTGGTTTATATCAATACATTAATATTTGACCTTAGGAAAAAGCCTTAAATAACTTTAACTGATTGTGCTACTTACATATAACCAACTTAGTTACACATTTTTGAAATTTTCCCTCCATAAACCTTCTGTAACTTAGACATTCTACAGTTTTTTATCTTATCATACAAAAGAATTTTTCATCCAGAAACATTTTTCCTTCTACTTTCCATACTAAAATATATTTTCATACCGAGAACCTTCTTATATTTCTTTTCTAGCTGTTGAACCCTGTTTTAATATTCACATCCAGAAACAACCATTATAACATATTTAAACTTGGAAAAAATTACTCCATTTTAATAAGGTGAAATGATTTTATGTTTTTATAGTACTTTAATTGAAACCTCTTTTATTATTTACATATAAATTACACCTGATAGAATATTCACTCTTAGTATTCTTGCTTTAGTGAAGACAAAGAAATAAAGCAATCTCAAACCTTTTTTATTTATCAATATATGAAAACACACATAATGTTTAAATATATTCCTTATGAAATTTAAAAAGTTAAGAGTACTTAAGTTTATATTTAGCAATTGATGTTTTAGCATTTTAACTTTGTAAATTAAGTTGATGTCTCCCCTAACAGACACATTTATGAAGATTAATACCATTGATGTTAAATCTAATTTACTCATTCTTAACTATAAAAATCAAGATATCACACAAGTATAGTTAACAGTATGAGCCATCTCTTTCTTGTTGAAGAAAAATAATAGAAGCAATGGATATTACATTCTAGACATTTTATAGAAACCAATACACTTAACTACCTGACCATCTAGAAAAAGTTGTGAGTTAGTAACTTTAAAGACATGTTTCTTCTCATCCATTTACCTAATTTAAATCAAACTCTTAAAGTCATATTAACTAAAAGGTATTTGGATCCATTTCTCATTTAAATTTTGATTTATGGATACTCATTTTTCTATATGACTATTTTGATACCATGTACATGTTATGGACATAAGCACATATGTATACACAACAATATAAAACACAGGTGGGCATACATACATAAAACAGACAGAAACACAGATCTTGTATCTGTTTGTAGGTGAATCTCCACAAGTAAGAGGCAATACTGTAGATGTTTATTATAAGCCTTTATTAGCCTTGACCTGTTAGAAATTAAAATAGGGTCTATCAGATTTTTACATTATGACTTAAATACAAGGCAGGCCTGTACAGTTGGAAATGCTAGGTAGTCTGACAGACATGATGGACACTGAAAACAAAGGTTCAAATGGCCACTTGTCCTCGATGGCTATCAGATTTATTCCCAATGTCACCATGTCTATGTCCTTCTTAGGATTTTGCAAAAGGAAATTTTTCCCACTGTATTTGAGAGCTAGCCCTTGAAAATTGGCCTTTGAATAAAGATATAGTGTAAAAACCTCTATAGTTAGATAAAATAAGACTGATCAGAAAAAAATACATTAAGTAAGGTACACTGGATCAAATGTGGATTCACCATAAAACCATGAGCTCAAAATAGAATTTTAAAAAGAAAAATCAGGAGTTAAAAAAAAGAAGAAGAAAAAAGACAGGGCTATAATTACTCTAGTAAAGGACCATGCAGAACATTTTTATTAGATCAGAGTGCACTTTGGGGCTCAGATTAGAGTCAGTTTAGATATCTAAAGAATGTAAGAGTCCTGAAATCCTCAGGTAAAGATTCTCAAGGTAAAGAAGACTAGTATATATGATATCATTCTATTATCCTTCCTGTACTGTAGTGTTTAGGGAGGAACTTGTTAAGAAAGCAGGATGGTAGGATAGCCAGTCAGGCTGCACAAGCAGCTTGAATTCAAAAGTAACATTGTTTTTTCTTCAATCCCAAATCAGTTCTCTGCAAGCTTTGCAAGCCCTGTAAGTCTCTGAAACTTACATTTCAAATGCAAGCCTTGGAGAGATAGAGATCTGGCAAAAGCTAAATAAGGGAAGGTACTGTTTTGAGCTCTAGAGGCAAAGCCTCATGTATAAGGCATTTTAACCATTTTTTTCTTTTATAAAAGCAGTCTTTTAAGATGTGGTCCTATAATTTATGTTTCCTTCGGGGACTAGTTTCTATTCCCTCAGTTGATAATCAGGTCAGGTTGGATGCAGAAGATTATGAAATAGTTCATTTTTCCAACTGTGATTAGGTAATTTCCTAGGCCTGGAAACAGAAGAAAATGAGACACTTTTTCTTGAGCATCTGTGGGTCAAACTTATCCCAGTTTTTCAGTATGCAGGCTAGTGGCAAACCTGGCATAACTTTTAGGACCAAAGCTCCCCTCTGAGTAAGAAAAAAGACAGGCACCCATTCCAGAGAAAACCATCCAGTTCATTAGGGATTTCTCCCCATGAGCTTCTGATGGGCCAGCACATCCATCTCTCACCATGTGGCTCTGCCAATTCTATTACTGTCTTAATTAACAGAATGCTAGCAACTTTGTTCACCCCATGCCAAAGACCCAGGAGAAATCACACCTAGAGGCATCACTGATCATCTCCTGCTACTATGAACTTCCAAATGTGTTGATCCAAGGGCCAGGGGAGCCAATGATGGGGTACATTTCTCTGCTTTGTGGGCTAAAGGAATCTCCAGAGGGTAAGGAAGACATCTAGTGGTCATTAGATGCTTAACGCCCTTTTCCTGGAGGAGTTTATGGAAGGGGTGAATTGCAAGTGCCTCTCTTGTGCATCCAAGGAAATTTGTGGAGCAGATTGGAGCACAGAAGCAACAATGGGAATAATCCCTGCAACAACAATGGAAATATTCCTTATGGGTTTATAAAGGTTTACTATGCAAACAAAGAGAACCCAGGCATTTCTTTATGAACCACTCCATGTAAAATGTCCCTCTTTCCATGGCTAGTGTTCAATAAATGAGAGGAGTGGGTTGCTTGGAAGGAGTGAGCATGGGAGAGTGCAGTATGGCTCATCCAGAGGAATATGTTATTGGGGCTTTTACCAGTGCAACTTAATTGTCCAGTTGCCACAAGATACCCCATAGGGGCAGTAAGGAGGGGAGTCAGGAGAAGGAAACTTTGAGGTTCACTGGAAGTGGCCCCAGGCAGAACCTTGCAGTTATTCCAACCCTTTTTCCATCTTCACACACCCAAAGACAGACTGGGATTAGAGATATTGTGTATTCATGTGGGAAGTACTCCAAGACCAGACAGGATAGTGAGAAATGGCTTTGGCAGAACCCAAAATGCCTGACCTGCAAGAGAACCATCTAGGCTATGAATCCTGTCATCTGAGTCTTGTACAATGGAAGCTTGCATTAACTGCATTTAATTAGCTAAGGCTGCCCATTATTGTCCTCCAGAAAGAAGAGAAAGGCACACCTCAAAATATGTTGGGTGCATGTGAAGGAGCTTACCTTGGTGACGGTCTCAGTGGGACCTCCAGAGATGATACCAGTGATGAGAATCAGGGCCAAGTCCCATTCCCCCGGTGTTGAGGTGTTGAAGATTGAACACCCCAGAAATGCCAAGGCAGTCATACAAAGCAAGTTTTATTTAAAGGATAGAACAGAGATAGACTTCTCCAAAAAAGAAGGGGCCCCAGAGCTGGATGTCCAAGGAAGCGGGGATGTCCTGCCCCTTTTATACATTTTAGATTTCCTTTGTTCTCATGTTCTCTCCTCCCATCCTGCCTACATGACCCAAAAGGTAGAGTGATTCAAGGGTGGGAACAAAGCCACCCAAGGGTAGGGGTAGAAAGAGAGCCACATAGGGGCTACTCATTAACTCCTTCTAGGGAGAAATAATTCCCTGGAGGCAGGTAATCTTGGCAACAGGTGGAGGAAGGGAAAGTATTCACATCCCTTTGAATCAACTTCCATCTTCCCAAACCAACCCAATTATTCATTACCTAGCTGACTGTCCTTTTGTACCCTGGCCTCATAATGGTGGTCGCTTCAATCACCAGAGTTGCCTCCACTGCATAAGCACTATCACTGTAAATATTTACAGATTCTGATGAAAATAGTTGCAGGGCTATTACTCAGCCTTCAAAAAAATAATAAAATTATGGCGTTTGCCGGTAAATGGATGGAACTGGATAATACCATGCTAAGTGAAATAAGCCAGTCCCCAGAAAACCAAAGGCCAAATGTTTTCTCTGATATGAGAATACTAATTCACAATGGGGGCGAGGACCTAGGGAAGAATAGTGGTACTCTGGATTAGACAGAGGCGGGTGAAGGCAAGAGAATGGGTATGGTGGTAGGAATGATAGTAGCATGAATCAGACATTATTACCCCATGTGCATATACGATTGCACAACTGGTATAACTCTACATAATATACAATCAGAAGAAAGAGAAGTTATACTACATATATGTATGATGTATCAAAATGCATTCTACTGTCATGTATAACTACTTAGAACAAATTTTTAAAAATTTTTTAAATTGATGCTGGGCAAAAATTATGTCTGTATGCTGTGTAGAGGAAAGGTTTGTCTGAAAAACCTTAGACTCTTTTTGTTATAAACTCTAGCCTTACCTGAGTTGGATCCATCAGTAAAAAGTGTTAGAGCCAGGGAAATTGGTTTAGTGGAAACAATTTTAGGGAAAATAAAACTGGTCATAGGAGCAAACTATAAAATTTTATTAACAGGGCAGTGACTATCTATTTGGCCAGAAAAATTAGCAAGTATAATCTGCCAAATTGTGGAGTACTGCCAAAGCAAATCTTGTTGCACAGTAGTAAAAGGTACTATAATAAAAGAAGGTTCTAGCTCTAAGAGCTGCTGCACGAAATATGGAGCTTTTGCAATGAAATGGTATTAAAGATTTAGAAGGAGAATGTGGCAGGTGAAGACATTCTATAATTCCTGTTTTTTGCCAAAGGATTCCCATAGGACTATGAGTAGTAGGAAAAATTAGTACTTGAATAGATTATTTAGGCCAACCCTTATAAGTTGAGCCAGTTGAAAAACAGACTCTACCCAAGTCAGCGCAGCTTTAGGTTCTGGAGTAAGTTGCTGAGGGGAAGACAGAGAGGGATCTCCTTTGAGGATATTGAACAAAGGTCCCAAGTCTTACGTAGTTCATTTTAAAGAAGGACATAACCAATTAATGTAACCCAGGAGTTTTGGGAAGTCATTGAGAGTATATAAAGTGTCTCTCCTAATTTGGAATTGCTGGGAATGAACTGTGTGTCCTTCACACAGACATTGAAAGGGAGAAAACTTTTGAAAGTTGGCATAAAGTAGGGCTGTCACCCATACCGTATGTCAACACTTTCCAGCAATATAATTTAACTGTCTCTTTAAAATTTTCCACAGGGACACCAAAAGCAAAAGCAAAGCATTTATGATCCTTGGGGTGCAAATAAGTGATAGGATAAAGGAATAGCAGTAGGTGATTGTAGTCCAGGCTGTAGAGGGCCCATCACCTCCACAGTTTTGTTGACTGCCCTAAGGTCCTGCAGTAGTCTCCGTCTTCCAGATATTTTCTGAATCACAAAAATAGGAGTATTCCAAGAACTAAAAGTAAATTTAGTAATGGTCAGCCTGAGGCTGTTATTGTACTAATAACTGGGCTGCTTGAAGCTTCTCTCCTATTAAGGGCCATTGATCAACTCAAACAGGTTCATCAGAAAGCCAGATGATTTGGGCTACTGTTTTCTGGGTTGGAGAGTTGAGGAAGGCCTCTAATTAAAAGATGAAGAAACATTATAGCCTAGCTCTTTTGGCCCTTGTTGGTGAGAGGCAGGAATTGGAAGTGGTCTACCTTGTTGCATTTTACCTAATCCTTTAATAGGGTTAAAACCTGGATTTAAAGCTTGAGAGGTAACCACTGAGTTGGAACTGAATAATAGGACACCCTTGTCAGCTAATATATCTCTTCCCCAGAGATTAAAAGGAAGATTATCAAGGACATAAGGTTTAACTAATCCGGTATTACCTTCAGGATCCTCCCATCTAAGTTGTTGAACACTTTGTTGGGGCAGGGAAACCTGACCAATACCTTGTAAGTCTGCAGAGGTCATATTTAGAGACCAAGACTTTGGCCAGTTCTTCAGGGCAATGACAGAGACATCAGCCCCAGTCTCTATCACACCTTGAAAAGATTTTCCATTTAATTTTAATTCAAGTTCTGGATGTCCCTGTTTAATCAATGGTGACCAGTATACCCTATCAGAGGAACCAAAACCTCTTTCTTTTCTAGGTTCCAGAGAAAGAATTTTACTAGTCAGCCTATAAGGCAAAAGAACAATTTGTGCTATTCTAGTCTCAGGAAGAATTTGAACAGTAGTATTAATTGCTTGTGTCAAGACCTTAATTTCTCCTTCATAGTCAGGATCTATGACTCCTGGTAACACTTGAACACCTTTCATTATTAGACTATTTCTTCCCAAAATAAGGCCCATAACACCCTGTGGCAGGGGACCATAAATTCCTGTAGGAATAGCCTGTGGGCCCATCTCTGGAATCAATACAAACATGGAGGTGGGACAGAGATCCAATCCTGTGCTTCTAGGAGTTGGCATGGTAGAGGTCCCTGACTGAGGGTTTGCAGGTTTCCCCAGCCTAGGTAGGGTAAGTGACAGACCCCGCACTGTTTGTCGGGGTCGGGGTTGGGGTTGGCCCAGTGGGCAGCTTCCCTGCTGAGGGACTAAAGGATGTCCATGTATGTCTGTGTGTGATTTACATTCCTTTGCCCAGTGATTACCCAGCTGGCATCGAAGGCTTATCTCTGGTTGCCTTGGGGAACCCTGATTCCCACTAACCTTTACAGGATTAGAGCACTGTTTGTAATTTTTGGCATAATGCCCAGACTCACCACCATTGAAACAAAGTCTCTTGAGCTTATCTTTTTGCTTGTTTGGATGAAAAACTTCTTTTAATGCAGTGGCAAAAGCCACCCCTTGAATATAAGATGGCCCAATATCTGCACATATATGAATAAAGTCACTCACAGTACCCTTCTTTCGATAAGGGCGTAATGCATCCTGGCAAATCTTAGTTGCATTTTCAAATGCCAGTTGTTTTACCAGAATATTTCCAGCATCAGGATCTGCAATAATTCTATGTGTAGCCTGATACAAGCGAGCCACAAAATCAGCATAAAGCTCATCTGGTCCTTGTCTAATTTTACTGATATCTGTTGTTTTTTCTCCTTTTGTTGGCAAACTCCTCCATGCTTTTGTTGCACATATATTTATTTGCTGATAAGCTTGTAGTGTATAATTTAGCTGATTTTGTAAACCCTGAAAGGCTCCAGTCCCTGTTAACATCTCTGTAGTAATATTTATACCATGTGTCTGATTTCTAACTGCTTGTTCACCACTGGCTTCCACCCAGTCTGACTTCCACATTAGGTAATCTCCAGGACTCAAGCATGCCTTAGCCAGAACCTGCCAATCATTTGGAGTCAGGGCATCATTGGAGATAGTATCAAGCAAGCTAATAACAAATGGGGAAGTTGGCCCATATGCCCTAGAAGCTGTTTTTAGATCTTTTAAGGTCTTAAAAGGAATAGGCTCACACATATGTAACATTTGTCCAGAATTATTTGGATCAGCCCTTTCAATTACAGGAAAAATTCGAAAGCCTGAAATATCTTCCCCAGCCTGTCTAGCCTCTAGTAAGCTCAGTTGGAATGGGGACAAAGCCAGCGGCCAGGAAACAGTTGATTTTCTAGATTTAGCACCTAAGGTAGAGGGCACTGGAGGTACAGTTAAAGTCAAAGCAGCAAACTTTTTAGTTATGTCCTTGTTATTATCAGAAACATCTCTCTTTGCCCGCTGATGCTTATCTTGATTCACCTCAAATTTTAATTCTTGTTCATATTGCAAGGGCAATGATTTACCACCTGTAGCTGAGTTTGCTGCCATAACCAGTGGAGGGGGAGGTGATGCAGAGGGCAGACAAGACTTTAGAGTCTGACACCCACCCAAAGTTTGTCTTAGATCTGTTGCCAGGGTAGAAGAGGGTAATCTTAATTCCTCTTGAGTAGGAGTTAAACAGTCCCTAATTAATGACCATAAGGTAAAAGTTTGTATGGGAATTTTATCTGGACCCTCACTAGTATAGCGAGTTCGCAGCTGCTTTCCTACCTTCTCCCAGGTATCTAAATTTAAAATGCCTTCCTCTGGGAACCAGGGACAAGTTTCACTGACAAAATTTAAAAATTCAGCAAGCTGATGACTTTTAATGGGACACCCTTGAGCTTTAAGCATTATTCTAAGCACTTGCACATAAAAGGTCCTCTCTTGAGAACCTGAATTTCCCATGTTTTACAACCAGCCACTGATAGATATCCCACTACTGATAAGCACTCCTTACCTGCAATCTCTTCTTTTGTTGCCTCAAAGTTTTGCTATTCTACACAGTGACCTCTTCTTTTGTCAAGATCTCAAAATTATATATGCACGTCTCCCAGAAGAATCTCCTCATTTGATTCTTCTTTTTAAAGTTCCCCTGTTCCAAGGATCTCCAGTGGGGTCCTGGAGAAGAACACAGAGACCTTAAAAATCTCAGGCCAAGTGGAACATTGCCCTCTGGATGGAGAAACAGTAACCCAGAACTAGCTCCACAAGTATATTTTATAGGATCTCATAATCAGAAAATTTAACTATAGGGGCATTGTAAATTGTTCAAGGCTTGAGAGTTTTCAAGAGCCTTCTTTGTGCACTAAAAAGTTACAGAGCTAGAAACATTTCTGCAACTATCCTGCTGTTACAGTGTCAGGAACATTCTGCAACTACCCTGCTGTACCCAGAAAACCCACTGGACTGGAACATCTGGTAACTATTAGCAGCAGAGCCAAGTATCAAGGCTATTCACTTCCTCACCTTTTGACAAGGAATGTTTCCCAGGCTTGGCTTTTGTCTACACTGCAGGATCAGCCAAAAAATAAGTCTCTGCATACAGCATGAATTATTCTCTCCTGTATGCATCTATTCTAAGTTTATCAATAGAAAAATTAAATTTTATGTACACTTTTATGTATTTATTTTTACATTTATTGTCCACCAGAGTATCTATAACTTTAAAAATAAGACCCACACAAGTATTTCTATTTTAATATGACATAAGCACTCTTGAATACTTTAAGTTTTGCAAATCTTTACACTAAAAATATTAGGAGGAAATAGAGTAAGTATTAGGGTCAGACTCAAAATATATGCATCTTTGAAACCCAAGTATTACCAGAAACAGCAGTTGGTACCTAGGAGACAACAGAGACCGTCCAGGCAGATAGCTCAGTGAGGCTAAAGGTTGCCACAGTGAATATTTAACATGCATAATAATAGAATAATAAAAATGCCAGCAGTGCTTTAGTTAGAATAACAGTGTTTGTTACTAAGATGATGTAGATGAATGTGACAGTCTTGAACCTAAGAGGCAGCCCATAGATTGTCATGGGAGTCAGTACCACTTTTCAAGGGCCATAAGCTGCACAAAGTAAATGACACCCCTTTCCAAGACTCCATCCTCAGATTTTTTTCTGAATCCTTTCATGAGTAAGTTGAACCAAACACAAATATTCAAACTCTCCCTCAAGGATATGAATTAATCATCAGAAACAATACAGTCTAACATATATTGAATACATCGTTTTCAAGGCATCTTTCTTTTTCCCAACAGACTAAAAAATGGCACATCATAATATAGGGCAGCAATAGTTCTTATCTCTCATTTAAATAGTACCCCTCTTTGAGATTGTTAGGACTCAGAAAGTAACCTCATAATTATTGATTTATCTCTGAAGCCTTCTATCTTGGCCATCCAAACACATGTCTGAACCTTTGAGGTTGCTATTCATAATAACATCATTATCTAAGTCCCTCATGTCCAGATATATGTCCTGGGTAAAGGAACATAGTGCTGATATTTTTGCAGCTATACACTTTTCTTCAAGTTACATGTTCATTGCAGTTGTAATTTGAATATGATGTAATTTTAATATGATGCTTTGATGTTTGTTTTTATTTTTAAACTTTATATCCATTAGGCAAGGGGCATTTATTACTAAATCCTTAGTGCCTGGTACATGTTAGACACCCAATGAAAAATTTTTTTTAATAAAGGAAAAACATTCAAAGTGGCTCTTTGCTTTTTTTTTTTTGCCATTGGAACCCATGTTAAAATTGCTTCTCTTGCAAATTCTAGAGTGAGACTGAGGGAAAAGAAAAGGATGTGAGGAAGAATGATAGGGAAAGATAAGGGAGCTGTATCTACTTGTTGTAGTTAGATGCAATCTCAACTAAGCATGGGATCTAACAAGGATTTGGAGTATATACTAGACAAAGAAAAGAACTACCAGAGGAAACAATACATAGCTATTCTTTTTCACCCATGGAGCCACCTCTCTATTATTGCTTGTGTTGAGAATGTGGAATATCCTATAGAACAAGGCATAATTTGAAGTTGCCATCTTAATCAAAACAAAATATCTCAAACTTTTTAGATGGGAGTGAGACAAAAATTATGTTGAATGTGACTTGTGGACATTTTAAAGCACATATATTTAGGCAACGTGCTCAATAACAATCAAGTAAAAATGAACAAGTCAAATGTTGATTACTGCTTTCAGTAAGCAACATACAATCAAACAACTACTTCAAAAGCATTGTGAGAAATGTTCAGATATCCACTTGAGGCTACGAATGAACCCCTTATCTTCTGGAGGAAATTGTGTCCCAAACACTGACCACACCTTACTCTCTTGGCTTCAATTCCTATTCCAGGAGGGTTGGGATTACAATAAGACTTTCTTCCCTCATCATAACCTAGAGTTAATAACCTCCCCACCTGATTATTGTCTTTGTTAATATTTTCACTTGGTTTAAACAATGATTAATTGTCTTTCTTATGCCTGAAAACATCTCCTCCAGCATTAAGGTCAGAAACATTCCTTAGAACCAGCCAATGAGGATCAAAAAGTAAGGGAGATATTTGGTATCAACATACCTTATATATAATAAGAGATGTGATAAATTATTATATAATGGTGTATTAAGAATTGTAATGCAAAATAAATAAATAAATAATTTTTTAAAAAAAAGTAAGGGAGATATATAAAAGAATACTGGCAGGCTCTTTTATTTTCTCTGGAGTCCACACCCTGGAGGGTAAAAAGGCCACTGAGTTTTGTCCCTTTGCTTTCAGTAAGCAACATACAATCAAACAACTACTTCAAAAGCTTCGCATCTACCGGGAAAGTTGGAGCTGAAATAAAGACCTCCTTCCAATTATAGGAATGCAGAATCTTCATGAATTTTGGCACACCTGGGAATTCTCCAAAACTCACACTGTCAGAAATTAAATCTATGATTCCACCTGAGGAAGAAGAAATATTGGGGGAATCACTTCCCTATAGTAAACAGCAGGGAATGAAATAGTCCTGAGACCCAGGCTGGAATCCTCTAGAGTAGTTGACGCAGGCCTAACTCAGATCATCTCTGGAGTGATGAATGCTACACAGCTCAGAGCTTCTTTATAGAGACTAGACCATCAACAGCCCAGGATTTACTTGGGGTGACTGGCATAGCCCTGGGACAAAGCTTTTTGGAGAATGTGACAAAGGCACAACTCAGAATCCACCAGCAATGTGGACTGAGATGAGCAGAACCCAGAGGGTCTCTGGAATGACTGACAAACACAGAATCAAGGACTTCTCTGGAATGCCTTGCTTGTACAGAAAAGCCATAATTTAGGACTCCCCTGGAGTCACTCATTCAGAAATTTTCCAAGGCTGCTTTAGAGTGACTGACACAGACCAGGGCTTCTCTGGAATTTATATAGACGTCGCTTGCAGGAGGTGAGTAAAGGGGTATAGACTTGAAATTTCTTGTAAAGAGAATGGCTCACCACCAAAAATATATTCTCTCTGACACATTTCTGAGAGACATGGAATGGCATTAGAAATTTCATGCAAAGGACATGGAGTTTTACAGGATTTAACAAATCAGGGAAGCTGGGAAGGATAGAACCAATGATTATATATTTATGCTATGCTTTGGAAAGCTCAAAGTGTTTGCATATATTTTACCTCATTCACTCTCATAAATCACCCTGTCAGTTAGGGAGGGTATTTATTATAACTAACAATTTACAATTGAGGAAAACCATAACTCAGAAAAGTAAAGTGTCTCGCAGCTTAAAAAACTAACATCCAGAACTTGAGCTCTGAACTCATGATACCAGAGTCCTTGCCATTATAGCTATGTGGTCTCAAACGATTGTTTATGCAGTAGTTTCAAAGAGTTCTCTTAAATAGATTATCTAGTACTTCTTTATTGGAACAAAACACAGAATCCTCAGATATTATGCCTAGAAGGGGACACTCTGGACAGAGATGCAGCTGACTGGACAACCTCAACTTTTTCCCAATAATCTTCCCTTTCTCTAGCATTCCCTCTCCCTCTCTGATGGCTACAGTCACAATCACAATTATCAAAAGCTCTATGCTGCACCAGAACTAAGAACAGTACCTGAATTGTGCTGCACTGAGAACGTTCAGTGGAAAGAAGACAAATGCAAAGCCTTGAATCAGGTTTCACATTATGTTTCTTACAGTTGATAGGCCTTCATAAGATACAGGAGGGGCTATTTCATGGCAAAGGAGAAAAGCAAAGGCCAGGCAAGTGGATTTCTGAGACCCTGCCTCTTCCTTAAGTTCAAATCCTCGCTGAATTTAAGAATTACCATTCCCTGTAAAATATCACATCCCTGCTCGGAAAATCAGAAAACTTTTATTAGTCATATGAAAGTTCCCTCAACTTTATCAGCTGATTGTACAATGACAGTGATACTCTGATACTTTCTTAATTTTCGATCTGCTTTTTGTCTTCCAAGCCTTTTGTAATATGTTGGCCAATGTCTAACTAGATTCATTTTGTTGCCTATCCTTAGAATATTCTTAAATTCTGTTGTGCTTGCAGTTTTTTTTTTCACTTTCAACTGTCATAGGTCTATGCTATACTTTTATTACTTTGTTTTATATTTATCCAATACCACTTTATCAGAAGGTTTGATTTAGAATCTTTATGAAGTATAGAAACATCAAAATAATAATTATGACAATAATAATTTAAGTTCGCATAATGTACAATTCTACATTTATTTCCATCTTTCTTGTCAGACAATAATTTAAAACATCGTTTAAAGGGTTGTTTTTAATAAACATTTAAAAAATAGTGATCACTTTAGCCCATCATGAATTCACTAAGAAATTTCATGACAAAGAACCTTAACATTTTAAAACATTTAATATGGCAACAACAATCTCATGAAAAAAATTCACCAAATGCCTTAGTGAAATGCAGATAAATCATATCAACACTGAGATCTAATGTCAGTTTCCTCCAAGGGTCTTTTTGGTCATCCCCATCCCTCACATGGGTATAATTAACTACTGTGTCCTTGTGTTCATCATACCATTTTAAAATACCTTTATAACAATATTTATATCATAATTATTTTTACAAATAGCAAAAATAGATAGACCAAGTAAATAATATCATTAAAATAAAAGTTAAGCTGGGTGTAGTGGCACAGGTTTATAATCCCAGCAATTTAGGAGACTGAGATCAGAGGATAGCAAATCCCAGGCAGCTCCAACAACTTAGCAAGGCCCCAAGCAACTTAGTGAGACCCTATCTCAAAATGAAAAAGTAAAAAGAATTGGGATGTTGCTCAGTGGTTAAGCACCCCTTGGTTCAATCCCCAGTATCAAAAAATTTAAAAAGTTAATTGTAATCCTACAAGAATTTGTTATTAGTTACCAGGTTCTAGGCAATGTAACATGGATACCATAATGATTTGTGTTTCCAAGGAGTGTTGTAAGACACATTCGTAAATATAATTATGATGCTAAACCATTGTGATAAAGGTGTTTTAAAATGCTATGAAGAACAGAGTACAGAGTGATTAATTATAGCCATGTGGGAGAAGGGGATGACCAAAAGGCCTCTGGAGGAAACTGATATTAGATCTCAGTGCTTATGGTTTATCTACATTTCAGTCACTTGGTGAATTTTTTCATGAGATTGTCATTGTACATTATAGAGGTATGTTTCAGGTGTTAGAACGTCTAATTGTATTTTTTTATACCCAACCTGTGTCTAAAATGATTTAAGTTTGCTGGTATAAAAAGGTAGATGGGGGTTGGGGATGTGGCTCAAGCAGTAACACGCTCGCATGGCATGCGTGGGGCGCTGGGTTTGATCCTCAGCACCACATACAAATAAAATAAAGATGTTGTGTCCACTGAAAACTGAAAAAATATATTAAAAAATTCTCTCTCTCTCTCCTTCTCTCTCTCTCTCTCTCTCTCTCTCTCTCTCTCTCTCTCTCTCTCTCTCTCTTCTCTCTCCTCTCTCTCTTTAAAAAAATAAAAAGGTAGATGGTTTTGCCCAAGAGGTAAAAATTGGTGTGAACCCATTTTGGAATATGACTTAGCTGATAGGTCTCAAGATCTTGACTCTGTCCTGTGAAATATTTTGATTCAATATTTGACGGAAGTGGACATCCATGGCATGCTAAGTGATGCCAAGGTGTTGTAATAAAGTTCTTAAAATATTTTTTCAGAACATATCAAAAATTTTAAACAAAATAAATTGACCTTGGAAGACAAAACCTAAAATAGCACCTATAAAAAAAAAAACAAACAAAAAAACACTGCAATCTGACCTGAGTGGCTCAACTAAAGAAACAACAGTGGCATCAAACTACTTTTAAAATAATTGAATCTTAGTCTATATTAAATATTGAGCAGTTGGAGTTAAGTCCTCTGCTAGATGCAAAAGATACCAGTGAATTCATTTGTCCTCATGGTGTTGACAATTAAGAAAACATAAATAGATATACACATACATAATTATAAAAGTTCTCTAATTGAGATTTTCACAAAATATTGAGAAAGTAAAAGAAATAATTCCTTGATTCTTCCAGGAGTGGAGGTGGGGGATGGGGGGTGAGCAGGGAAACCTTACAGAGGAAGTGGTGAGATTCATGAGGTGAGCAGAAAATTATGTGTACTTATGAAGAAGATTCTAAGACAGCCATGTGCACAAATGCAAAAATGGGGTAAAAATTTCTTTTTGTGTGTGTGCAGGAAACAAAAAGTATTCTGGTGTGACATCAGCTTTGTAGGGGACTGGAAGCTGGGAAAAGAGAATGAATAGGATTTATCTCTCTTATCATTCTTTATATCTTTGCTAATTTTATGATACTATATAATATTCTTTTGTGTTTATGTCTAAATTCCTTAGAATGTATGTACTGTACTTACCTTATATCTACGTAGATGTTTCCCTGATTATTTCCCATATTTTCTTCATTTTCCATTAATTCATTCAGTAACAATACACTGAGTGCCTTTCTGGGCACTGGGGTAAAAATGTGAATTACACAATTTCTATTCTCAAGAAACATACTATCTAGAGTATAAAATAGTGATAAAGTAATGATTATTCTAAAATAAGGGCAATGGAAATGGTATTCCACTTCTCCAGTGTTTCTTCATATTGGAGTTCTCCCCCATCTTTCGAATTTGTCTTCCTTTGCTCTTATACTGCCACCCTATGCCAAATGCTCTAGTTTGACCTCGGCAATGGACTCAGACTTATTGCTATTCTGAAAAAATGAGTGAAAGTGTCAACTGATGATTAAATTCATGACATGGAGTCAGACCATCTGGGATACCTTCCTAATGCCCTCACTTCCTGGCTGCTTACCCTTAGAAATTTATTACTCTATTTTTCTGTGCTTCAGATTGCTTTATTGTAAATTTTGCCTAATAAATAGTATCAGCATTTTTAAGATGTCATGAAAATTAAATAATACCTTCAAAATGCTTAGAATAGAATGTGATATTTATTTTCATTGTCACAGATGTTCATTCTTACTATGAAAATAGAAGAAGCATCAAAGAATTTTTTTAAAAGAAGTGATAGCATGGTTAAGCTTTTACAAGTAAAAAGGAATCAGCAAAATATTTTTAAAACAATTTTCTCTTTTTTTTTCTCTTTCCCTCCCTCCTTTATGCTTTACCCATACTCCATTTCTTGCTTCTGCTCAGGACTTTACACAATATTATTCACTCAGTGAAACCTTCCCTGACGCTTTCCACATCGCAAATGCCCATATTCTCTACTTTTTTCTTCTCTGCTGCTCTGAATACCATCTAACATACTTTATGTTCTCCTAAAATCATTTGTTTATAACCTATCTTTCCTATGAGAAAGTGAGTTCTATGGAGCAGAGATTTTTGTTTATTATCATTTTCAGTATCTAGAGCAGGACCTGGCTTACAGAAGATAATATTTATTATTATTATTAGTAGTAGTAGTAGTAGTAAGGGTTGAACTCAGGGGTACTCAACCACTGAGTCACATCCCAAGCCCTATTTTATATTTTATTTAGAAACAGGGTTTCACTGAGTTGCTAGGAGCCTTCCCATTGCTGAGGCTGGCTTTGAATTTGCAATCCTTCTGCCTTAGTCTCCTGAGCCTCTGGGATTACAGGCATGTGCCACCACACCAAGCTAATCAATATTTATTAAGAAATTAATATCTCATCTTAAGGATTGAATAGCAGGGCTTTCAGGCTGTTTGAGCTATTGTTTGGAAAAGAAGTAGGTTTTAGAAAGTAGATTCAGCTGGGCATGGAGGTGTATGCCTATGATCCCAGCAATTTAGCCAAGCCCTAAGCAAATTAGTGAGATGCTGTCTTAAAAATAACAAAAGGCTAGGGACATATCTCAATGATAAAGTGCTTCTGGGTTCAATCCCCTAGTACCAAAAAAGCAGCAGAAGAAAGAAAGGAGAGTCAGCCTTATCATCATCATGATAGTAACAATAATAATGGTTAGCATTTATTGAACATTTTTAATGCATCTTATAACATGCTAAATGCTTTTAGATTTATTCCCCCATTCAAGTTTTCAGGATCCCAATGTTGAAACTTAGTTATTAATACAATAACAAAATCTTCCATTTCTTTTTCATAGGATTTTATCTTATTAGTCACATTAGCATATTTGAGTTGGACTTTACTTACATATAAAATATGAACCTCAGATTTTCTTGAGAATCAAGACACAAATTAACCAAGAGTAGTAGATGAAAAGCTTCATACTCAACACATCTAGGTTCGGTCCATGGTTCTGGCACTGTCTCCTGTCTGTGTTCCCTTGGACCACATACAGTCACATGGAGAACATTAAGCCCAGAGATAAATATAAACCCATTTCTATGTCTTTCTGTTTAGACTGAAATTTTCTGAGCTTAATAATGGAAGTTCCTACAACATAGTGAAGTATTCCCAAGTATGGGCCTCCTCAGTTGGATCTATTCAGATCTTCTCTTTAGATATCATTTGATAATATCTGTTCATATTTATTGATTTTCTCCTTCCCACCCTTTTGCTTTGCAGAAAAGATGTCCTGACTGATCTCACCACCTTTCATTATGCATCAAGTCTCCTTTCTCCAGAAACACTTATCTGAGCTTTCTTAACACCGCTATCAAATAGAGATAGAAATAGGAACATAGCGTGAAGCTGGGACTTTGGACATTCTCCATTTGAAAAAAAAAAAAAGTCATGTGTAGCTATGCATAGTGCATCTCGTTAAGTCTGGAAAAAAATGAAATTCTACCAAAAATGTGTAATTCCAATGATCAAATTTTCTTTTTTACATATAGGAGAGAACAGATATTTGATCTCCAACAACTATAACATGAAATGCAGAGAATGAGGACACAGGAGCTTCCCTTTTTTATAGTATACCAGGGTAAAAATAACATGGAAAATTCTTCCTCTCTAGAGTTTAAATGCCCAGTGAAATCTTGGGCAGGAGAATGATGTGGGGAAATTGGACAACGGTCAGTGAGTTTGTTCTTGTGAGCTTCTCAACCCTTTCCTCTGAGCTACAGGCTCTACTGTTTCTCCTGTTTTTGGCCATTTACTTGATTACTCTAATGGGCAATGTCCTCATAATCCTGGTCACTACAGCTGACTCTGCCCTGCAAAGTCCTATGTACTTCTTCCTCAGAAACTTATCCTTCCTGGAGATAGGTTTCAACTTGGTCATTGTGCCCAAGATGTTGGGAACCCTGATCATCCAAGACACAACCATCTCCTTCCTTGGCTGTGCTACTCAGATGTATTTCTTCTTCTTCTTTGGGGCTGCTGAGTGCTGTCTCCTGGCCACAATGGCATATGACCGTTATGTGGCCATCTGTGACCCCTTGCGCTACCCAGTCATCATGAGCCGTAGGTCCTGTGCCCAGTTGGCAGCTGCCTCTTGGTTCTCAGGGTTTCCAGTGGCCACTGTCCAAACCACATGGATTTTCAGTTTCCCCTTTTGTGGTCCCAACAGAGTCAACCACTTCTTCTGTGACAGCCCTCCTGTCATTGCCCTGGTCTGTGCTGATACCTCTCTGTTTGAACTGGAGGCCCTGACAGCCACTGTCCTATTCATCCTCTTCCCTTTCTTGCTGATCCTGGGGTCCTATGTGCGCATCCTCTCCACCATCTTTAGGATGCCCTCAGCTGAGGGAAAACGCAAGGCCTTCTCCACCTGCTCCTCCCACCTGCTGGTTGTCTCCCTCTTCTACAGCACTGCAATCCTCACGTACTTCCGACCCCGATCTAACACCTCTCCTGAGAACAAGAAGCTGCTGTCACTTTCCTACACAGTGGTGACTCCCATGCTGAACCCCATCATCTACAGCTTAAGGAATAACGAAGTGAAGTCTGCACTGAAGCGGGTTGTCCGCAGGACCCTGGGCCCTCAGAAACTGTGACTGACAGATGGAAACTGTGACTGACAGATGGAAACTGAAGGGGTAGCATGTAGAGACAAAGGAAAGAGAATTGAATTCCTCAAGTGGGAATTCCTCTTCCCAGGAGACACAATGTGTGTGCCCACTGGGATTTGGGACTTTTGACCAGGATCCTCTTTTGAAAGGAAGGACATGAGCAATAAAATCAGTACAGCAGGCTCAGTATGCTGTGAGACTCTTCATAAATGAGGATCCTCTAAAGGCTGAATTTCTATTACAATACACCATTTTTTAATATTTTATCCATTTCATTTTATGATCTTGTACTTGACTTTTCTTCTATTTGCCCAAAAACCCTACCTGCATATTTCCAGGGAATTTTTATTTACAAAGTAATAAAAGTAGTTATACTAATGATAATAAATAACTGATTTTTCATTCTTTCACTCATTTTTTTTTTCCGACAGATTTTAAGTTTGCACCCAAAAATCCCCCCAGAAATGTTATTCAGCATTTTTCACATCAGGTCCTGTGTTGGCCCTGAAGACATGTTAGTGCGTAAAACAGATACATTTCTTGCCTCATGGGATTTATATTCTAGTGAGAATGAGAGACAATGAAAGGATGGTTAGAAGCCCCAGGGGTTTAGAATGTACACGTTTAGGTGGCTAGCACCTGAGGAGTTCTGCCTCTGCTACAGTGGCCTACGCTTATATGGTAAAAGACTCCGCACTGACAACAGCCTAAATCTCACATTAGCCACATGGGATATGAAAGCTGCTTGACATAAAGGGTAAAGAACTCCCCAGTCAAAGATAAGTAGAGAGAGATTATGGGAACAGGCTGTAAGGAACTGAAATGATTCTTTGTGTACTCAACTTTTTTTCTGTAATCTTAATGTGATTGGATGAAATCAATTGTCCTTTTCAAGCTGGCTTCTTATTTGGTTCAAGTAGTTTTTCCTAGTGAAGTAATATGACTCTGGACTCTCAGCAAACAGCAGCCTTGGGGTCCAGGCAATCTATCTGTGTGCAAACATATTCCTAATATTTCATTGATAATCATAAAGCTAAATAGTATTTGCCACACAAGCCTATCCCCCCACCTACTCTATAAATAACCCTACCTTTGTGTGCCATAAAGGACAAGGTGTCCTTTAGCTTTCTTGTAGCAAGGGCTCCCAAATGACAAACTTAACAGCAGGATAATAAATCATTTATTATAGCATATAAGGTGTTATATTAAATTTATACAACAATACATATATAAACAATACATACATAGACTATTTATGTTACATTGTAATTTAATGACAAGAATGTCAAAAAATATTACTGATCGGTTCAGTGGTCTGATTTGGACTGGACTGCACAAATGTTCAGGCCAATGTTTAGGGAACAAGGTTCTCAGTGAGCAACTCTTGACTTGGAGTCATGCCCAAAAGATATTTTATTACATGTAAAATTCTCAGTACAAGAGGGTCAAAATTTTATCACAAAGGTAAATCTTCCAAAGGACAAATGGTTGGACTGATGACAAATTAGGGATCAAAGGCAATCAAAGTGCTTAATATATGGCTAAAGAAGGGGTTACTATAACCAGGGTCTAGGCACCAGGTATGGCAAATGTTTTTGTAAATCCCTTTAAGGTAATACCAGACTTCCTATCCAGGTTGCCTTCTCTGGATTTAGGGTCTAATTTACAAGTTCTCCCAGTCAAGTAAACAAAAGAATTCTGAGAAGAAAATAAGGTGGGGAGACATCTGAAAAATATAGTCTATAATTTAAAAAATTATAGAGAACAATGATGACTGCCTCTCATACCTACTTCATACAACTGTATGTAATACTTCCCAATAGGAAAGTCCTTACAGAGACACTGCCCTAAAGACTTCAGGAGCAGAGATATGTCCTGACACTCCATCCACCTTATCTTGGAATCAAAGGGTCTCATCCCAGTAAAACTTGAACATCAAAACCTGTACCTTGGCAGATGCTCAAAATTTTTAAATGAAGATCAGTTTATATCAAATAATCCTCACTCACTATTGCCACCACTAAAACCTACGTCTACTGTGTTCCTACACGATGAGGCATAATTTACTGGGAGGCTGTTGTGAAGGCCTGGGGCAGTGACTCATTGAATTGAGAGACTAGACAACTTGAGACCAAATGAAGGCCCTGCTTTTGTTGGAGTCCCTCATGGTGGTGCTTTCACCCAAGGATTTGCCCCCACTCATACTGGACTCGCTGTTGCCGAAGCAGTTGATGGTGAAATTGTTCTGCTGCTTTTCACTGGCATCCACCATGGTCGATCCTGTGGAACAGGGACTCGCAAGGAGTCGCTGACTACTACTTAGGCCTGAGGGCTGGTGTAGGACTGTGCTGGAATGGGGTATATGTCCATGTGTTTCAGATCATTTGCTATCTTTTACGGATTGTTCCTTTGTTCTCTGGCTTCTAATTATAATACAATAGCAGAGGATCAAAAGGTAGATGGGGAATGCACTTAAAATGTTTCTCTCAGTGGCTTGCTCCCTCCATATCACATAGTCTCCAGCTCCTGCCTGGTCCACTCTGCATATAGCTTCCTTTCTGGGTCTTAATACCCTCCTCTTTGTCCTTTAGGCTTAGGGTTGATTATACCTCCTAGCACTTGCTATCCCCAAAATATGTCATTATTGATTGTAAGATTCCAAAACTCTGAATTCACCAATGTGAAAGTGTATCCTTGTAGATCTGATCTTCATGTCTCTTCAAAAAAAAAAAAAAAAAGTGTAAGATGGACAGCAGAGCTCATGTAGTCTGCTTCCTTGTACACGTGTTTTCCATTTCCTCAAGCACACATACAGATACAACATGTGCTAATACACAGCACCTAGCTCATGATAAGTGAAAAAGCAATGTTTGTTAAATGTTTATTATTTTATGATATAAAAAAATTCAGAAATACGCAATGATAGATCTGGAATAGACATCATGTTTTAAAAGATTTTACAAGGTCACAAGCAATTGTAGCACACACCTGTAATCCCAGCAGTTTGGGAGGTTGAGCCAGGAATATTGCAAATTCAAAGCCAGCCTCATCAATTTAGCAAGGCCCCCCAGCAATTCAGTGAGATTCTATCTCAAGATAAAAGATAAAAAGGCCTGGGGATGGGCTGGGATTGTAGCTCAGTTGGGAGAGCATTTGCCCAGCATGTGTGAGGCACTGTGTTAGATTCTCAGCCATCACATAAAAATAAATAAATAAAATAAAGGTATTGTGTATGTCTACAACTAAAATACATTTTTTAAAAAAGGCTGAGGATGTGGCTCAGTGGTAAAGTACCCCTGAGTTCAATCCCCTGTATAACCAAAAAAAAAAAAAAAAAAGATTTTACAAGGTCTATGAAATACTACTTTTTCTTAGAGGAATTCCTGTTATGTGTTAAAGGATGAACCACAAGGAAGCAGATCCTGCATCCTTTTGATCATGAAATATTATCCTTCTCCTTCTACAAAAGAACAGCTGCATAAATGATAGTGAATCCATGGTCAAGACCCGAGAATGAGAATTTTGCCATATTTAGATTTACAAGGAAGAGGACTACCTAGCAAGTCTTACTATGTAAGAGGTCAAAAGTGTCTGTAAGTCAGTGGGTGATTTCAAGCTGGCACCGGAAATTCCTTGTGGCTACTTTCCTCAGAGCTCCCTTCACATCCTTGTTTCTCAGGCTGTAGATGAGGGGATTAAGCATGGGGGTCACCATGGCATAGAAAACAGATACTAGTTTCTCTTGCTCTTTGGAAGACTTTGGTGTCATGTAGGTGACAATTGCTGACCCATAAAAAAGGGTGACCACCATGAGGTGGGAGCCACAGGTAGAAAATGCCTTGAGTCTTCCTGCAGCTGACTTCATCTTGACCACAGTCACAATGATGCGGCCATAGGATATAAGAACTAGGGAGACAGGTATGAGGAGAATCACAACCCCCATGAGGAAAATGGCCATCTGTGAAACACGAGTGTCTGTAGATGCCAGGATCAATAGTGCAGGGGCCTCACAAAAGAAATGAGCAATACTGTTCCTACCTTGGTAAGGTAGTCTTAGTGTGAAAGTAGTGTCCACCACAGAAACTAAAATGCCACTGGTCCATGATCCTGTGGCCAGTTGGAGACACACCCTCCAGGTCATGATGCTAGGGTAATGCAAAGGGTTGCAAATTGCTACATACCGATCATAAGACATCACCGCCAAAAGGGCACACTGTGTACACCCAAAAATGAGGAAGAGCAGAAGCTGAGCTGCACAACGTGTAAATGAAATTACCTTCTTTCTGGAAAGCAGGTGGACTAGGGCCTGAGGAACTATGTTGGTAGAGAAACAGAGGTCAGCCAGAGACAGGTTGCAGAGAAAAAAATACATGGGTGTGTGAAGCCGGGAGTCAACCTGAACAAGGGATATAAGAAGCAGATTTCCAAGCACAGTGACCAAATAAACACCCAGGAATAAGATGAAGAGCAACTGCTGGGTGAGGGGGTCATCAGAGAGTCCCAGAAGGAAAAATTCTGTCACTTGTGTCTGATTTATCTGCCTCATAGTCTGTCTCCCTTTTCAATAAGAAGTCACTATCTTGTAAACACAGTTGTGCATATCCAGGAATGACTCCAATCACAATAAGTCTTTTCAAAAATCCCCTTTACAAGACCTTTTACATGACGATCATGCTGCTTCAGTTTGAACACTTTCAGTGTTTCGGAATAATACTTCCTAAGATAGTGCTTTCATTTTTTGGTTTCAATTGGCAAGTGTAGAGTAGATCAGAAGAATCATCTTCCATGTTCTAAACATCACACTTTTAAGTTCAGCCATGTAATTTCCATGTCTATATCATTTTCATCTCTGGGTTCTTTAGAAGACATGACATAACATTTCATTCAGTAAGTGAATCCCATATGTCTAATGCTTCTTGTCACATTTCCTCCATCACATGATTTTGTTTTGCTTTGTTTTAGATATTTTGGACATGAAACTGATCTGGTTGTCTCTTTCCTGAAAGGACAGTTAAGAAGGTGTAAGAATTCAAAAAGAGCCAAAATACCTTATAGAATTCATGTATATCGTAGGGAAAATAACCTGCCTCGAAGGATCTGGGGACAACTCTGAATATCCCTTGGCAATTTTATCTCAACTTCCTCTGAGCTCTGCAATACAAATCTCAACTGCGAATGAGCTTCTAGAACAGAAGACACACTTGGCTGGTTTCCTACTTGACTCAAACAGGACTACTCTACCACCTCTGCCCAACACCTCTCACTGCCTTGCATTTTCGATTGTAAAACTCCTTGGAAAGCTGTCTATGCCATTTTTATGTCTGGGTCCTTTAGAAGACATGACATAGTACTTCATTCAGTAAATGATCATTAATTAAATGAAGTAAATAAAAATAATTTGATTGCATAATAAGCAGAATTGTTTAGAAGGCCTGCCAATTTCCCTGGAGAGACTTGAAAGATTTTGAGAGTAATTATAAAATTTCATGGAGCTCTTCTAAAAAGAAGGCAAATTTAAAGTGTAAAGTCTAGGGTATTATGCAAGGGTTGAGCTACTAATTCTCTACATGATAAAAGTGCCTCAAAACGGGGCTGGGGTTGTAGCTCAGTGGTAGAGCGCTTGCCTAGCATGTGTGAGACACTGGGTTCAATCCTCAGCACCACATATAAATAAATAAAATAAAGGTATAAAAATAGAACATTATTTTAAAAGAAAGTACTTCAAAATAAGGCTTTAAAGTGCATCAAAATAAATGTATTAATGATTGCCAAGGAAACCAGTAATATCAAAATACAGTTACCAAGATAAAAATGTGTATAGAGCCATACATGTGTTTTATTAACACACAATAATAGAGAAAATATGTGTCTTTAGTAACACATTAAATTTCTTAAATGTGGTACTGGGTCTAATAATCACCTTCATTTCAAAATAATTATGATATTAAATATTTGGAGATATCTTCAACAACTGCAATGTGATATGAAAATATTTCTGATTTCTGTTGCTGACAATGTCATAGCTATTTCTAAGACTAGGATGGCTTGGTTACCTGTGTTTAAACCAGAAGAAAATACTAATTTTCAGTTAGAAGAAAGTAAAAATATAGAAATAGCATTTCACATCCATATTGAAGGACACTCCAATTCCATTTGAGAAACCACTGGAGTACAGGAATTGTCTTTAAGAAAATAAAAAGGCAAAATTACACCTAATGCAATCTAGTAACAGAGTCTTAGCATCTGGACGGGTCTGTAAGTCAAAGGGATGAAAGACTTCAACTCATAATTGATCTTAAGATTGAAGTTGGCATGTATGACAGCAAATATAGAGAGAAATTGAGTCAAACTTCTTGGAAGCAACATAGTTAGCAGTCTAAGGTATGCAAAATGATGGAAAATAGAGCATGCATTCTTTCAAATAGAGCATGTATTCTTTCAAATACATTCTTTTTTTGTCATTTCACTCAGATATCAAGTTAATATTAGAACAAAGCACAAAATGTCTGGTGCATAAACCAGTTTCTTTTAAGATCCAGTATTCTACTTCTTACTTTGGACCACTTTTTGTACTTAGTACTCTACCTACTATAGATGATTTAACTTACCCAACAAAATCAAAAGTAATTTATAACCAGATTTGTAAAGGAAATAAAGTTTTGAATGTCAAACTGTCTGCATAACCAAATGCAAATGTGGAAGAGAAGTTGTATCCATAGGTGATAGTGAATCTGCCCTCAGAATTAAGAAGCTTCTGTAAGAAAATCATTTTTACCATTGGCCTTTCTGTCATTTTACTTTTTTCTTTTGCTAAATTTAACAGGAAATTGTGAGTTCATTTCTCTAAGGATAAAATGTGTCTCTGATATGAAACAGGATGAATGGGTGACAGAAACATGCATTTTTAAATCCAACGTGTATTTTAGGAAGAAGAAACTAAGTAAATCCATAGGGAACCAGGAGAAAATACCAAATTTCTCTTCAAATTCTCTTGATTCCAAGATCCTTTATGCTAAAATCACCTATCCTATATCTACCACATCCACTTACTATCTTCCAAACCAAGTTCAACATAGGAGTAAATCCCCTCGCTCTACTAATCTTACCAAGATTGTTCTCATATTCAGGGGATAAAAGGATCATTAGCATGCCAAAGCCAATAAACACACTCAACTGTTGACGGAGAAAGTGCTGCAGGTGCATTGGTTTCAGTGTGACCCAAGGAGCAACGGTGAGCATCTTGTCCTGAAGGCATAAAATACAGTAAAAATCTCCAAAGTCAAAACGAAGGGCAAGGCAGTAAGGGGAATCCCATATCTTCTGCATTCTTCTACTCCATTCAAAGGTTTTATCTTGCCTTCAGGATATACAGTACAACATATATCCTGTTCCACTTAAATGAGGTGAAGTGGGGATGGGGGACACTAGAAGCAGTCTCTAGAGCAGTGGAAGTACTCAGGAGAATTCTGAATCATTAGTGTGCATCTTGAGCTGTTTCCTCTCAAAATGCTCCCAGATGTTTACAAGGAGAACAAACACTAACAAGTAGATAGCACTCACATCTTGTTTATAAATCCTATCACCAGTTCTTCTTACAAGTCTTTGGGGAAAGGTCGCATTGTTGCAAAATATACTATATACTGTATACCTGATGCTCAGGTCTACCACATGTGCTTTGAATGATTTTGAGAAAGTTTGTTATTGGCAGAATGTGGAAATGATGTGCCCCAGATAACCCTAATTAGATGAGTGTGATTAACATGAAGTTTGCACATAGAAAGAGCTCAACAAATATTACTTCTAATTATTATAAGTAGGGGTAAGGGATTGAGATTATGGATAGTGTCTGAGTTTTAGCACATACCATATGTGACACTGTTCAAGAAATTTATTATACATTTGTAGAATCCTCAAATGTCTGGGTGAGAGGCTGAAAAAGCAAACACAACAAAATTTTTTAAAAAAGCTAAGCGAATACTACTTGCTGAATTGGATGTAGGTGAGGGAAGTAGAGATCAGAAGAGAACTTCTGGCAAAACCCTTCTTTCAGTCACAGCTCCTAAACGACTATAAAAGCAAACTGAACATCAATGAGCATTCGCAAAACCTGAAGGAATAGGATATTCTTTTAAGCCAAATTAGTTAATTATGAGGTTAAACTCTTTATATCTCTATAATTTTCTGTCCAATTATTTTAAAATTATTTTAAAATTACATATGTTCATCAAAATACATATGTAAATCATGCTTAGTAAACTTTAATTTTGCAATATTATATTTTGAAATAATTTTGGATTTTTCAGAGAAGTTAAAAGAAGAACACAAAGAACTCTCGTGCCTCCCTTACAGGATTCTCCAATTATTATTATTTTACCACATTTTCTTTATCATTTGTCTCTATTTATATACATAGTATTTTAATATCTTGATAGTAAGCTATAGACATAATGCTCAGAATACGTAAAGAGATCCTACATGTTAATAAGAAAAGCCGGAAATTTCCAGTTTTTAACTGAGCCAAAAACTTGAACATCAACTTTCAATATTTAGATAATAGGCATATGAAAAAGTATACAACATAATTAGCCACAGGGTATATAAATTAAAAACACAGTGAACTTCCATTTACCCTCATCAAAATGGATAAAATGAATGAGAATACAGAGCAATTTTTACTGCTTATGGGAGCATAAATTGGTACAATCAACTTGAAAACTCCATTTGGCAGTATCCTTAAACATGAAAGAGTAAGGAAGAAAGAAGGAGCAAGGGAAGGAAGGAGGGAAAAGGAAAGAAGGAAGGAGGAAACAAATGTGGTAAGGATGTGAAGAAACTGGAGCCCCTCCCCATATACATATATATTGCTGCTGTGAATGTAAAAGGGTGCAGATTCTGTGGAAAACAGTGTGATTCAATAAGTTAAGCATACAATTACCATATGTCTCAGCAATTCCACTCCTAGGTGTACACTAACGAAAACTGAAAATAAGTGTCCAAATAAATGCTAGCACACAAATGTTCATAGCAGCAGCACTACTCAAAATAGGCTAAAAATGGAGATGACTCAAATATTTATCAACTATGAATGAACAAGAAAAATGAGGCTTATCCATACAAAAGAGTAATCCTCAGCCATAAAGGGAACAAAATGTCTATACACGCTATAACATAGAAGAACCCTGAAAACATTACACTGGTCAGAAGAAACAAGACACAAAGGTCACATATCACATGATTCCATTTATATGAAATACTTAGAACAGGCAAAGACACAGACACAGAAAGCAAATTAGTGTAGAGAGAGGGATGAATGGGGAGTGACTTCTTAGTGGTGGAAAATGCGTTCTTGAATTAGATAGTAGTGATGGTTGAACCACATCATGAATGCACTAAATGTCACTGAATTGTACACTTTAAAATGGTTAAAAAGCTATTTTTATATTTTTATCAAAATAAAAACAATGAATTAAAATTAAAAAGACACACAAAATGATATAAATGCCAGGGACCAAACTTATTTACTAAACTGCAGGACAAAGATATTCTGAAGAGCGTTTTTGTTCTTTAAATAATACCGATGAAACCCATTACCTTTCTTGCAAATTATATGTAATAGTTTTTCTCTTCTGATGCATTATTTCAGGATAAAAAATAAAGCCACCAGTTTGGTTTTAAAATGATGTTTTTAAGGAGAGGAAATGCAAATAAAATTTGGAGTATTACAGAAATAATTAGATAAAATGATTTATTAAATGAAAGATTATCATAAACAACTAAGTTTGAATAAATTTTAAAACAAAGAAGGTAAGTAAATTTATAGAAAAACATAAAATGCAAAATCAGTGCAGAAAATAATTGATACAACTTCAGGAGAAGTTGAAATGATAGACATCACTGAAAATGAAGCTGTAAGATCTTCCTGCCACTTTACAGCATATTCCAGATCTAGGTAGTTTTATAATTGAGTTCCACCAGACTTTCATGAAATAGTACCTTATTTTCTTTATACATTTTTTTCTTAAAAAAGTTGGAAAAATTAGGTTGTGCTTCCTGGCTTATTTTATGAGTCTTGTGAAAATGTGACAAATAAAAAACTACATAATCGTGTGTGAAAAAAGGAAAATAAAGATTTATTTCACTGATGAAAATAAATGTAAAACTCCTAGCCAAAATTAAGCCTGACTGAATCTAAAAATATGCTTAAAATGATACAGCATAATTAAATATTGTTTGTCTCTGGGATGCAGAGACAAGCAATATTAGGAACCCCACAAAGAATCCACAAATTATACTTACAGATAAAAATCAAATTATCTAGGGAGAGGGCATGGGGCAGGAAAAATGATGGAATGAGATGGGCTTCATTCCCCTAGGTACAGGTATGACTTCACATATGGTGTGACACTATATTGTGTCAACCAGAGAAATGAAAAGTTGTGCTGAAATTGTGTACAATAAATCAAATGCATTCAGCTGTCATATATATATATAATAAAAAATTAATAAAAAATTTAAAAATGAAATTATCTCAGTGACAAAGGAAAAAAACTATTAAAGATACATATTTTTAAATGTTTTTAGAATATTGATAGAATAAAAATTAGTTATACACCAAACCCTGATCATAATATTTTATTTAATAAAGAAATTTTAGATGCATTCTCTAGTATCATGAATAAGACAAGTATGCAGCTATCACTATTACCTTTTAGCATAGTACTGAGAATCATTTTTTTAAAATCCTGGAAAAAATAAAGATTAGAAGTGGAAGAATTGGAAGAGAATCAATAAAACTGTGTCATTTGCTGATCACATTTGCTGATTACTAAATTAGAAGGAAAAAAAAACCCTAGGAGGAAAAAAAACCTCACAATAAACAAACTGTAAGAAGTTGAAAGAAAGATTTTCAACTTTCCTAGAAAGGAGCTAAAAAAAGTTTTCCAGTTGGTTATTATTGGTAGAAGAATTAGCAATTAATAATAGCAAAATAATAAAAAAAATTACAAAGTATATAGAAGCCATTTAAAGAAAGTGCAAGACCACCATGGAGAGCCAAATGGTTCTGGCAAAAACATAGACAACAATCTGAATAAATGGGGAGATATATCATACCTTCAATCAGATGACATAATATTGCAGATATATTATTTCTCCCCAAATTGCTATATAAATTGAGTGCAATACAAATAACAATTCCAGGTGGATTTCTTAGGTAGCTCAATAGATTTACTCACAAATTTATGTGGAGAGCCCTCAGTGGTTGTGCATGCCTGTAATCCTAGGGGCTGGGGAGCTGAGGAAGGAGGATGGTGAGTTCAAAGCAGCTTCATCAACTTAGCAAAGCCCTAGACAACTCAGAGAGACCCTGTCTCTAAATAAAATATAAAAAAGGGCTGTGGATATGGCTCAGTGGTTAAGTGCTCCTGGGTTCAATCCTGGGTACCCCTACCCCAAATGTGGAAAAATAGTAATCCACAATGAGAATATTAAAAGGGTTTAGGAAAGAATTTTCTAATAGATATCAAGACATATTGCCTAGAAGCAAACATAAAAGCCAGATGGTAGTGGTATAAAAAAGATTAGTGAACAAATAGAACAGAATAAAAAACTCATAGTTAGACCCATGTAAAAATTTAAAGTACAATAAAATTAATTTAAAAAATCTTTAGGGAATGGACAAATAGTTTAGTAAATAATGTCAGTAAAATGAGCTTTCTACATTATTTCTTAATATACATTAAGAAATGTACATTTCTACATTATTTCTTAAAAAACTGGGTTCTATCTAAAATACCACATTAATGTAAACACTAAATGGGCTAAATACTGAAAAGTCAAAGTAAAACAATGGTGTTTCAGGAGAAAATGCAGGAGAACATCATTCAGACCCACAGTGAGTAATTTCCAAAGCACAAAGAAAAATGTGATGATTTGATTTCATCAAAATGTGGTAACTGGGGCTGCAGCTGTAGTTCAGTGGCAGAGTGCTTGCTAGCATGTGTGAGGCACTGGGTTTAATCCTCAGCACCACATAAAAATAAACAAATAAAATAAAGGCATTCATTCTGTCCATCTAAAACAACAGAAAATTTTTTTTAAATCTGGTAACTGTCTTCAATGAATGATATCAGAGTTAAAAGACAGATGAAAGAATAGATAAGATACTTGCACTACATAAAATCAATAAGAAAGAAGAACTTAACAAGGGGAAATCACAATACATTTCTAAAAATCAACAACAAAAGAAACTCCAAAGAGGAAAAAGAAGAGATCATAAAAACTTAACAAACAGATAACTTCAGAGGACTATGAGAATATAAAGCAATACTCAAAGCCATTAGTAATTAAATGCAAGCAAATTAAAGCAACAAAATACACCTAGTTATCCCTATTAGACATGCAGAAATTTGGAAGTCATATATGTAAAGTATTGACCAAAAAGTAGAAAACAATACTCATTTAGAGTTGGAAAAAAGGTAGAGAGGTACAGCCATTTTATGAAGGAATCTGTCATTGCTTAATACCTTATGCTTATGAATAATGATCTGATGTAGCCAATTGCTATTAAATATAGAGCTCCAAAATTAACACACACACTGACACACACACACACACACACACACAAGCTCACATATACACACACATCTATGTTATATTCCTGCAATGTTTACTTTTCTGTTCTTTGCTTTCGTGAGGTATTGTATAATTTGGATATCTCTCACAGGGAGAGAAGATAAATGAAATGTGACAAATATACAACAAGGAATATTTCACAACAGTTAGAAGAAAGAGATGCAGCACCTTGAATGATCTTTTTATTTATTTATTTTTCTTAGTCATTATAGTCATACATAATAGTGGGCTTCATTTTGACAATTTCATAAATGCATGTAACATAATTTGCTCCATTTTAATCCTTGGTGTTATATCCCCTCTCGCCCTGATCATCTCCCTCTATTGTATTGGTCTTCTGTGTATTAATTTTTTATTTGGTACATTATCATTATACATAAAAGTGGAATTCACTGTAATATATTTATACTTCTACATAGTATAGGTTGGTCAACTTCATCCCACAGTTCCTTCCCTTTCCTCCCTCTCACCCTCAATCCCCTTCCTCTATAAAGTTGTCTTTTTTTTTTTTTTTTTTGGTACTGGTAAGTGCTCTACCCAGCCCTGCAACTTGAATGATCTTAAACATCTAGAGTTGAGTGGAAAAGAAACAAAGAATTATATAACAAAAATTATATAAATTAAGAATACAACAACAAAACAAAAATTATTTTTTCAAGAACAAAATGTATGCATTAGACTACAGGTCAGTGGGAATGAGGTATGGGTATAAATTAAGCAAGCAATAAATAAAACAAGTGAATAAATTAAAAAAATAAATAGAGAAACTTTGAAATCTCTATAGTCACATTCCATATACTAAGGACTATAATTAAATTCTCTGTACCTGAGAATCAAATAATAATTTTTAAAAGAAGAAATTAAGATTGCATGGCCCTTGTACAGAAATATAAAGCCAGAAAAGGAAAAGACTCAATAATACAAAAATTGACCACATTCAGCAAAAATTTAGTATTTTGTGAAAAAGACTTTTTAGATTGATGGTAAATTTTTCCCATAAATGATGCTAACTGACCACTTGAAAGAGGAGAAAAAAAACTTAGGTGGATCCCTTCCTCCCTACTTCATGCCTTGTATCAAAATAAATTCTAAATGTATGAAGATGTAAATTAAGCCGTACATACAAGCAAATTACAAAAGTCTTAAAAGAAAAATTGGATGCCTTTTAAAAAGCATAACTTTAAACAATGAAGTGTTTTCAAAAAATCAACATAAAAATCCAAAGTCATGAGAGAAAAGACTGATTTGCCTAGATTTAAGTATAAAACACACACATGATAGGAATATACATTTATTTAAAAAGTCAACTGGGAAGCAAAAAAGACTTATTCCCAAGGCAAAATCAAAGAGCCAATTTTTATAATATTGAAGTTTTTCACAGGCCAATAAAAGAAACTTAGCAAAGGAAATAGTCACTTCATAGAAAAAAGAAATAAAAATTATCAATAAACAGATACAACCATACTCATCCTCAAGTATAATTGAAATGTTGCATAATAAAATAACAATGAAGGCTGGAAATATACATCAGTTAGTTGGTAGGACACTTCCCTACCAAGCATAAGGCCCTGCATTCAATCCCCAGCACCACAAAAAACTAAATAAATAAAATTAATTTTTTGTGATATAATTTTTTACCTAAGATATTAGAAAGGGTGAAAAAAAAGTTAAGAGTTTGAAATTAGCAAGTGTTAGTGAAGGTGTTACTAAATAGGAACTCTCATGCAATTTTGATGTCAGTGTACATTAATACAACTTTTTACATGGTAGTTGACTGTATCAATATTTAAAAATGAACATACCTTTAGACTTAATAATTAAGCCTCAGGAAACTTTTCCTTCAAA
The DNA here is from genome assembly GCF_052094955.1 of Ictidomys tridecemlineatus. Classification (NCBI taxonomy): domain Eukaryota; kingdom Metazoa; phylum Chordata; class Mammalia; order Rodentia; family Sciuridae; genus Ictidomys; species Ictidomys tridecemlineatus. The sequence continues at coordinate 55,437,838 of NC_135480.1, read as the reverse complement.
TATACCTGTCAAAGGAAAAAAGATATGTGTTCAAAAATGTTCACTGTGGCCGTTTTAGCACTTAAAGATTGGACATAATCTGTCCTTTAATCTGGGTATTGTTAAATAAATCACGCCATATTTACAGCATGGAACATGATTCATGTATTTTAATAAATTAGATTATTAAACCCAAATTAAACTACAAATAATATATAAATCAAGGGCCAAAACAAAAATATTCAAATTAATAGCATTCACTAATATGATGGATGTTTTGCTAAAGCTAAATTGCCACTAACAACTTCAGAGGATTTTTTTGAATCTCACAAATATTTTTTTGCTTTGTTTGTTTTTCTGTTATTTTGGTAGTAAGTATTGAATCCAGGAGCACTTAACTACTGAGCCACATCCCCAGCCCACCCCACCCCCCGCCTTTTTTTTTTTTTTTTTTTTTTTTGAGACAGTGTCTTCTAAGTTTCTGAGGCTGGCTTTGAACATGTGATCCTCCTATCTCAACAAGCTGGAATTACAAGAGTGCCACTATGTCCAGATAAATCTCACAAGGTTTTACACCATCTGATAACTCAATTCTTCCACCATTTTTCTCTTACATTTTTTTTTTACCTTCAAATGTAACCCATTGGTATAAATAAACGTGGCCCCTTAGACAAGTAGCCACTTTCCTGCCTCTGCACCTTGTCTCTGTGTCTCCTCTGATTATTATTCCTTACACTCATGTTGATGTTGAGATGGAGTTAACCAAACTGAACCCTACTACTTCAGGAGACTACACAGCACCCCCCAAAAAATCATAAAATGAAAGTACAAATTCTGAAATTAAGTTGTGTTACTCATTGAGGAAAGTCAACACACAATTGATCCAATGTATGCTCATTTCATTTGAATTTAGTTACCAAATGAACAAATAAGAAGTTGATGACTTGTAGGCCCTGAGCATGTATCTGTTGATGCCATTTTGAACAACATTCGTATAAGATTTGAAAAAGGGGTGAGTATGATTTGGCAACTTTAATCTGTGCTTTCAAGTATAGTATATATTATCCCTGGGTGTCTCAGAGGATTGGAAGGTTAACAAAGTTGAGAGCTCCAGGGAATGCCCTGTTTACATAACTCCATGGACCTCACCTTTAGATATTTGCACAAATGAAAATATTCTGTCAGAAAGGGGACCTAGGAGACTTGAGTTTGTCCCTTGAGTCAAGCAAAGCAGTCTTTGATGGATGAAATTGTATTCCTTGTCTTGTTCTTGATTTTAGAGAAAATGCTTTCAGTTTTTCTCCATTTAGAATAATGTTGGCCTTGGCAACCCCAAAAAACCAAAGGCCAGATGTTTTCTCTGATATGCGGATGCTAATTCACAATGGGCGGGCAGTAAGAATAGAGGTAATTTGGACTAGACTGAGGGGAGTGAAGGAGGGGAGGGCGTGTGGGGGTAGGAATGATAGTAGAATGAACTGGACATTATTATACCCTATGTGTGTATGTGATTATATGACCTCTGTAACTCTACACCATGTACAACCAGACAAATGAAGTTATACTCCATTTATATATGATGTGTCAAAATGCATTCTACAGTCATTTATAACTAATTAAAACAAAAATATATATCATATATTATATATATATAAAGAAATATATATGAAGAAAAAAAAGAATAATGTTGGCTTTGGGTTTGTCATATATAGCCTGTGTAATGTTGAGGTAAGTTCCTTCTATCCCTAGTTTTTATAGTGTTTTAAACATGAATGGGTGCTATACTTTGTAAAATGCTTTTGCTTTATCTATTGATATAATCATGTGATTCTTTAGTCTATTTATGTAGTGAATTACGTTTAGTGATTTCCAATCTTGCATCCCTGGGATGAAACCCACTTGAACATGGTGCACTATCTTTTTAATGAGTTTTTGTATGCAGTTTGTCAATTCTTTCTTAAGAATTTTTGCATCTACGTGTATCAAGTATATTGGTCTGAAGTTTTCTTTCCTTGACATGTCTTTGTCTGGTTTTAGTATCAGATTGATACTGACCTTGTAGAATGAGTTTGACAGAGTTCCCTCATAATTTCACTTGATTTCATCTTTGACTTATGGATTAATTAGAGGTGTGTTAACTTCCAAATACTTGTAGATATTCCAGATTTTTGTTATTAACTTGTAATTTAATTCTGCTGTGGTCAAGTGATATCTCCTACATGATTTCAACCCTGTGTTATTGGGACTAATTTATTACCTGACAGATATAGTCTACCAGGTGAATATTCATTTTGTATTTGAAAGAATTTATTCTTTGTACTTTTGGGGTAGAGTACTCTGTAAGCATTCATTAGGTCAAGTTGATCCCACGTTCTTTATATCCTCACTGATTCTCTATTTGTTCAACAGTAATATTGTTGCAATATTTATATCTGTGGATTTACTAATTATCCTTTTAATTTGATCAGTTTTTTCTTTCTGTATTTTGAAGCAGCATATTAAGTGCCCTCATTTTAAGTATGTTTTTGTCTTTGTGATGAATGATATTTTTATTACACAAAACTATGTTCTTTATTTCTACAAATACTCCTTCTTATATATAAAAGTTTACTTTGTCTCACATTACTACAGTCCCTTCTAGTTTTCTTATGACTAGTGTTTATCCAGTATATCATTTTTCATCTTTTTACTTGAACGCAACTGTGTTTTTATATTTAAAGTGTATCTCTTACAGATAAAATATTGTTAGAGCTTCTCTTTTTGTCCACTCTGACAATCTCTGCCTTTTCATTAGAATGTTTAGTCCATTTACTTTACTTGGCATTATGAGTAGAATAAGATTAAAGTCTACCTTTTCTTTACTTTCTGTTTTCTCCATACACTCTTCCTCTTTGTCCTCCTTTCATGCCCTCTTATTTTTATTTTTTATTTGATTAATTATAATTCATTTTATATTTTTGTGATTTTTCTGGAAATCATAAAGTGCACCCTTAGCTCATCACAGTGTACTCTCTTTTTTTTTGTATTTTTTATTTGTTCTTTTAGTTGTATATGACAGCAGAATATATTTTGACATATCATACATACATGGAGTATAATTTCCCATTTTGGGGGTTGTACATGATGTGGAGTTACACTGGTCGTGTATTCATATATGAACATAGGAAAGTTATGTCCAATTCATTCTATTGTCTTTCCCATTCTCATACCCACTCCGTTTTCCCCATTCCCCCCTGTTCACTCCAGTGAATCCACTCCTCCCCTCCCCAGCCCTGTCTCTTGTGAGTCATTATCCACATATCAGAGAGAACATTCATCCTTTGGTTTTGGAGGATTGGTTTTTTCACTTAGCATAATATTCTCCAGATCCACCCATTTGTCTGCAAATGCCATAATTTCATTCTTCTTTATGGCTGAGTAATATTCCATTGTCTATATATACCATAGTTTCTTTGTGCACTCATCTATTGAAGGGAACTTAGTTTGGTTCCATAGTTTAGCCATTGTTAATTGTGCTGCTATAAATATTGATGTGGCCACATCACTATAGTATACTAATTTTAAGTCCTTTGGGTATATGCAGAGGAGTGGGATAACTGGGTCAAAAGTGGTTACATTCCAAGTTTTCTGAGGAATCTCCATACTGCTTTCCAAAGTGGTTGCACCAATTTGCAGTCCCACCAGCAATATGTGAGTATACCTTGTTCCCCATATCCATGCAGACATTTCTTGTTACTTGTACTTTTGATAATAGCTATTCTGACTAGAGTGAGACAAAATCTTAAAGTAGTTTTAGTTTGCATTTCTCCAGTTGCTAGTGATGTTGAACATATTTTCATATATTTATTGACCATTCTCATTTCTTCTGTGAAATGTCTGTTCAATTCCTTTGCTCATTTATCGATTGGATTATTTATTTATTTATTTTATTTGGTAATAAGTTTTTTGAGTTCCTTATATATCCTGGAGTATAATGCTCTATCAAAAGTGCAGGTGGCAAAGTTCTTCCCCCATTCTGTAGGATTTCTCTTCATGTTCTTGATAGTTTCCTTTGCTGTGAAGAAGATTTTGAGTTTGATAAATTCCCATTTATTAATTCTTGATTTTACTTCTTGTGCTTTAGGAGTCTTGTTGAGAGATTCCTAAGCTAACATGATTGAGATTTGGGCCTACTTTTCCTTCCAGCAGGCACATGATTGATGAACCCAGCCTAATTCCATCTTAAGATTGGGGGCCATCTCATCACAAAGTCATCAAAAGTTAATTTCTGTTTTACTATAATTTACTGAGATTTCTAAACTTGTTTGGAATTCCTGCCTGTGCCTTGAACTCACCCATGTCTGGCTCCCTCTGACCAGATAACAATCTTCTCCGAAACCTCAGTGGTGCCTCATAAATTCTGATGTTGGGATCTAAATTCATTCCCTACCTTGAAATGTTAAGGCATGTAGATCATTAACCTACTATCTGCCTTTGTGTTATGCTTGTCAAAATCCTGTTGACTGTAAGTTCTCAAGACACCCCCCTTTGCAACTTTTTGTGCTATAAAACCTTTTTCCTGGAGAGCTAGGGTGCTGATCTCTAGCCCAAGTTTGGGAGAGACAGTACCGGTCAGCTCTTGTGTACAAACGTGCTTTAATTTGATTTAAAATTAGAGTCAGTGGTCTTTTCTTTGTGTAGTGGTTCAACAATAATCTCTGGTCTAATGACTAGCTGCCCGACATGCGTGAGGTCTTGGGTTCAATCCTCAGCACACCACATAAAACTAAATAAATAAAGGGAAAAAGAAAAAGGGCCATATCTAACTATAAAAAAGATGTCTTTTTGTGTTTGATATACTAAGGATTTATTTTAAACCAAAGAAAAATTTGTTGTATTTTTAAAGCTCAAATTAAGTTTAATACCTGCAAACTGTTTCATGTGTTTCAAGAATATATTGTAATTAAACATGTAGTATTTCAAACAGTTAATAGTGTGGTTTTCTGCTTGGAGATTTTTTTTTTAATTTTTTTTTTTTGCCTGTTAAACAAATGATTTATTAACACAAACAAACTAGAAAGCACTAAGAAATTTAAATATCCATGTCATAACAAACGGGTGGCAAGACAACATCCAGGGCTGACAGAATGCTTGAAGGGGACTGCAGCGAATCAGATGCCCATGGTGACGACAGCATCTTCACAGGCGAAGGGGGGCCCAGCTGCAACAGCTTTTCAAGTCCTCTCTCCTCATTAAGGATCATGAGAGGCACTCCACTCAAGGGGAGGTGAGAAATCTGATGCTCCTCAGGCAGGTCAAAACTCTCAAAATCTAAAGGATTGAAGGGAAAGAAGTTTTCTATTTCTGGATAGGTCTCATCGGAGGCAGGACCAGAGCTTTTTGCTTTAACAGTCTTCTTGGTCATCTTTTTGGCAGGGAAGGTTGGTTGTTTTTGTTTGAGGGGTGCATTGGTCTTTACTGTCTTTTCTGTAGCTCTGTTGACAGTTCTCAAAGCCTTTCTGACAGTTTTAGGTACGGCTGGTGGACCATCAAACGTTTTGCCAACAAGTGGTATTGAAACCTGAGACCTGCCATCTAAGGCTTTAACAGGCCCAGGCACCCCAACCCCACCCCCCGCCTGCTTCAGCACCTCCTTAGGAGCCACACGAGTACAAGGTTCTCCATTTTCCTTATCAACAAAGATCAGAGTAGCCATTCCGGATTGCTCCAAAACCGCACCTTTTTAATTTTTTAATATTTATTTTTCAGTTATAGATGAACACAATATCTTTATTGTATTTTTATGTGGTGCTGAGGCTCGAACCCAGGGCCTCACATGTGCTAGCCGAGCGCTCCACTGCTGAGCCACAATGCCAACCCCTCTACTTGGAGATTTTTCTTCTTTTTTAAAAATTTGTTCTAATTTGTTATATCTGACAGTAGACTGCATTTTGATACATCATATATAAATGGAGTATAACTTCTCCTTTTTCTGATTGTATATGATGTAGAAATTATCATTCAGCACTAGATGGCACTATTTACACTGCCAATAGGAGACTGTTGCTAGAGCATCTGATTCTCCTAAGCCTGAAAACTGGATATTACTACATCCACTACAACTTCAGGAAAGAAAGAAAAAGAATTGCTGCCAAATGCTACATTAGCCAGGTGATTAAGATCAAACCAATGACAATTAGTGATGTTGATAAAATGTACCTTTAATATGATGTGATGAAAATGGCACTCTATCCCTATGATCTTCATCCCCCAAATTTATATAATCCATGAGTAAAATGTCAGGTAGATGTCAGCAAAATACCTGACCAGAGACACTCAAAACTGTCAAGATTATTAAAAAAAAAAAAAGGAAAGTCTGAGAAATTATCACAACCCAGCGAAGCCGAAAAATACACAACAACTAAATGTAATGGCTATCCTAGGTGGAATCCTGTAGCAGAAGTACAAATGGTAAAAAAATAAACTAAGTATGAACAAAGTATGTTTGGACTTTGGGTAATAATAGGGTTATCAACTTTATTAATTGTAGCAAATGTAGCATCTTTCATAATCATGAAAGATAACAATAATAGGAAAAACTGGTTGCAGGTTATATGGAATTCTCTATCTTCTCAATTTTTTGGTTCGGTAAGGCAGCCCTCTTCTGGTTGTGTTTACTAATACATTCCAATGGCTAGTATAATATCTGCCACATTATCAGATAAAAACATGCTGAATGAATTAGTGATCTAAGAAAACCATTGGCTTGGGTCAGTTCAGATTTTCTCTGTATTTTTTTATCTAAAATACAGTTTCTAATCTAGAAGTGATGAATTTCATGATGATAGAATGGAATAGTATGTGTAGCAAACAATTCAACCCACCTTATAATTCTACATGTCTTCAGGGGTTTTCACCTTTGTAATTAATCATATATTGAGAGAAGCCTTTTAAAATCGTGCCATTAAAAAATAACTGGGCTGTCACATGACTGCAACTTGAAAATAACCCTTGTTCACATAGAGAGCAAGATCAAACCTTCAGTGGACTTTTAAAGATAATCTGGTCAGAAACACCACTCATAGAGGTGATATTGGAAGAAAGCTGGTTATTCTCCCTCCTACTGTGTGCCTTTTCCTTCTCCCTGCCTTTTAATTGACTGTATCTGATGCTTTAGCTTGTTTACTGGCAACATTGGCAAGTCAAAAAATTTTTTTGTCTAGCTATGACTTTCATAGAGATCAACCCCTTCATAAATAATTCATGTCACACCACACACTCTAATTTTAGAAAATACTATTCCACAATTCTGTATATTTTATTAATAATGGCCATCTAAATCATGAAGTACAGAGTGCTATCAGTAGGGAAAATATGAAATGATCTGAACTTGAACTCAAGCTTTACCATCTTTCAATTTCAGTAACTTTGGGAATGACAATCTCTATCTTCAATGTTATGATGATGCCATGATGACTAAATGAGTGACATCTGTGTTTACTTATGGTAGTGAGAAGTCCAAAGTGGGTTGGCAAACAAATCCAAATTCCCATCTTGTTTTACCTTAGTCAACTCATTGTCTAGATTTAAAGCTAAGTGGGAAGTCTTTCCTGACTTTTGAGTTCTTTTTCTCTACTCTTACAACACCAGACACATGCATCTACTCAAAATTATCATGTCATTGATACTGCTGAGCATTCCCTCCTTTATGACACACACTTTCCTTTTTTTTTTTTTTTTTTTTGCATTTCTACATCTAGATTTCCTCCCACATCTGGGATTGATCCTCCTCTTCTTTTTGCAGGCACATCTTCCTGATCCAACCAATGTTACTGATATTCCTAGAGGCCAATCTTTGCACCTCTCCTATCTCCCCTTCTCTCTCCAATCTTATTCTCATTAATAGTGTTCATCTCTGCCAAACAAGAATTGACTCCGATTTTACAAGTCTGGCCCTTGACTTCTCTAACTCCAGACGAGTTTAAATCCAAATGCCTAACTGACCGCCCTTCTTGGATATCACAAAGAATCTCACACCCAACAAGCCAAAACTGAGCTCAGATCAGCAAGAGCTTTTACCTGGATGAAAAACAAATGAGTGAATGAATGAGTGAATCGACAAATGAATGAAGACCATGCGAATATACAAGATATATCTCGTGGAAATTATGTCACTGTTTTCTGGTTCCAGGTAAATGGAGCCTGGGTTGTGGGGCAGAAGGAAGGTTTTGGTCACTTTTCAGGGAAAGGTAGGGAGTCGCCAGAAGTTTCCATGCATTTCTCCCAGAGTAGCATAAATTGGTCGGTTGAAAGTCTACGGAGTGGGCGGGGCCTGTGGAAGGGGCGGGGCCGGAAAGATACCTTTCCACTTTCAGGCCGGAGCCGCGGGGGCTTCTGGGCCTTGGTTCCACAGCCGGTGCGCGTTCGTCCCAGCACTTTAGAGGTGGTTGTGAGTTACAAGAAGGGAGGGAAGCTAGGGGTTCTTAATTCCCGCGTGATTACCACCGCCTGTGATACGCACAGGCAGGACGGCGACGTCTGCGAATCTACTAGGATCAGTACAAAGCCTGACTAAAGGGAGCCCTGGATAGATGCGGTGCTGGCAAGTATCTTCCGGAAATCCTGTTTGAGGAGGTCCTGGCGGAACACGCAGTTCTGCGCTCCTTGGCATTTGCCGGCTTCCCACCCCGCCCTCGACGGTCTCTGCGCAGGATCCTGGAGGTGCGCGCGGGCCAACAGGGAATGTAAGCGAAGGCTTCGGAAAGGCTTAAGACTTGCGTTAGAGAGCGAGATAAAGGGGGTTCGCAGAGGGAAAAGATTGGCTGGGTTTTAGATCTGCTAAACCAGGGACTCAACTTCACTGCTGGCGCTTTTTCCGGGTCAGTCTTAAGAAACGTAACCTGATAAATAGTTCACCAGTCAGCTGGTTGTGGAATAGCTGGTATTGATGCCTCGGGCAAATAGTAACGAGTTTTCTTTTGATTAATTCCATTTTATATTGCAATTCAATCAATCCTAACCACCCCTGATTTCTAAATCTTCCCAGTACCTTACGTATTTTAGACGTTCCGTTTTGGAATCGCCCTCTGTTCTTTACCTGAGCTAACTCAAGGTTCTTCTTACCTTAAGCTGCCTGCCTTATGACTTGTTCGATAAAAACGAGACAGACAGTACTGCCTCTTCACAGACAGGTACTACCGTTTCCCCATAATTAGTGGCTGCTCAAGATCCACGAAGCCATAAAATCCATCCAACTTGTTTCACCTGGTTATATAATCCAACCCTCCAGGTTCCTGTCTCCTGCGCGTCCTAGCCCCTCCGTTGCAGTGGTATTGATTCATTGTCTTTATTGTGAGTTTCAAGGTTATCCTCAGAGTTCTTTATTCAATAATTTAAGTTTAAACTTAACAGTCTTTGGTTTTGCTTGTTCTAGTGTTTGTTGCTTACTGACGGTTTAAGCTGTTATCAGAAATCGTAAATGCAAGCATATCATCCTCAACATCCTGTCTCTGTAATTTTTTACACTAATTCATTAATTTCTTTTTAACTGATAAATTCCCTTCAGTCCTTTTTGTTGCTTCTTTTCACTTTGCGAGTTGAATATTTAATTCAACTTATTCTTGCTTAATTAATTGTAAGGCTTTTTTTTAACCATTAGATTTTGATGTGCAAAAGCATTATCTTTAAATTTTAGTTTTTTTACCATTGTACTTTTGATTGTTATTTTTAGAAGCAAAACTTTAAATTTCAAAGTAATTAATTTTTTCCCAATTTTCCCATTAATAAGTTAATTCTAAGTTTGCATTAAATTAATGTCTCTACTATTGTCTACTTTTCTATTTATTGAAGATTTTCTTTTCGTAGGCCAGTAATAACTTTTGTAAATGTTCCCATAGAATGAAGTTTCTATTGAAGCACCTATCTGGTTTTACATACTTATTAAACTAAGCATATTACTTAGATCTACTGTACTAGCAATTTATGTTATCTATTAGGGATTTAGAACATTGCCTAATCTGTTTCTATTCTATCATTGGTGATTTCATTTCTTGCTTTCTCAGGATTTTGCTATAAATATGCTTCAAGTATGTTGTTTGATACATTTTTCTTTTTGTCTAATGCATTTGTGCTATTCATTTGTGTGTATGTGTGTGTGTGTGTGTGTGTATGTGTGTATGTGTGTGTGTGTTATTGCAGGTGGAACTCAGGACCTTACACATGCTAGGCAAGTGGTTTGTATCCCTAAGCTACATCCCAGCCCTCAATTCATTATATTTTTTAATTCACTATATTGCTGCATAATTTTTTATTATTACGTATTTGCCTGGTATTTTCTAGATCATTCCTTCCCCACCCTCAGTTTTGGAATTCATTTATTTTGGATATTTCAGGTTTTTATGTGGTTGAGTTTGAACTTTAACCCAGCACATTTATTGTTAGGAATGGGTATTCTTATTATTAGCACCTTGGTTTTTGTTTTCCTTTGTACATATGCCATATAGAGTATGTGAGCTTTCTCGCTTCTTCTCTTCCTCTCTCCCTCTCTTTCTCTCTGTTAATTTAAAAAGTACCTAGACTCCTAGTTCATTTGTTTCCTGGTACTTAATTATACCTCTTCAGGACTTTTCTGCCAGCCATAAATTAAATGTGAGAGATCTTCTTTATTCTTTTTTCTCAAGCATTGTGGAGTTTTGTTGGTTGATTGGTTAGGTTGGGTTTTGTTTTTGTTTTTGTTTTTTGAGCTGGGTTGTATTTCAAATTTATCTTCTCTACCAGGTGGGACTACAAGTCCTGTAAGCAGCCTTTCACCTACAGAGCACTTGGCTGAGTTAACTGCAACCTTTTTGTATCCTATGTCCTCATGAGGTGATCGACTAAGTAATGTCATTTTAGAACAGGTAGACAACTTACCATCTAGAAGTTCTTGGTGGCCTGAGACAATATAATTGCACAAACTAAAATCAGTTTTAAGAAGGCCTGATCAGGAAGGTGATGGATGTCAACAAGTGTAGCAGATTTCAGTCTTTCTTAATTATTGGCTTCCGCAGGTGCAAGATGGATTTTTGTTAAAGATTGGAGGTGCTTGAGAATACTCTGGAGGGCTTCATTGCAGGAAGGACTTATTTGGGGGTGGCTGAAGTGATTGCCTGCTGGGTAAGACCAAAAAATGGCCCAGAAAGGACATGATTATCCTCTTCTTCTTAAGCCTTGGCCACCTGGATAGGCTCTTTCAAACCAGAAGACAGTTGCCTCCATCCATGGTTTTCTGCTTATTGTGGGGAATCCATTTGGGAACTTACATTCACAGAGGAGAGGAGGCAGGGGACATTTTATTCAGGTTTTTTAAGTTTTTACTTAAGGTCTTTTAAGAATTTTTTTTTAATTGATCCAGGATACTACATTACTTTTGATTGTAATGTCTCCTCAGGCTCCTCTTGGCTATAACAGTTGTCCAGATCTTTTTTTTTTTTTTTTTTTTTTAATGACTTTGATAGTTTTGAGTACTGGTCAAATATTGTATAAGCTGCCCATTTGTTGGGATTTGTCTGACCTTTTTCTCATAAGTAGATGTGGTTATGGGTTTGGAGTAGGAAGATCACAGAGGCAAAATGTCATTTTCATCACATTGTCACGAGTGCATGCTCTCAACATGATTTATTACTGTTGGTGTTAACCAACTGACTAAGGTATAGTATTTGTCAGATTTTTCTACTGTAAATATACTTTTCTCCTATTCCATACTATACTCTTTGGAAGGAAATCACTGTGTATAGCCCACACATAAGAGTTGGAAAAGTTACATTTTTTCTCTTGGATGGCTATCTGCAAAAATTATTTGCAATTCTTCTACTTAGAAGATGTATCTTTTCTCCCTCAATTATTCATTCAATAAGTTTTTATTTATAGCATTATGGCTTATGGGTGTTTTTATAGTTTGAGTTGTAATCCAGTTTTTAATTTCTTGCTCATGTAATTCTACTTTGGCCTCTGGGAACTCTTTCATTTAACTCTGGGTATCTTTGACATACTCCAATAAATGTTTGGGGTTTGTTTTACTTTTGAGTTGCTCTTTATGGCACTTCGAGATGCTCCATTTGCATCTTATATATTCAGTCCAAAATCAGCCATTTCTCCAAGAAGCCCTGGTTCTTATTATCGGAGAACTGTATTAGAAACCAAGATCTGGGGGGCTGGGGATGTGGCTCAAGCCGTAGAGCACTCGCCTGGCATGCGTACGGCCTGGGTTCTATCCTCAGCCCCACATACAAATAAAGACGTTGTGTCCACCGAAAACTAAAAAAAAAAATATTAAAAAATTCTCTCTCTCTCAAAAAAAAAAAAGAAAAGAAAAGAAAAGAAAGAAACCAAGATTTGGGAAGAGTATCCTTGTTTCTAGGCTTATTCAGCTCCAAGAGAAAGTACATGTGTGTGTTTATACTAGGCTGTATATATACATATATCTGTAAATATTTCTATATATGTAACCATCTTCATCTAAGTTATGCTAATCACAAATTCATAATTGTCTCCAATTCTAATCAGTTACCTGATGAATCACCCTAGGCTCTATCCCTTGATTATTTGCAAATTCCTACTTAAACATGAAAATGGTCTTCTACCATCTCCTTCCTATTTGTTTATTTCCAATATACACATATACTACTATCAGAATTGTTAACCTCCACCCCCGTAGGAAATCTTTATATTAACTAGAATGGAACATTGTATGTTTTCTTTGTCTTTGACCTCATAGATTACACTCATTTCCAAACTTTTAACAGAAAGTCATATTCTCAAATGTTCTCTTGCCCTTTTTTTAAGTATAGTGAGTCCTCTCACCCTTCTGGCTGTCTTTTGTAGTCCCCCAAGTGTCCTTCCCCAACCCTATTCTCTAATCTTTTATTTATGTTGAATAATGATCTGTTGAGGTGGGCATTGCCAGGGCAACACTTAGATGTGCTAAGAAGAGAGATGAGAATTATTTTAATCCTTAAAATTCAATCAGATAGATATTGTTATACATTGTACAGGTGAGAAAACTAAAACTTGAGTTCAGATAATTTGCTCAAGTTTGTACATGTCATAACTAGTACAGCTGGAATTTAAACTCATTGATATGATTCCAAAGTATGTAGTCTAGTCCTAGAGCAAAATTTCTTAATCTTAGAATTATGGTTATTTGGGGCTAGATAATTCTTTGCTATATGGAACTGTCTGATACATTGGAGGATATTTGATAGAATTCCTGGCTTCGGCCCACTAGCTGACCTAGCTGACAGTAACAACCTACAAACTGTAGCAATCAAAACTGTTTCTAGACATTGCCAAATATACCCTGGTGGCAAAATCTCCTCTGGTTGAGAACCCGTGGCCTAAAAGATATAATAAAAATGACCCCTTGAATGATAGATTGCATCTGGATTAGGAGAACTATAAATCAAATAAAAAGCTGTATCTGTACTTTCCTGAATGAAGTCACTCCTATTGTTTGGCAGGTTATTTGAGGCTCAGAGAGAGTTATTTGAGGTCAGAGAGAGGCTCAGAGATTTTGGCTTCTGTGAGTAAGGCTTTTTAGCCAAGGTGCTTCCTGTGTGACCTATGTGAGTCCTATCTCCTTTGCACTTGGGGTATACTCTTGAATACTGTCACTGGGGAAAAAAAAAATCTCTTTTACTCCTCTGCTACCAAGCTTTTACCTTTTGAGTAAATTGGAACTAAATGTGACCTGTGATAATGTTTGTGAGTCTAAATGTTTAGTTGAGCCTAAGACCCCTTGGTGGGCATTGCAGTCTGGCCCCTTGTTAAGTCTAAACAAATGTAAATTACAGTCTGGGAATTCACTTTTTTTTTATCCCTAATAATGAAATGGTTCATGGATTTTTTTCTAGTATATTTTAATAATTGTGTCAGTGTCTTAATTTCTAGTGCTATTTTGCCAGTTTTTCACTCATATAACTTCATTGGTATTTTTTTAATATTTATTTTTTAGTTGTAGGCACAATAACTTTATTTTATTTATTTTATGGAACCCAGGGCCTCTCTAGTGTGAGGTAAGCGCTCTACCTCTGAGCCACAACCCCAGCCCCTCATTGGTATTTTAATAAGAGATTAGGATGACATCTATTCTGAAGCCTTAACCCTAATATCCTGCCTGAAAATTTGTTTTGCTCAGTTTTTTAAATGAATTGTTATCTGCTATAGAATCAATCTAATTTCAATCAAATTATGAGGTTTTTTTTTTAAGATCAAGGTACCATTTCTTTTATCACTTGTTTTGAGATGTCATTTATCTATATTTCTTTTTCTTGTGGGGTTGTGTTTGAGGGGCAGAGAAAGTGTATTTGCCTTTTTTTTAACCTATATTTTTTCTACTGGTGCATTATAATTATTCATAATAGTGGAATTTGTTGTTACATATTCACATGTACACACAATAGTTTCATTTCCTAGTATCTCCCTTTTCCTTTTCTACCCCCCTCTCCCTGGTCTCCTTAATTCTTTCTACTGGTCTGTCTTCTGTTTTCATGAAACACCCACTTACCCCCCTGGTTTTTTTATCCTTGTTCTTCTGTAGCTTCCACATAAAAGGGAAAGCATAGGACCCTTGCTTGATTTTCTGAGTTCTACTTATTTCACTTAATTTAATGCTTTAAAGTTTCACCCATTTTTCTAAAAATGATATAATTTCATTCTTTATGGCTGAATAAAACTTAACTATACATATGTACCACATTTTCTTTATCCATTTATTCATTGACAGACACCTAGACTGGTCCAATAATGTGGCTTGTGAAATGTGCTATTATAAACTTGGGTATGCATGTATCACTACAGTATAGCTGGGTTATGTGTGGTTCCATGCCTTTTAGGGAACTTCCATGCTGATTTCCATAGTTGTACTAATTTATCATCCCAGCAATAATGTGGAAGTATTCCTTTTTTCTCACATTCTCTCGTTTTTGTTATTTATATTCTTAAAGGCTGCCCTTATAACTGGAGGAAGATGAAATCATAATGTAGTTTTGATTTGCATTTCCCTGATTGTTAAAGATTTTGAACATGTTTATTTGTTGGCCATTTGTATTTCTTCTTTTGAGAAGTAGGTCTGTTTAGTCTGGGCATTTATTGGTTGAGTTATAGGGGGAGTTGCTGTTAAGTTTTTTGAGTTATTTATATATTATGGATGTTAAATCTCTGCTGGAAGAATAGCTTGCAAAGATTTTCTTCCATTCTCTTCATACTCTTGTTTCATTTGCTATACAGAAGCTTTTGGATTTGGTGCCATCCAATTTCCTAATTAAGCTTTAGCAGTCCTTTTGAGAAAATTGTTGCCTGAGCCACTATATTGGAATGTTGACCCTACATTTTTTTCCAGCAGTTGTGAAGTTTCTGGTCTAATTCCTACGTCCTTATCCACTTCAAGTTGACTCTTGTGCAAGTGAGAGATATGGATATAGTTTCATTTTTCTACATATGGATAACCAGTTTTTCTAGCACCATTTGTTGAAAGGATTGTCTTTCCTCCAATGTATGTTTTTGGCACCTTTGTCAAGGATCGAATGAGTTTATCTGTCCCTGAGTCCCTTTTTTGTTCCATTGATACATATGTCTACTTTTATGCCAGTACTATGCAGTTTTATAAAGAATACCATTGATATTTTGATGGAGGTTGTATTAAATCTGTAGATCACTTTTGGTGATATGGCCATTTTAACACTTAATTTTGCCTACCCATGAACTTGGGAGGTCTTTCAATTTCTTTGTTCAGTACTCTATAATTTTTATTGTCGAGGTCTTCCACCTCCTTTGTTAGATTTATTCTTAGGAATTGTATTTATTTTTTTTAGGTTACTGTGAATGAAATTGTTTTCCAGATTTCTTTTTCACTGAATTCATTATTAGTGTATTAATTAATTTTTTGTATGTTGATTTTTATATATTGATACTTTACTAGCTCTAAAAGTCTTCTGGAGCTTTTATGCATCTTCTAAATATAGGACCATATCTTCTGCAGTGATAATTTGAGTTCTTCCTTTCCTGTTTGTATCCCTTTTATTTTCTTCCATTGATAAATTGCTCAGGCTAAGATTTCAAGTATTATATTAAATAGGAGTTGTGAGAGCAGACATACTCATATTTTCCTATTCTAAGAAAGGAAAACAAAAATGAAAGAGAATCCATAATTTTTTTAGGTAATTTTAAGAATAATTTTTACTTATGCTATTTTACCTTTCAACAACATGCTAATAAATGTTTACTATCTATGGGTCAAATTTGTCTTTTTTCAGTCTCTTGGGAAGCTGATTTCTACACTGAAGCTCCTGGAACTCTTCTTACTGTGATATAACCTGGTTCAAATCATACTGCCTATAGTAACAGGTGCTTAGCCAAACCTAAAAAGTATTGGAATCCTCAGATTTGAACTACAGCAGGCATTCTATTTAGGAAGATTCAGCCTCTTAACAAGTTGGTGGCTATCTTAAAACCCCAAAACTTGACTCTGCATGAAAAAAGTGAGGTCCTAAGAACAGATATGTCTTGGCATCAGGAAACCTTTACTGCTATGGAAACATATGACTCTGAGGAGTCTCGTCAAAAATTCAGACATTTCCAGTATTCAGAAGTGTCTGGACCCCATGAAGCCCTGAGCAAACTCTGGGACCTCTGTCGTCAGTGGCTGAGACCAGAGATTCATTCAAAGGAGCAAATCCTAGAACTTTTGGTTCTGGAACAATTCCGGACAATCCTCCCTGAAGAAGTCAGGGCTTGGATAAATTTACAGCATCCCAAGAACAGCAAAGATGTGGTGACTCTCATAGAAGATGTGATTGAAATACTCAAAGACAAAGGTGAGAATTTAGAAAATTTTAGGTCGAGTATTTGGCCTTCCTGTCTTAAGAAACTATCTTTTCTGTATCACTCTATTAGGATTTTCTGTTACTCCACTAGCAAGCCTGAACTTTAATCTGTAAGCAATATAAATAGAGCATTAGAACACAGATTGGGTAGGGGAGTAACACTGTTTTGTTTGCCTTTAAAAAAATGTAGCCAGTTGCAGTGGTACATACCTGTAATCCCAGTGGTTTGAGAGACTGAGGCAGGAGGATCACAAGTTCAAAGCTGGCCTTGAGCAACTTAGTAAGGCCCTACACAATTTAGCAAGACCCTGTCTCAAAAAAAAGAGGGGGGCGCTGGGGATGAGGCTCAGTGGTTCAATCCCTGGTACCAAAATAAAAGAATGTGGAGCAGGGATTGGCAAAAATATGGCCCACGAGCCAAATATTTTTAGAAATGAAATTTTATCGGAACATAACTATGTCCATTTTCCTACATTTTGTCTATGTTGCTTTCATGCTATGGCCTGAGTTGAGTAATTATAGTAGAGAGTATTGCCTGCAAAACATAAAATATTTCTATCTATTCCTTTAGAATAGGAAATGTATACCAACTTCTCATGAAATGGATAGACCTATAGAACCTGAGGGTTCTGAAAAAAAGGAAAACAAATTGTTGTACTAGATTAGGTATTAGAGAATGCAGATACATTAGCAAAACAGAAGAGTTTAAGCCTAAAGAATTACGTCTAGGTAAAATATAAGAGTAGGATAAGGTTTGATACATACTAATGTGCTCTGGCTAGTATGAATGAAATAAGTAGTGAATTTTTTGCGTGTGGAGAAGTTAATGCATTAATGATATGGAGTGTTGAATTTTGTGTGTGGAGAGGATGATACATTTAATTATTGTGATGTGCTAAATTTGAGGTTCCTGTGGGCGATCCACAATTTAAAAGCAGTATATAGTTAATGCTACAACAAAAAGTATTCAGAAAGATTTGGAAATAGAGCTAAGCTAGAAGTAGGAGAAATACAAATCCTCAGGAAGCATCAATATTTAAGAGCTAGTCCAGATGTAAGTACCAATTACAGTAAGTACAGAGGATAGAGGCCATGTTAAACCTACCATGTTAAGGTCATTAGTAAAATTCAAACTGTGAGAAACTATAAGACAATCCACTTTTCTAAGAGGGCAGAAGTATTTAGAGATTAAAAGAAACTTAAAAAGATGTGTGTCCAGTATTGTGAATATCTGGACCTTATAAGACATGAGCAACTGACTGGATATTTGAAAAGGAATTATTTCCAAGGTCATCGTGGTATTATGGTCCTATTCAGTCATTATCTAGAAAAAAAGATATAAATTAAACTGAGAAAAATAACACACACCAGGTAAACAGGCTAGAAAAGAATAATGAAACAAAGAACCAAGAAAGATTAGTTTTTTGAGCTAAAAAAAAGTCTTCAAGAAAGAAATGTTCTTTCTGTTGAAATGTTCAACAGTGGTGCTACAAAAAAATTCCTATTAAAATAAGTATTGAAGAAAATTTAGTGAAATCGTTAATTATGGAGGAATTTTAAGTTTTAGTTTGAACAGTTTCAGAGGAGTTGGGGTCATAATTTATAGTGGATTGTATTACATTATTATTGCTACTATTGCCAACTCTATTTTTTCAACAATATGTTAAAATAAAATCCATTATCATTACCTAAGACATTTTAACATCAAAATACAGCCCTTGAAATTGAATAATTTTAAAGTTATAACAAACTTACCACATTGTTTCTATTTTTTTCTCATTTCACCTTAAATCAATGAAAACTTCATCTCAGACCAATAAAACTCTGTGGTCTGACAGTTGAGGATTGCCATATAACTCATGGATCCTGGAGAAACTTTAGTAGCCCATGATTCTACTTCTTATCAAAGGGCTAGAGAAGAGAATTACTTTCATTAAATTGTTTCCTTTAAAGAATCAGTATTTCAAAGTGACCAGACTGCCTCATCTATGCAGCTTAATAGAAAACAACTCTTAAATAGAATTTTCCTCAGTATGGCGGAGGAGTGATTGATTAAATAAAATATTTTTAGATCCAAGTGGAATTAACAGCCTGTGGTAGCTAGGCCTTAGTTAAGTTTTAGTAATGATAGGATCAAAGCTATTTTATTTTAAATCTGGTATAAACAGATAAGGTCTGAAAATACTATCTTGGCCCTCTTTGCTCTGATCCAGTAGATCATAACCCTTGATGATATATCAGAATCACTTTTGGAATTTTTCAGAAGTTACAATCAATACTCTTATCCTCCACTCTTGGGGATTCTAATTGCTAGTAGGGCCCAATTATATTTGCAGAGATCTTCAGATGATTCCTATGATTAACATGTTAAAACTACTACTATAATCATAAAACATTACTTCCAGGCAAAACTTCTCTTCCTCCCTAATATTTTCCTTCATCTTCCTCAGATACACCCTTAGAGAACTGTGTCCTTCAAAATGGGAGCACAAGGGAGAACATGGAAGCTGACTCACTAACAGGGAAGCCTCAGGTGAAGTAGGGTTCCACTCTTTGCTAGAAATATATGCTCTTTTTAAATGTGACCTGCTTTTACTTTTTATCTTTAAACTTTTTTCAAACATAGTTCTATCCAAGGGCGTTAGTTTCTTATTCTTTCACAGGACATTGGACTGATTTTAGTTGGTGATACACTCTGGAAATATTTTCTTTAGCCTCATATATTCTTTGTGCATCTGTTCCCTCAAGAAGATAGATGATAATTAAAGCAAAAGAGCCTAAAATAGAAAGTTTAGAATTAAAAATGAAGGGGGTCCAAGAGTAGAATCCTGAGCAATGTCATTTATTATACAGGAGTAAAAGAAACCTCAAAGGATACTGAAAGCAAAGATACAGAAGAAAATTAGGAAATTATGGTATCACTGAGGGTCAAAGTACTAGAATATTTAAAGGAAAAAATGCTTTAAAAAGTCAGTAATACAACCTAGGGGCTGGGATTGTGGTTCAGTGGTAAAGTGGTTGCCTAGCATGTGTAATGCACTGGGTTTGATTCTCAGCGCCACATATAAATAAATAAATAAAAATTAAAAAAAAATACAACCTAAGCAGCGTCTGTTTACTTATCATGGAGAGACTAATGTGCACAGGGACAGAAGCCAGGTTGTGTTGGGTTATGGAAAGAAGAGAAGGTGAAGAATTAGGCAGAATTAATGTAGACAGACTGACTCTGAAGGAGAAAGGAAGAGATTTATATATTTCCATGTGACTAAAGTTGCCAATAATGACAAGGTTGAGGGTGCTAGAGAGACAAGAGTAAATTTATTCACTAACACATATTTGAGAATATGATTGGGAAATAAAACAAAATCTCTACTTTGTGGAGATTACATTCTAGTACAGGTAGCAGGTAAACACAAACTAATATAGTATTTCAAATAGTAATAATTTTTACAAAGAATAAAAACAGAATGGGGCCAGGGTTATGGCTCAGTGGTAGAGCGCTTACCTAGCATATGTGAGGCACTGGGTTCGATCCCTGGCACCACATAAAAATAAACAAATAAAATGGAGTGTAAAAAAAAAAAAAAAAAAACCAGGATGGAGTAGGGACAAATCCATTATCAGACAATCTTGTCAGGGTGACATTGAGCTGTGACACCTGAATGATAAGGAATTAGACTACATTTCTCAATTAGAGAAAACATCCCATCTCTTTCAGCAGAGCCTACATTTTTGTTACAATTTCCCCTTGAATCTGCCTGAAACTCTTCCCATCCTAAACTTTTATATAAATTCTTGGTGCTCTGTAATGTTTTGTTTCATATATATATATATATATATATATATATATATATATGAATATATTTGATGGACCCTTGCTACAACTTCATATTCATCACTTAGAACCCTAAACGTCCTATTTCTTATATAGTCTGACATCTTCCCTGTTCTCTCCAAATTCATTCCTTTTGTGGTAATATTTTTTGGGGTAACCTTTGGTTAAAAAGGAACTTAAATGTTTTAGGAACCATTGACATTCAAAGATGTGGTTGTGGAATTCACCAAGGAAGAGTGGGGGCAACTGGACCCTGCTGTAAAGAACCTTTACAGGGATGTGATGCTGGAGAACTATAGGAACCTACATTCATTGCATAAAGGTGGTTTTTATGTATTTATTTACTCTATTAGTAATCTCTTTTTCTACTGTGAAAAGCTATTGAACTGGTAGAGTCCTTATGTTCCTTTGGGTCTGGGTTCAGATTTCCTAATATCCTTTGGGCTCAGTAGCACATTTTCCTACTCTGTGTGGTTGAAAGTCCTTTTCTATATACAGCCAGAAATATACAGACATGGTGCTCTTCTGGCCTTCTCCTTCAGCAGCTTAACCTACTGTCTTTTCTTCCCTATAAAAATGTGTTAAGTGTCTATATGTTTTTTGTTGTCGTCATTTTTATTTTTCCTATGCACAGCTCATCCACTTTCCAAACCAGTTGAGATCCCCAAATTGGAGAGTAAGAAAGAAAGATGGATAATGGAGGGAGAAGTCCCAAGAAGGACCATTTGGGGTAAGAACCAGGCAGATATGATATATTTGTAAGAAGCTAGGGTTTATTAAACCCAGAGATAGTGACCTGCCTTTGAATTATTAGCTGGGTGTAATCAAAATTTTTACCTAAAAAAGCATCGTTACCTTTTATTCATAGGTTCTCTTTCCTGTGTGGCAAAATATTGTCATGGGTAGGACCACAACTTCAAGCTGGGTGGCTTGGGGCAACCTTTGTGCTGGTTTTCTCACCTGTAACTTAAAAGTTATTAATAGTAGCTCCCTCCAGATTACTGTGAGGATTAAATGAGTTGATACATGGAACACACTTAGAACATTGCCTAGTACATGGTAAGTGCTAAGTAACAACCATTAATCAGCTAACATTGAATGTTATCCTTCCTTTTGAAGAAAATAAAACTTCACTTTATGCTAGAGTGACTTTTAGTAATCATCCACTTTTCCTTCTTTGTAAAACTTCTTAATTTGTCCTTTAACTCCCACAACATCATAATCTTTTCTTATTAACACTTTGTAATAGTGTAAAACTATTGTAAGATTATATTAAAAAGGAATATAGTTCAGACCCCAGAGTTACACAATATTAACATGTTGGTTTGAATTTTTTAAAGCCATTTCTTTGTGATGCAGATCTGTGGTTTCTGAAAATTTCTTTTATTCCTAAAATATGGAACAATTTTCAAATTTTTTCCAGAATTCAGGAGGAATATATCATTTTATATCCTGTTCTTTTCACCTTTTGTATCATGACCAGTTACCTATTTTACCAAATAAACTATGAAAATGTGCTTTCTGATTCACACTTAACGTTCCTTTACAAGTTATATTTTTAATCATCCCCTACCACCACTGTTGGATATTTAGGTTGTACCAATTTTTCAAGCATTATCCGATGATTTCATAGGATAAAGTTATTACGTCAGACTAATTTTTAAAAATAGGATTGAAAGCAGCTGGGGTTGTGGCTCAGTGGTAGAGTGCTTGCCTAGCATATGTGAGGCCCTGGGTTCAATTCTAAGTACCACATATAAGTAAAAATAATAAAAAATAAAGATCATTGGCAACTAATAAACATTTAAAAAAAATAGGAATGAAAAAGTTACCTGAAAAATGAGTTGTACAAATATGAGAACAAAGATTTATTTAGGGAAATACAAATATGAATGATATTATTAAATACTGCTACAAAACGATTACTGTTATCTGTGGTTTCTAACAAATAATCCCAAAACAATCATTTAATTCCCATTTTTTTCTTAGTTGACTGAGGAGTTTTTATGTTCCATATGATGTTGGCTGGGGATGCAATGTCTTGGGGTTCTAATGAGATAGAATGCCCAAAATAGCACATGACATGATTGGAAGTTGATACTGACTGTCCCTGGGAACATAGTTGGTCCGATGGACACAGTACTTATCATGGCTTCTCCTTGAGGTTTGGGCTTCTCTTGGCACAGTGGCCAGATTCTCTGAGAGCAAATGTCCTGAGAGGAATCAGAAGCTATAAGTCTTTTAAAGATTAGGTCAACAGGAGGCATAATATCACTTCTACAATCTTCTGTTTGCTAAGCAGACACAGGATCAAGTCTCTACTTGTGTATGAGAAAAGTGGCAAAGAATGTGTAGCTATGTTCTATCATAGTCTGTCCTGTCCACAAGTCATCCATAATCTTCCCCCTTGTAAAATATATGTACTCTTTACCAAGACCCCAAGAACCTCTTATTATCAGACTTAAAGTTCAGAATCTCATCATCTAAATTGGGTACAGGTTTGAAAGTGGTTCTTCTCTTTTCTCTGAAGATCTGTATATTAAAATGACATTTGGCCAGCCCCTATACACTCTGCATACATTGGTGAGGCAGAGACAGGAAAAATGGATTAAAATCCCATTGTATATTCCTAGGCTCCATTCAATAGATTGATTTAATACTCTAGCTTCTAGCTTGGCTGTGGTGCAGATGATAATTTCTGATATAAAATTAGATTAATTAGGCTGAGTTGATAAATATTTGTCAAATTTGGCAGTATCACTGGGGCTGATTTGGGATAAAAGTGGAATGTCTGTGGGGTCCCAGAGGGAACATGTAGGGGTTTCTGATCCCTAGAGCATTCCAAATTCAAACAGTAGCTCCTTTCTCAAGATGGCTCCTGGATACAGCAACCTAGGGTTTGGTGAGAGATTAGGTGATATTCAGTCCAAAGTGAGGCTGCTATTGCAGCTGGAATTGCCAAGCATTTACACTGGTAAAAGTTTGCTGATACTCTTTCACCTTTACCCTGCAAAAGAGAGACTTTTCCCCCCAGCTATGGCATGTGACCAGGTATTTAATTTCTCTTATTATGTTCTTGACCTAGGTCTTTGAATCTTACAAGATCCAAGCTCTCTCTTGTTGATATCCAGTGTTCTCCCATGGTCATTCACCTCAAAATACAAATACATGGTATCTTTGATTTTCTTTGTGGAAGACGACATGAATACTGGGCTCCTCTATTCAACTACCTTCTATAAGTATTCTCTTATTTACATTCTGCATTTAAGACTAACAATACATACATATACCATTATGTGAATTAGCTTCTCTTTCCTCACTAAGCAGTTTTACTTCTTTTTATCTAATTTTGTATTTCTTTTTAGACATGGAAACTGTTTCAAAAGATCAAGATTCAGTTCCTAAGCAGAGGACTTCTACAGAAGAATCATCCTATGGAGTAAATATGACAAGGTTTACCAAAAGTGAACATCCTTTCTTGGAAGACTGGAAAAGTGAGGATTGGTTACATGGAATCCAGAAAAATCAGAACGTAAGTTTGCTGCAAGAGTCTTCTAATCATAAAACTGTCTGCACAGAGGAGGGAGACTCTAAATGTAATGAAAATAAGAAAAGCCTTAATTCAGTTAGCTCTATATGGGATATACAACAGGGAATTGCTATGAGAAAGGGTCTCACAAAAGAACACAAGTTTAAAACTAATTTCAAATCCAATTCAGAATTAGTGGGTAAGAAACATTTAGAATATAATGAATGTGGAAATTCCTTGAATCTAAGTACACATATTATTCAATCCCCCAAAAGTCACACAACAGTGAATTCCTATGAATGTTATCAATGTGGAAAAGCCTTCAGCAGGACTTCATCCCTCATTCGACATCAGATCATTCACACTGGAGAGAAACCCTATAAATGCAGTGAATGTGGGAGATTGTTCAACCGAAATACAAACCTTATAAAACATAAAAAAATTCATACTAAGGCTAAGATTTATGAAGACAATAAAAGTGGAAAAGCCTTGTGTAAGAGTGAAGACAATAATAAAAACCCAAGACTCCATTCTGGAGACAGTTCCTATGAATGTGTTGACTGTGGAAAATCCTTCAACCGCAGCTCTTCCCTTATTCGACATCAGATGATTCATACAGGAGAGAAACCATTCAAATGTAAGGACTGTAAGAAAACCTTCAACAGACATTCAAACCTTATTAAACACCAAAAACTTCATGCTAGAGATCAATCCTGAAAAGGAAGAAATACTAGAAAACCTTCAGTCAGAGTGTAGAACTCATTCAGCATCCATGAATTTTTGCTAGAGGGAATCCCACGCATATAAGAAAATATTTGTCACAGATTATTCTTTAAATGATGTAACAATATTGGAGAGAAATCTGTTTGAGGGATCTTTTCCAGATTCCCAAAATGAAGCCATAAGAGTTTGAAGTTAATACAAAGACTAGTATGGTAATATGTTTTTGATTATTTTGATGTAACCTTCATCTTTCTTTAGTCCATAAAATGTTATCTGTAGCATACTTGTGCTTATCTGATTTATTAATGAAGTATCTATTAGGGAGAAGCCAAGCAATATTGTTGATGATATTCAATATTAAACTGTTGGTCCTTATAAGAAAGTCACACACACATAAAAAGGAGCTTTTGATGATATATGAAGATAGTTCTAAGGATTAATGGGAAAGAGTACAGTGAAATACTGTTACTTCACCCTTGACAATATCCTTGGCAACTAGAATTGGGAGAAACTTATCAATTGCAATGGGAAATGGGTGTGGGTTTGTTCAGTTATATATAGTCTTAATATTTCATTTTTTTAAAAAAGCACTTTCTGAGATCTAGGATGGAGAAACATTGTAGCCTTAGGTCTGACATTAGTTCCAGACATTCTGGGGTCAATAAAATGTCTTACTATTTTGTGTGCTAGAAATGTATTTACTATAGGGTAGCTCAGGGTCCCAAATTGTTTCTTAAGCCAAGAAGCATGTCTTAATCTACCCAAATGATTACTACTGGAGACATTCCCAATAAATAATGATGCTGGCTTTTTGTCGAAAGTTCTAAACTAATACGAAAGTCAAATCTTCCTCTTATTACCCTCTTATAAGTATTCCCTTACAAAACTATTTGTAATTACATGCAGAGCCCACCCAGTTAATTCAGATAATTTCCTGATCTTAAAATCCTTAATCACATATGTACAAAGATTTTTTTTATATATATTTTTAAGTTTTCCAGGATTTTTTTTTTTAAATCGTTCACAGGGTCTAGGGATTAGGGGTCTGGGTATCTTTGGGGAAGAGGAACATTATTCAGCTCCCCACTGCTATGACAAATTACCACAAATTTAGCAACTTAACACAAATGTATCATAGATCTTCAGGATATAAGTCTGGGTCTTAATTGGACTAAGATGTCAATAGGCTGTGTTCTTTCTTGGAGATTCTAAAAGAGAAACTCTTTTGCCTGTTCCAAACTTCTAAAGGTACTCAGATTATTTGGTCTGTGGCTCTTCCTCCATTTACACAGCCAGTAGTGTTGCCCTCTTCTTCCATAGTAACATCTTTCCCTGACTAGCTCTCCTCTCCTCTCCCACTTTTAAGGACCTTCTGAATAAACTAAGGCCCCCAGAAAACCCAAGACAATCTCTTTAAAATCCTCTAATAAATAATTGTAATATCATCTACAACTTTAATTTCCTTTCGCCATGGAATCTAACAGATTCTCAGGTTCTGGGATTAGGACATGGAAATCTCTAGTGTGCTATTATGCTCCTTACCAGAGTACACCTCTGTTATTTGTGCTGACAAACTATCCCAGAATTAAGCCTGAACCCATATTTTTCATATTGTTTAAGGGGTAGTAGAATCAAGCTTCAGCAGCAGCACAATGCAATTGCTTATCTCCTCTATTATCTGAGTAGAAAAAAATTAGATCCTAAACTCAAAAGACCAAAATCAGTGAAGTACTTTAAAACCTAATTATTGTTTTCCTTCTTAAAATTAACGTCTCAAATAGTCTAACTGAAAGATTATGAGCTATTAATAAAACTTACCAGTAAGACCAGTCCCTGTATTTTTTCAGCATTGCATCTATGAACAACATCCTCTGAGCAGAGTCCACTGCCACATCTTTGAATGTCATTGTCCCCTAAAATATCAAACATTTCTGCTAACTGTTGATTCCTCTAAAAATATCAAGAGTTTTGCAAACTGGAACAAGTTGAGAGGGGGAACAAGATATTGCTCTTACTTTTGATGAGATATTATTTGGAAATCTAATTTTGTGTTATACCATGCAAGACAGTCAAAAGCTGGTGATAGAGTTTACCACTCTAAAAAATGAGGCTAGAGTAGAATAATTTATGACATAATTAGAAAAAAATGTATAATATAGCAGAGGGTCAAAATGGTTTAAAGTCTTCAAACTACACACCTTCCCCAACCATAACAAGTATACAAGGATGTTTTGTATATTTCTTTTTCATTGGTTTATATGATAAAATATAATACTTGTATACAATAAAATAGGGAAAGTCATAATAAGTCCCTGAAAGATTTCACAAAGTACAGAATTACTATTGGAGGGATAAGAAGGTTTCACAGTGATGGACCATAAAAGGTGGATATTGTTTATTTAGATGATGGGAATAGCTATACAAATAATGGGTAAAGAACAAAGTAGATAAATCTTTTAATTGTAAAGAAAAAAAAAACTTTGAGGAAAAAAGCATTCATCCATCTCCCCACCAATTAGACTCCCCAAGTAAACATTGTTATTGATGTTTCTTTCCAGGAAATCTCAACACATGTAAAATATATACGTAGAGAAAATAGAGCAGTGATTGTCTAGACATGAGGGGTGGAAGTATAACTGTAAGTGGATACAAGGGAAGAACTAGTAGTGACAGATTATTTGAAAACTGGATTGGGACAGTGCACAACTCTATAAGCTTACTAAAATCAACTATATACTGATGATGGACTATATATAAATTGTATGTCATTGAGGCTGTTAAGAAATAGACATTCAGGGCTGGAGATGTGGCTCAAGCAGTAGCACGCTCGCCTGGCATGCGTACGGCCTGGGTTCGATCCTCAGCACCACATACCAACAAAGATGATGTGTCCACCTAAAAAACTAAAAAATAAATAAAATTTAAAAAGAAATAGACATTCATATATCTGTGTATTAAACTACATGAGATCATATGTTCATACCGTTGTACAATATTTAGAGCCGTATCATAACTTTTTGATATACAGAGGAACTATAATTTTAAGCCATTTCCTGTTGACATGTGCTTTTGTTTCCCAGTTTAGGTTCATACAAAGCATGATGTGTGAATTGTCTCCATGTTTTGGTTCACTTTCAGGTTTCTATATTTTTTTGCACATTAAGAAAGTATAAATAGGAGTAACAGTTTATTTTTTATCTTCTGGCTGATGTATAATAAAATAGAAAATATTATCTTGGCACAGGGAGTAATAATATTAGAGCTGCTCATAGGATTGTAATAAAGTTTGCAGGAAGCACACCTCAGAGATTCACACCAGAAACTTGAAAACACAATGTTGGGTGTGTGGGAGACTCTTCCCAATAAAAAAGTAGACATGAGTTCTGGAGCAAGAACATTCTTTTTGTAGAAGGTAATTGTTCACCCTTTGAAAAGCAGCTTCTGACATAATATTGGGTCCTAGTAGAGACTGAACTCCTGTCTGCAACTTCAAATTACTATGCAGTCACACCCACCTTTGAGCTTGGTAGTGTTAGATCCACTGTCTCAGGGTTCTCCAGAGAAATGGAACAAATAGAATATATGTAATTATAATAGTGAATTTCTTAAATTGACTTACAGAGATTGAATTGTCTCAGTGCCTGTCTGCAGGCTAGAGAATTAGGAAAAATAGTAACTGCTCAGTCCAAAAAGCAAGAAAGCCTCAGAACAAGAGGGAGCAATGATGCAGCCCCACTTTGGGAGTGAAGGCTTGAAAGTACCAGGGCAAGCCTGCATTCAAAATTATAGAATCTTGAAGCTAGATTTACAGATAGGTAGGTAGTGTAGTTAGGTAAATCAGGTCTAATATTGAGTAAGATAAAGAAAATGGAGACCATTATTGAGAATGGAGTCCAGGAAAGCAGAGCAGCACTTGGGGAAATTGAAATGTTAATGTCCCCAAGACCCAGGACCCATCCTAAGGAACTGTTAATGAAATAGCTCCCAGCAAGCAGGGAGGTATTAATCAAACCACCCCTGGCCCTTCCTAACCAGATTACTCTTTCAGCCCACCCATCTCCCACCTTTTGGGCCTTCCCACCTGCATTCTATCACTGCAAGATAAAGGGAAACAAAGGACATGAATGTGGGAAAACTAAAAGAAGACTTTAGCTATTTAAAAAGGGAAGACCTCCCCCTTCCACAGATTCCGCCTTTTGGGTCCCCTTCTTCCTCTGGGAAGAAGACTTTTCTGCTATTCTTTAATAAAGCCTTCCACTTTCCACTCTACACTTGACTCGGTGTGCTTCTCTGGTGTTATACTTCAGCATTCGGGGAAACAAGGACTCGTCACCATTAAACAGTGATAAGAATCTGACATCCGTAGGCAACAGCAGCAACCAAAATAAAGCACCTGCTCAAGAAGTGTCAAGTGTTCATATGAGCTTCTGCTTTTTGGTTCCATCTGGGCCCTTGGCCTTTTGGACAGTACTGTCTGCATTCAGAGATGACCAATCTTCTCTGGAAACACCTTCATAGACACCCAAAAAGTGTGCTTTATCAATTTTCTAAGCACCCCTCAATGCCGCAGTCGGGCTGCAGCAAACTGGGGGGGGGGGTGAGGAACAACTTGTGTACATTGATACAACAGGAGTAGGAGCCGTTTATTGTAGGACAACAGAGCTATTTATACATTCCACACAGCTTATCTAATTAACATAAACTAGATACATCAGTCAACCAATAAGGAATCTCCACACTTAATGGCTCGCTTTTGTTACTTCTCAAACCACTCCCTCTGGCATTTTGCCAGGCACCATCCAGATTTGTTTACGAACTCTAACATTCCCCTGGCAAAATACCAGGTGTTATTTTGACTTGTTTACAGACCTTAATATTTCCCCCTTTTGTTTAAATAACGACCATAGTGGTTTTTACAGAAACACCATAAATAACCTGCTACAAACAGAAAGGGAGGATACAAAATGCCACAATACCAAGCCAATTGATGACTCCATGCAAGAAGCCCTTGGAACTATTATACCAGCAATGACACCGTTAGCAAAGATACCGAGTTACAATTTGTTGTAGATTACAGTTTTTTGTCTCAGTCCAGGTAAAGCAGTGTCTCAATAGATTAACTCACAGTCCAGGTAAATCACAGTCCAGGTCTGCAGGCAGCTAGCTTAAATCACAGTCCAGGTAAGTTCTGTAGGCAGCTAGCTTGATCCGAAGTCTCGTCTGCTTTTCAGCCGAAGTCTCATCCTTTTTTCAGCCAAAGTCTCCTCCAGTTTTCAGCAACACTGGAAATTCTTCCACCTTCGTCCGGCACTGGGACGAAGGCAGGAACTCTTGATGGCTAAAGAAAATCTTGTAGTATTCCACTAAGAAAACAACCTTCTGAACCATTTAGTACATTATCTCAAGGGTTTTTTTTTACATTTGAAATAAGCCTTAATAGTGCTCATTACTCTTTAGCTTCCAGGTGTGGGAGAACCATTGTAGTTTAGTTATTGGCATTGAAAATGACCAAACATCAAGGACGCTGGTAGCGTCTTCTGCTGGCTGTAGCATCCTGGGCAGCCCCAGATGGCCCCGGGGAGAGTCTGGGGAGTGTCCAGACTCAAACTGCTACTGGACACAGGGAGCAAGAGCCTGGGAGACTGTGCCTCCAGGTCAGGTCTAGATTTGGGCTCCCGGCAGTGGAAGAGCCGGCTGCCGCTGCCGCTTGCAAAGTACTTGCTGCACCATGACCCGCTTGCGCACCATGACCTGCTGCACAGATTCACGCACCCTCCGGTAAGAAAAAGTATTCAGTAACAGCCTTTTGCTGCAACTTTTTTTTTTGATAATCCTTTTTTTTTTTCTGAACTTTCTTTTTCTTTCTGACTGGAGTTCCTGGGCTTTTATCAACACATGCCCTAATTATTCTTGGTTCCACTGGGGTGCCTCTTTCCCTTATCAATTTACTTCTCACCCCTTCCATATTTTCATCACAAAGATAATATAATACACTGAGACAAAACAAGACACAAACATACTGTATCTTCTCCATTTTCTCGAAATGGCCATTTTTCCTCTCGCCCTATCTGCCTAGGGACGAGCAGATTGCTCCTGTCCTATCTATGGACGGGCAGCTTTTTTTCGTCACTTACCCCCAAGTGTCCCGGGGCTCCTGGTACGGGCCACCCGGTACGGGCCACCATCTGCCACAGTCCGGCTGCAGCAAAATAACCAGGGGGGTGACGAACAACTTGTGTACGGTGATACAGCAGGAGTAGGAGCCGTTTATTGTAGGACAACAGAGCTATTTATACATTCCACACAGCTTATCTAATTAACATAAACTAGATGCATCAGTCAACCAATAAGGAATCTCTACACTTAATGGCTCGCTTTTGTTACTTCTCAAACCACTCCCTCTGGCATTTTGCCAGGCACCATCCAGACTTGTTTACGAAGTCTAACATTCCCCTGGCAAAATACCAGGTGTTATTTTGACTTGTTTACAGACCTTAACACCTCAATCTAGACAAATTGGCAACAAAGTAACCACCATTTTCAAAGATATAAAATCGAATTGCTACAACAGCAATCCATCCTTGAGCAAAAATGGTTTATTTGAGATCTGAGGATTCAAATTTCATGAATAGGTGGCCCAGACTCATCTTGGCTCTTCCTGAACCTTATGTATGACCCTAAAGGGTGTTTCCTGTGACCAAAGAGAGAATAAAAATACAGACCTGGTTTACCTAAGAGTTGGCTCAGTATGTTGCTGTGAGCCAAAATCAGCCTGCTGCTGTACCTCAGCGCCACTCAGGGATGGCCCTAATAGACAAATGGTGCAGAGAGATCTTTTCTGTGTCAAAATCATAACAATGGTGAAAAAAATTATAAGACACAAAACTGTGTATATAATACTACCACTTTTATTTTTAAAACTGAAAATAATATGCATATCTCTTTGCTTGTGTATGTATGATTTTTTTTAAAAGGAATCTTTATAATGAGTACTGGTTAGGTGAGAATTAGGAGTGAAAGGGAAACTGTTCACCTTATACCTACTTGTATCTTTTGTATTTACAGCCACATTAATGTGGCTATTTTTGAAAAGGTAATGTTTAATGTAAAACAATACACTTTCAAAGAATGTGTTGTCTTTATATATGAACAGCTATTTGCATAGGTATTATCTCCATTAAAAGGAAAAATCCAGGGGCTAGGGTTGTGGTTCAGCAGTAGAGTGCTCGCCTAGCACAAGCAAGCTGCTGGGTTCAATCCTCTGCACTACATAAAAATAAATAAATAAATAAATAAAGGTTAAAAAAAAGGAAAAAATCCAGACTAAGTTATTTAAGCAATTCAAAACAAAACAAAACAAAAAGAGAATTACTGAATCAAGAAGCAGGCAGTCTTCAGAACCAAGAACTGCCCATCAGTGTTTGTAGTACAATGTAGAATATTTACAACTTTTGTAGAAAAAATATAAGTGAATATACAGACAACTGGTTACAGATAAACTGGTTAATTGGTTATAGTGCCTCCTACAAATTACCTGGATTGATTTAGTTTTTCCATGCTTGGTTCTGGAAACTAGTCCAAGTCAATGGCCACCCACAAATTTTATCCAACACCTAATTCACCAATTCCAGATCCCCAAAATATACACACATGATTTTGAAAAAGAAGAATAAGGGTATATTTACCCTACCAGGTATACATTCCCAACATAAAGCCTTAATTATGATATACCTGCAAAATTAAACCAGGAAAAATCTATATACACCCTCTAGCTTCACTGCTCTTAATTAAAAAAAACAACAACTAAATTTTGGAGATCACACAGCTGAGCAATACATTAAGAGTCTCCCACAAGCTTTGCTCTAGGTAACACACCCCTGAGATGTGGGTTATGATAACCATTGCCTATGTTTCTCTTCAGGGACTTGAAGGCCACTTTTGCTGAAAACACTGACTCTTCAGCCTGCAGTCACTTGAGTGACTGGAATAGGGTGAAAAGCTTGGTGTCTTTGTGTTCATATGGTGTCTGTCTCCATTGCTGCCTTAACTTTTGAATCAGATTCCACTCAGCACTTGTATGTAGATGTGTTGATCATTTGAGAGATGTTTTGCCCCGAACTATAATATAGGGTTAACTTGGCCTAGCTATGCCTACTCTCTCCACCCACTTCAAGGCAATGACCAGTCACCAAGATTACACCAGAACATGAAATGAGTGAAAAGAAGAGGTACCCAAATTCCTGGAAGGTCTCTGACTATTCCCAGAAAGACATGAATATTTCTCTCCTTTAGTGTCCCCCAGTAAATCACGAACCATTTCTGGGCTATGATTTTGCTACAAAGTGCGTTCCATGGGACTTTTCTCGAAGAAACTGTGAAATGAAAATGACATAAATTTTTGAGAAGACTAAACAGAATCCATGAATCCATGTGCTGTGAAAATTAATACAGTACTTTATTATGTGGCAGATATTATTCTAGAGAGAAAAGACCTGTTCAGATTGTCTCAAGACTCATCTTATTTCAACCTCTTTATTTTACAGTCAAATGCTACTTGAGCTCAGAAAGGTCAAATGATTATTCCATCCGCATACCCTCACTGAGAGACATCCTGAATGAGACCCTGAGAGTTTTTCAGATCTTTCAGCTGATATGCTATCAGCAGGGAAACTATTCCAAAAGGTGTTAAAGTTGTAATGCAATTGACAATTCTCATGTTCACTGAGAGGCACCTATACACATGTTGTCATTGTGGTCTGTGTTCTGAGTTCTAGGACCTAATAAAATGAACAGAAATATACCATAGTTATTTATCACCTTTTGGGAGGGATCACATGGTTTTTCAGCCTCTGCATAGCCTTGTACAATACTCTCTAGGTATTAGGATTTGATCAGTCTACTTGATAGGCATTTCTGGAGAATCTGCCTGACTCATTCTTTTCCTTCCAGAATTGCTGATGACAGTGTGCATTATTCCCAATTCACACTAACCTAAAGATTGTAAGTTTGTAGCTATTGTATAAAAATATACTATTTCTTCTTAAAAATGGACCTAAACTCAGGAAGTCTAGCTCTTAATCATTAGGCTACATTTATTCCTAAAACTTTTCGTATTTTGTTCAGTTTTTTTTTTAATATTTCTACTTCCTCTCACCCCTCAGATTATTGCAATTTACTCAAACTAAGATAAGAAGCACTCTCTGGAAAACCTACCCTGACTCATCAAGGCAT
Source organism: Ictidomys tridecemlineatus (assembly GCF_052094955.1). Classification (NCBI taxonomy): domain Eukaryota; kingdom Metazoa; phylum Chordata; class Mammalia; order Rodentia; family Sciuridae; genus Ictidomys; species Ictidomys tridecemlineatus. Next base: position 55,403,703 of record NC_135480.1, on the reverse strand, counting down.
AATTATTCCTCTGGTACAATTAGAGGTTCATTTATAATATCCAGATTAAAAAAAATCCCTAGTCCTTTAAGAGTAGTTCAAACCCCAACATAAAAACATTAACTGATTTCACTATACTTAAAATACTATAGGCTCAACTTCAAGGTTACTCAAGCAATTTTTTTTTCATTTCTGGAAAGTATGTTGGCCTTCTTTCAATTAAAATAATATCTAGAGTCCAGTTTTAAAAATACCTTCTGACATATTCATCAAAATGAAAATTATTCAAAATTTTATTATTTCTCACTTCCACTGTTGACACTGTTAAACCTTATTTGTTGGGGATTACTGCAATACTTCCTAATTGGAATCCCTGCTTCATCCTTAGCCCCTATCTTTAGTCAATTCTTAACATAGCATTCAGAATGAACCTATAAATTTTAAGTCATATTGTGTCACTAAAAATCCTCCAATGACTTCTCATATCACTTGAAGTAAAGAGAGTCCTTGCAATGATTTATAAGGCATATATAACCTTTAGTCTCATTCCCTATTTTCTTCCTTCCTTTCTGTGCCATGGTACATTCTAGATAAACTCTTAGCTAATCTCAGAACCTTTGCACTTGCTAAAGCTTCTTTATGGAATTCTTCTCCCTGGATATCTATGTGGCTCACTTGCTCTCTCAAGTATTTTAATCTTTCTTGAAATATTATCTCAGTGAGACCTTGATTAACCTATCTAAAACTACAGACTTTTTTACTACCTACCTGAAGTTGGCATTTATTATCAATATACATATAAAAATTTTTGAGATGTGGTTCACTATATTGTTCAGAATGTCCTCAAACATGATCTTCCTGCCTCTGCCTCCCAAATAGCTGGGATTGCAGACACATGCCACTATACCCAGTTGCATGTATAATTTTTAAAATAATTATTTTATTTTAAATTTTATCTTGCTTATTGTCTGCATCAACTTTAGGAAGCAATTTTGACAAAGGTAAGGATTTTCATCTATTTTGTTTACTATTATGCCCCCCACATTCTGAAACAAGATCACATAGTAGGTGCTCAATTCATATCTATTAAATGAATTGTTAGAAGAAAGTGATATCTGCAATAAAGAAAAAATAGAGAATATAGTATGTTATCTTGCCACAATAGTTCATATGTCATGAATATTTTCACATAAAATAGGACTTTTTCAGGCTAGAAAGTGGGAGATCAAAATCTCCCCTTTGCCATTAACATCAGAAACAAATTGTAGCTCAGAATTTTTCCTTCGTATTTCCAGCTATTACTCACCTCGTACTTCTATTATAGTTATTGAATAGCAGTGAAGAGTAAAGAGAGAATTTATCATTCCAAACAGGATTCTTTTGAAAGCAAAAGGGGCTATCATTAATAAATGCACTAGGACAAGAAGCAATAATGAAGTCACTGGTTTGTTCCTTATTTTTCAGTACTGGGGATTGAACCCAGGACCTTAAATGGGCTAGGAAAGCACCATCCCAATTGAGTTATATCCTAAGACCTAAGAAACAATAGCTGAGACTATCCCAGAAAAACTATTATGATTCCTCTAATGTGGTCCCAACTAAGAACATTTATATAAAATATGGATCTTTTTTGGCATGTAAGATTAAGAAACTTAATGATTGACACATATGATTTACGATTCATATTGTAGAAATTTGACATAACTTCATTCAGGGGTAAAAAAATTATCACTCTTGATGGACAAGAATAAGTTCTTGTCTTAAAGATTACATGTATTTAGAGAGGTCGCCTGTTCTCAGAGAAGGGACACTGAAGAGTTCAGAGCCTGGGAGAAGAGCAAGTTCCTGCTCACCTGAGGAACACTGCTGGCGGTCTGCTCCTTCAACTCTTATTTCCTGATCTTTCCTGAATACAGTTTGAAATTTGAGAGAAGAAGAAGATAGCAAAACACAAAATCAATGGCTATGATTTACAGTCCAATGTTAGCACAGCCATTCTTCGTAAGCCATGAGAAGGATGTTCGGGAAGCAAATCACCAATGGAGGGAAGGAAAACTGTGAGATGGCTAAGACAGCAACATGTCCCATGAGTCATATTTGCCGGGAATGGAGATTGAACTTCCCTTTCTGATTACATTTGAGGACCCTCACACAACAGAAACAACAGAATCCCTTGCATCATGTGCTCCAGCAACTTAGAGCATTTGAAAACCTGAAGAGACCAGCCAACAGGAGACCTTCATAGGTTATAACCACAGTAAGAGTGACACTCTAAATTAATTGTACAAATTAATTAACAACATATAAATTGTAATTTAATTTTCTAACATGGCATGAATTGCATTAAGTAGACACTGTAAATAATTTTTTTCAAAATCATCACTGAGGTTGAATACTTCTTTATATTTAAACTCACTGTATTTGTTTTATATTTATGCTTTTTTTTTTCTTTGCTCCATGTGTTAATGGGCTAATTTTAACTTGAAGTTGATGCAGTACTAGTGAGAACTTTGTGCTGGACTCTGACCCCAGCACCCAATCAGGGCAATGTGCCTTCAAGTAATCAGGAGGACATCTGTCCTGGACCATGTATTTTCAAGGCAGCCATCTGTCAATAACACCAACATGAGAACACTCTGCCTTGTTATCTTCCATCCAAACCCTGAAATTACTTTCGGGTCTCAGTGCCAGGCAACTTTAAGTCACTCTGGGAAGAACCCTGCCCTCCCTGTGAAGACAGCAGTCCAAAAGCCAGAGGGTGTCTTCTTTAAAGTTACCAAGGCTGCCTCCAAAAGGCAAGGCATGGGCCAAAGGATCAACTCTCAGGCTCTGGCCAGGTGTCCTGATCTGACCAAAGAGCCCTGCCTGCAACCTGCAGCACAGAGAGAGGACCCAAACCCCAAACTCACCATCAGGGACCCATAGAGACTGGCCAGAATGACTGACGGAAGCCTCCCTAGGAGCAGTTCCTTCTAAACTCCCCAGAGGACCACTCAGAGATCAGGCTAGAGGGTTCTCCAATTTCTCTAATCTTCAAGGTGCAAGTGGACTTGGAAGAAAAGTGTCATCCAACTGATCAGGAAAATTCTCACTCCAATACCTCACACTTCCCTGCACCCACTCCTGGGTGGGGAAGCAGTGCCCCACTGTTGTTTGGGAGAGGCAGCTGCCAGGAGAGATAAAACAACAACAACAAAACCATAAAGCAAACAAGAACAAAAGAAACTGTTGAGGCCAGGGGTGGGTAGCAAGCAAGAGGGGGATAACACAGATGTGAAAGAAAATGGGGATCCAATGGGAGGCATTGAGACTGAGGCAGTAATGGGGAAAGAAGTGAAGCAGGAATGCCATAAGTCAGAGCAAGAATGGAGACATGCCTTTACAGCCTGCTTTGTCACAGATGTTGCAACAGCGCCATCTAGAGGACTCAACTCCTCCTGCATATGTTAGAGGAAGCTGTCCCATGTCAGGGATGACAATGGGAGGTCGCTGATTCTGCAGTAGACCTTGAAAATAGTTTTGTTAGCATACCTCAGTCCTACCTTTAAAATGATGGTTTAATAGTAATATAAGCTAGTGAGTAGTCAAGTGATTGAATGTAGCAAAAGTTAGAAGATTCTAGTGTTCTATTTTCCTCACCACAAAAAAATTGAATATTAGAAAATACAGGAAAAACAAAGTGATGAAAAAGAAAGTAAAAACCCACTAAACACAAACAATGGAAAGTCAAGTTCTGCATATGAAACAGTAAAATGTGCACTTTTTGTAACATTTAATGGGATAGAAGAAAGTAGTATTGATTGTTCTTGATGGTAAGAACATCCCTCCATGAGCACCATTCATGTCCTGATATTGGATGTCAGAAAGGCTAATAAATTAGAGACAGAAATAAAAAAAATTACATGTATTTACATATATGATGCCAAATTACTATAACTATACAAACTGAATATTCACATACTTAAAAATCTGATATTTTAATATGAACCATATAAAACTGCCATTTTGGTGGGCTGAAAAAGTTGAAAATCAGAAATTTTATATGGTTCAATAAAATTATTAGCCTAGATTTTAGTTTTAGTCCCCAGAGTCATTTTTAAGATAGATTGGTTTTGGTGGGGGTGACTGGAGATTAAACCCAGGGGTGCTTAACTACTGAGCCACATCCACAATCCACAGTCCTTTTTATTTTATTTTATTTTTTTTTGAACAGGGTCTTGCCAAGTTGCTTTTGACCTAGCTAAGTTGATGAGGCTGGCTTTGAATTGTAATCCTCCTGCCTCAGCCTCCCAAGTCACTGGAATTACAGGCATGTGCCACCTCACCCAGCTTAAGATGGAATATTTTTAATGACCACAGAATGATAGTGATAGATGGGTTTCTGGAAATAACCTAGGCTAATCTCATTTTATTAATGAGGAAACAGGTCTAAAGGTGTCAGATCAGTTGCTCTAAGATATTTTAGTTTAGTAATGACATCAAATATTACACTCAACTTTCCCGACACTGAATTCTTTCAGTGACATCATATATCTAGAATAAGGAAAAGAACTATAAGGTATTGTGTGAAATAAAGTTGTAGGAATGAGACTTTAGACTCCCCAACAAGACTTTATAAACTACGTACTACAAGTGACAAAAAGACTTTGATTATACAGTATAAATCTGAAAGAAAGGGACTTCACAGATGTTATTAAAACAAGGATCTTGAGACAAAAAATGATATTAGTGGGTGGGGAATATTAAAAATGCTACAATAAGTATATTGAACAACTATCTTCGTATGTGTTCTAATATAATTGAGAATGTTTGGCTCAAATCCTCTACCTTCTAAAGAAATCTATTTGTACATCAGCCCTTAACAATGATGTTATATGCTTTCCATCATCCCTGGCCATTTCTGAAGAGACCAAAGTGGATATCTGATGGAATGCTAGCCAAGCCCAAGGTTTACCAGTACCCTATGGCTTAGCCTGGTCTCAAAGGCTTGTTTAAAAGTAACCTTTATAAGCTAATTAACTTCTACCTTTCAGAAATTTGAATATACACTGCAAGGGTGTGGGGGGGGGAGATGACAGGTTAGTAGAGGACAAGGAAATGGGGGAAAATGATCTTCAGAAGTGAATGGCAATTAGAAATCATGCATAAAGTGAATAAATAAATCAACCTGTAGAGAGAAGAGAGAGGAGGTCCAAAAGAGAAAAGAAAAAAATAATAAGATAATGGAAGAGTAGCTTCATTGTCTAATGGCTTTCTAGCGTGGTTGCCATGCTGAAGTTTTTGTCCTTGGAATTTTTCTGTGAGATTCTACTATTATGTGATGTAATATAACCCTATTTATTACATTGTATAACTTGAGTGGACCTGTGTTCTTTACAATTAGAAGTTCCCCAACAGTGGTATCATTCCTAGGTATGGAATTATGTAGCAAAAAGTAGTAACATACTTAAAGCACATTGTTGGCCAAATAACTTTCCCCAAAAGTCTATAACAATTTACCTTCAACACCCGTGGTATATAAGCATATATCACTCCATACTTTTACTGAAAATATCTATTGTTTTTGTTATTAAAAGTAATGTTTTGGGGCTGGGTCTCAGCAGTAGTGTACTTGCCTGGCATGTGTGAGGCACTCAGTTTGATTCTCAGCACTACATATAAATAAATAAAATAAAGGTCTATCAACAACTAATAATAGTAATAATGTTTCCTTGTTTCATGTTCTTTGTAAATTTTTAAGCTTTGTACTCATTTGATTAATTCATATTCATACTTTCATCATCATGGCAAATATTTTTCTTCTTTTTTGTCTGGTTTCCATAATTTCCCCCCCCCTTTTAAAATTCTTATGTAGTTAAATTCCTGTACAGGGAACAGGAATTGAAAACTTGTGCTTTCACCAACATGTGTTTTATGATTTAGATCACGAGATAAAGGCCTAATTTTGTTTTTTACCCAAGAGTTATTATCTGAGTACCACCATTTATTGAACAATCCTCCTTCTATTCATAGATCTTCATTATATGTGAAGTATATGTGCATATTTTCTAAGTATATTATATACAATATGTAATCCACATACTAGTATATTTCTAAACTATTAAGTGACTCAGATTCTAAATTTTTTCAAATATATAATCACGTTCTCCATTACAATGTCAACATGCAACTTATTATATGTTAGGGCAATCTCATTTATCTTATAATTATTTTCTCTTTTCTCCAATGCCTCTTTTTTTTTTTCCTAAGTGCTAGAATTTTACATTTAAAACCTCACCAAAATTCTCTTTTGCGATTTGGAACAAATCTATAAATTAACTTGGGAACATTCCCTCTAGAAAAATTTTAACATTTTTTTTATGTCCTTGTTAATTTTCATTAATCTTATTAATATTATTCCACATTTTAATTTGATCCCTTAAAAAATTTAGTGGCATTACAAAGACATTTCCCACTCATATTTTTTTTTGATTTTTTGCAAGAGTTTAGAAAAGTAGTTATTTTGCATATTTAGCCTACTTTGATGGGTTAATTATATTTTTAAATATTTTAAAAACATAGACAATCCTTTTGGTTTGCCTATTACCATCAGTCTTTTATATTTAATGAGTATTATTTTGCTTTTCCATTTTAAATAATGTACAATCAAAATTTTAATCCAATCAGTATTTTTGAAACTTTTTAGGGACTAGGGTTGTAGCTCAGTGGCAGAGTGCTTACCTAGCACGTGAGGCACTTGGTTCAATCCTCAGCACTACATAAAACAATAAATAAATAAAATATTTTAAAGGACTTTTAATAAGGCATTTAACCTATTTTAAGAAATTGAGCCTTTATCTTGTTTCAGCCTCTTATTTTTTTTTAATATTTATTTTTTAGTTTTTGGCAGACACAACATCTTTGTTTGTATGTGGTGCTGAGGATCAAACCTGGGCCGCACGCATGCCAGGGGAGTGCGCTACCGCTTGAGCCACATCCCCAGTCCCTCAGTCTCTTATTTTTTAATGCCAATTTCTTGAGTTCTTTTGTATTGTCTTTGACATAGGGGCTAAATATTTTTTTATCTTACCCATTGTTATGAAAGGTATGTTTTAGTTCAATTAGATGCATTTTTCTAAGTTTTTGCCAAAATATGTTCCCTTGAATTGTTAAAATCAAGAAGAAAATGCCATGGAGTTTTCTGATATTTAAGATTATAAGTGTATCATACTTTCTTTTGCTATCTCTTCCCAAAGTTGTCAGATTAACAGAAACAGAAGAACCTGGTGAATTTGAATTTCAAAAATAAAATTTTAGTATAAGTACTTGGGACATACTTAAAAATAATTAAAATGTATATACTTATTTGAAATTCAAACTTAACTAAGTCACCTGCATCTTATCTGACAACCTTACTCTTCCCTACAGACTTTTATATATATTCTGCTTTTATACTTAGTATTTGTATATTTTCCTGCACATCTATTTAATATTTTAAGTTTTGTAAACAATGTAACTATTCAGCCATAACTGCAAGTTTAACTGATTTCAGAAGTCATCACCAATCCTTTTATACCATGATTTCCACATTTGAACTCTAAGAAAGGCAAGTATATAGTACACTTTGTTTCTTGCTTATAGTTTATATATATATATGCATATATATATATGATTTGTTGATAAAAATTTTGTCGTTTTTAATCTCAGAATTCTGAAAATGCTAGTCCCTTGCTTTTTTGAGTTACTGTTGCAAAGATCTTTATTCATGTTCCCTTTTTGATTTTGTAGATCACCAGAATTTTTCATTCTGCATACTTTTTCTAAGCTGTTTCTACGATTGTTTTTAAAAACATTTTTGCCTAAAATCTAGTGAACATATATTTTTAAATCAGGAAAAATTAATTTCTTTGGTGACTGATTCTGTTTTTAATGTTTCCCTGGCCTCGAACTCACTATTCTCCTGCCTGCTTCCTCAACAGTTGAGATTACAGATGCACCCAAGTGTTCTTTTACCTTCCTTAGAAACTTTAATCCTTACATTGTATTCCCTAATCTTCATGTCTTTTCTCATTGTTTCTATCACATTATCCTTTTCATTTATTCATTACATTACTTGATGTTCTACAATGTTCATTCTGCTCATAGCCTTTACTTTCATACAGAATTTTAAATTTCTCTGAAGACCTTCTTGTTGTCTATTTCTCTTCTTTACTTACTGAGTTCTACTCTAGTTTTATTGATATTTTTGTTATGATACTGAGGATACCAATTTTTATGAAATTCTGTTCTGGAACCTGATAGAGCCAATTTTCAAGGTTTTAGGCTTCTAAGTCTTCAGGATGATATTCCTTTCTTTGATATTACAATTCCTCCTTATTTTCCTAAACAGGTCCATTTTTTCTTAGGAAGTAATATCTAAACATAACTATGCATCAATAGTTAGGACTTGTGGTTTAAATATTAGATGTCCCTCAAAAGTGTATGTGACACAATGCAAAAAAGTTTAGAGATGAAATGATTGGGTTGAGAGCCTTAACCCAATCAGTGAATTAATCTAATAGGGACTAAGATAACTGAAGGCAGGTAGAGTATGGCTGGAGATGGGTCACCGGGGGTGTGCCTTAAGGGTATATATTTTGTCCCTGGAGAGTGGACTCTCTCTCTGCTACCTGGTACTATGTGTCCAGCTGTTTTCTTCTGGCACCTTTCCACCATGGTCACACCCTAAGGAATGCATTAAGACCGATGAAAACTGTGAGCCCCCAAATAAACTTTTCCTCCTCTATTTGTTCTTGTCAGGTCTTTTGGTCATAGCAGTGAAAAGCTGACCAAAATAGGATTTGAGTATTCCTAACTCTATGACACATAATGGCCAACTCTCTTGTTACACAATTAGCTGTTACACAGCTGAGTTCAATTCTGTTCCAAGCAGATATTTCCATATTACCATTCTGTTCTACTGAAGTTAAATTCTATTGCTTGAATCTCTATTTCTCAACCAATAGATGATCTTTAGTTTCTAGAATTCACTATTAACTTTCATCCATACCTTTCTTAGGGAATCTAAATCTACTTGGTCTCTGAGCCTATGAATGAATGTGGAAACCTGGGGAGAAGTGGTTACCTCAAAGTGCAGCACCCTAGCAACAGAAGAATGGTTCCTGAGTTTTCTGGATGACAGTGATAACATCTCCAATGTATCTATTATCTTAGATACAGGGACATATAATGTTTTCTCATCTTTTATCAGGTTGGTTTCGTTGCATGCAATTGAATTCTACAATAGTTTATTTGTCCATATTTGAACAATACCAGTTTGAATTTCAACTTTTGCAAATTCCATCTTTTTTGTGGCTTCCCAAAGACTTTCTAAGGATGTCAAGAGATGTTCTTTCAAAGATGACTAGCCAGTTTCAATTAAAACCAAAATGAAATGCTTTGAAACAAAAATTAAAAGCATTTTGAAGTTAGTGAAAATACAAGTTGGACATTCAGTTTGATTTCATAAACACTAAAATGCACTGGAAAAAAGACTAGAACACAACAGGATGCAAAAAAAATCTTTCCTTAAATTTTAATATATATTTTGTAATAATTATGTATTGTATAGTAAAGAAATTACATTTAATTTTAAATAAATAGTAATTCTCCTAAGAATTGCCTCTTGAGGTAGGAGGGGAAAGTACTTTTGTTTAGAATTTTGTTTTAATTACAGGATTTGTTTTCCAGCAGCATTTATTGAGTTTAATGATTAAGCTTTACTTGAAGCTATTAATAAACAAGATTTATACAGTTTCTCTGTGATTATTGTGAAGATGTGAATTCTGATCAAACCCTTTATAATACTCATGGCATTTATAAGTTTTCTCTCCCACGTGGACTCTTTGATGAATTCGAAGTGCTGAGCTATGACTGAAACCCTTACCACACTTTGCACATTGATAAGGCTTCTCTCCAGTGTGGACCCTCTGGTGGATGTGAAGATTAGAGCTGTGACTAAAGCCCTTCCCGCAATCAGCACATTTATAGGGTTTTTCTCCTGTATGAACTCTCTGATGAATGAGAAGATGTGAACGCTGACTGAATCCCTTACCACACTCTTCACATTTATAAGGTTTCTCTCCAGTGTGTATTCTTCGATGAGTGTGAAGTTTTGAACTCTTGCTAAAGCCCTTCCCACAGTCATGACAGGTATAAGGTTTCTCTCCTGTGTGGACCCTCTGGTGAATGCGAAGATCTGAGCTGTGGCTGAAGTCTTTCCCACAGTCACTACATTTATAAGGCTTCTCTCCTGTATGCACTCTCTGATGAATTTGAAGATTTGAGCGTTGAGTAAAGCGCTTACCACAGTCATCACATTTAAAAGACTTCTCTCCTGTGTGTACTAACCGATGAATTCGAAGATTTGAGCTCTGACTGAAGCCCTTACCACATTCATCACACTTATATGGTTTTTCTCCAGTGTGGACTCTCTGATGAACATGAAGTACTGAACTCCGACTAAAACTCTTACCACACTGATCACACTTAAAGGGTTTTTCTTCTGTGTGAAGACTCTGATGAATGTGAAATAGTGAATTTGTACTGAGGTCCTTATTACACTCAAATTTATAGTGTTTCTCTTCTGTATGGACACTTTGATGACTATGAAGACAAGAAATCTGACTGAAGCTCTTACCACATATATTACATATATAAGGTATATCCCCTGTGAAGACTCTCTGATGAAAGTAAACTCCTGAGCCATGACTAAAGTTACTGCCAACTTCATCACATCCATACAGCTTCTTACTTATGTGGATTCTTGGATATCTGTAAAAATCTGATCTCTGAGAGAAGCATGCTGTGCCAATGGAATATGGATAGAGGTTTTCTCCAAGTTGATTTCTCTTGTGGAGAACACACTGTGAGTTCCAATAACGAATTTCTTTATATTTATTACATACACAGTATTTATCCTCCACAGAGTCTCTCAGTAGGTCACACTGGCATATCTCCCCAATATATACTGGAAGGGCTTCTTCCACTGAGATATAAGAATGCTGAGCTATGAATTTCTGGTCTTTTTCTATAAAAAGATTTTTCCTAGATATGACAAGATGGTTTCTGTCCCCTCGAAAACCATGAGAATCATTCATGTAATCTTCTCTACTAAAGTCTTGGGTGGTTTTGGTTTCTAAGGTATAAGGTATAAGGTTTAACTTTCTAAATTTTAAGTTCCTATGGCTTACACCTTCAAAGGTCAGTTCATAGTTTCCATACTCTGGTACTTGTGTGGAGAGAATTAACCACTCTTGACACTGGGAAAGATCTTGTTGCTTTACATTTTTGGAATCTACCCCTTGAATGATTTCATTATAATTTTGATTCTCGTATATCTGAGTGCTAGCATTTCTCCAGCTCTGCAAGGAGGAAAAATTTCCATATTGTAAGTATTTGAATCGCTGCTCTTGTGGCTTGTAGCTCTCATTCAAGTTTCCTAGAAGAATAAACAGTTACTTTAGTGATGATATGAAGGTTGTGCTTAAAGCTTTCCAATTATCTAAATCAAAGACTTTCATAATGGTAGGAAGATATGTGTGGAGAGGACTAGGAATGAAGGGTATGACTTTGGCTGCTCCATTTGGGTCAGAGATTTATTTATTTTTGTACATTCATGTATATATTTATTCATTTGCTCATTCATTCATTTCACAAACATACCTTGAGCATCAATTTACAATTTATCAGGTACTATTTATAATAAAAAATAAGGCCAACTGCTTCATAGAAATAGTTTTGAAGACTAAACTTAACTACATTACTTTATTTGGGACATTATTATAAGAAGTAAAATATGTTTCTATTTTTCTGCTATAGAATAGTGTGGGAGACTGTGTGGGAAAAAAATGGCTGCATTAACTCTACTTATGCCTTTGGGTGCTCTCCTTCCACACTGTGTCTAGGCTTGGTAATATAATCTGCTCACTGGGATAACAGTTAAAGTGCCAAAGCAGAAATTGGAAGAGTGCTTGCCTTCTCTCTTGCTGCTTTTGAAAATTCTGCGACCATCACCACCACATGAAGAAAGGGACATATAGCCAATGTATCTCCAATATCCCTAGTGATTTTGAGCCAACTGTCAGACATATGAATTAGGCCAGTCAGCCTTATCCTAAAATCACCCAGTCCCAAGAAAATCCCTCTATGAGACATCATCCATGATTCCTATTGAGGAATCATGAAAAAATAATAAATTTTATCTTAAGTCACTAAGTTTGGGGTAGTTTGTTATATAACAAAAGGCAATTTGTACAAACAGTACGACAAAAAACAACTTTAGGAACAAACAAAACTTACTATGTATGAGATTTGTGCTCTAAGAATAATATAGAAAATAATTAAAAATAATAATCACAAATATCTAGGTCATTGCATAACCCAGATGTTTTAGAAGATATTTTGCCTTCTATTTTACAGGTTGAGCATTCCTAATCCAAACATTCAAAATCTGAAATACTCCAATATCCAGTGCTGACATAATGCTCAAAAAAATTCATATTTTGGAGCATTTTTGGATTAGGATTGCTCAAACAAAAAAGATCATACAAATATTCCAAAATCCAAAAAATTCCAAAATCTAAAACATTTTTGGTCCCAAGCATTTTGCATGAGGGATACTCAAACTGTATTTGTCATCTGGCTTAAAACATATTTGTGAATATTTCTTCTATCACACCAACACAAGCACTCAGACAAAGAACTGAAATACTCAACAAAATTGGTTCTAGAAAGCTCTAAATTCCTTGTGAGCTGGGATAACTTTACCTAATGACATGACATTTGTGTAGTTCTCCCACATAACCTCCCAGTAGAGATTTTTTTGAGAAGAATCCAGGAATTTCCACTCTTCCCAAGTAAAAATAATTGTTACATCTTCAAATGTTACTGCCATCTGGTTAAAGATCAGGCTTTTGGGGCAGAAGAAATCTAAGTGAGAGGATGAACAAAGAAAAAGATATTTAGTAGGTAATATAAGTGGCAAACCACATAGAAAAAGAAAGAACTTCAAAAAAAGGAAGAAAAACAAGAAAGGTAAGGGAAGATATAACAAGTAGCCAAATGGCTTAAAAATGTATCCAAATATCAAATATTATCACTATAAAAGAAATACTTACATAGCTCTTGTCTGTCAACCAATGAGCTAATGACTTCGACTTATATTTTAGTTAGTCCTCATAGCAATCCTATGTTGTAAATACTATTATTATCTCTGTACTACAAAATAGTAAATAATGGTTGAAACAGATTAATTCCAATGATCACAGAGCTAGAAGGCAGCCCAGAAGGGACCCACACATATACACTTCAGACAAGAATAATTTGCCAAGTGCAATAATATTACTCAATATTGCTTATATTATTGCTTCATGGGTGATCATTTTAGATATTATTTACTTCTTCCTATGAGATGATGAATTATATACTAGAGTTCTATTCATCATTTTCATACTATTTTCAGTTAAATCAATGCAGTGCTTATATAATTTTGACGATGATTATAAAGTTTGTTTGAAAGGATGATTTGTTTTGTTCTAAGAAATTTGCTATCCTCATATTCTTATTTTGAAAAGCTCTATATAATTTATTTTATCAAGTGTCTCAGCCTACCCAACCCTTTTATTTTGGAAATGTTATCTTCTTGCTCTAATCTGGACTGGCTACTCTTTAAAGCTCAATTTTCAATATTCCATAATTCTTTATTTTACTCTGTCATTTTGGAGGAACACATCAAAATGAGTGCAAACAAACCTATGAATATTAAGCTCACTGCCAGTGAAAAAGGCAAAAGTGAGAAGCAGACAAGGTATTCCTCAATATACACCATTTAAGAGAATCTCCAAGCAGGATTACTAGGAAAAATTCCCAGATCATTTGAATCACAGTACATTGAAATCATCATTAACCCCTCATAACTGAGTGCAGAAATGTCGACTAATTTTTTTTTCCTCAGAATTGCTTCATTGTTATAAGCATTGCTTCTGAGACTGATTTTTTAAAAATTCTAATGAATCTGTAGGTAATATTTTGTTTCCTCTATAAAAATATTTTAGGATCTTCTTTTGTTGATTCCTTGGTTTGGGACTTTTTTGTTGATTATTCAGTGAGCATTACAATCTAGATTGCTCATCAACTCTATGAAATGTTCTCATGTTTCTCTGCAAAATTCCTTTCTTGATTTCTTTAATCTAGAAGACTGCACTTAAACTGAGTCCCCTATTAGTCATATATTATTCTCCTGGATAGTCTGTATTTGCTTTGTCCATTTTCCCTTATATAATTTGTTTCTGTCTGTTTATTCTATCATATGAAAAAGTTTCCCAATTTTACCTTCAACTTTTCCATTGAATTTTTATTTTTTATTTTTATATTTTAATTTCAATGAGATTATGTTCATACTCATGGTTGTTTTTCTTGGCATTCTTTCTCACTTTATTGATGCTTTAAATATCTTTCTAAGAGTAAGAGTTTCGTGGATATGTCTTCTTTAATTACTTTAGAAATATTAATTAGAGTTTATAGTCTCTTGTCTACATAATGTTTCCTCAGACTCAATCCCTGTTTGCCGCACATTCATCTTGATTTCTATCTTTAAAATTGAAGAATTTACTCAAATATCTTATAATTCTTCTATTAGTTGCATATGTGATTCAAATACCAGAATTTTCCAGGAGTGTTCAGCTAGTTCATAAAATTAAATGTCTAATCTCCTGTTTTTAGAAATGAAGATTTGTAAATATACAAAATTCCTACATAAAATATTAGCTAATTGAATTAAGTAATGTATCAATAATACATCATGATCAAGTGTAGTTTATTCCAGGTATGCAAGGAAACATAATTTCCTGTATTATAGAAGACAATCATGATTATCTCAGCTAATTCAGGAAAATCACGTAATATAAATTCTGTTAAATTGAACAACTATACATGGTATTAAGAAAAGCTTTTAGCAAACTAAAAAAATTTTTAAACTCTCTAAAATGTTAAAGGTGTATATTAAGAACTATAGGCTTAATGGAGATATTTCAATGGTAGTTCTTTATAATAGTAACAAGAAAAGAATAACCACCATCACTGTTGCATAGTACTAGAAGTTCTGGTAAATACTGTAAGGAAAAGAAATAATGGGCATGAAGATTGGAAGCAAAAATACCAAATGTCATTATTTTCATACTTAGAGACATGTATCTTGAAAACCCATGAATATGCACATAAAACAAACTAAATATTCAGCAAAATTACTAGTTACAATAAGACAATAGCATACTGTATCAGCAATCAACTACTAGAAAGTAAAATTTCATACACAACAGCAACAAACAGACCAGTTGAACCAAGAATATAAAAAACTATATCCTTTCAAATTCCAAAGAGAAGAAGGAAGATTATCTGAATAAAAGGAGAAGCATGCTTCCATGCTCTTGAATGAGATGATTTAAATGCAATACAATTCAAGAATATTTGCAGTTGGATTTTTTTTGAGAAACACAATATAATTTTTTTTCCTTGAAAATTATAGGGAAGGAAAAGTCCATATAGAGAAGTAAACCAAGTGGGAAGATTTGCCTTACTAGAGAATGACATACCACCAAAGGCTAGTAGCAAAATTAGAAGAGAACAATGAATTAGTATAACAGAATAGAGGCCTCTCACTAACCAATATGCTTCTTTATGAAAACATGTTAACAATGAAGGTAGCATTATAAATCAAAGAGGAAAGTATGGATTCTTCACTAGATGGTGTTACAAAAAATGATTAATTATATGAAGAAAAAATTAACAGGATTCCAGTATTATACCATATGTAATGGAAACACTACTTAACTGTTAAGGAAAGGCAATAAAGTAATCACAAGAAAATATGGGAATTTGAAAACTTTTGCCATTGTTAAATGAATCCAAGAACTAGTTCTCTAGGGGAAAATATTAACATTACAATAGGTAAATCAAATAATATATAAAGCAAGTAAAATCCAGCAACGCTTATAGATTATAAATTATCATACTGCTATATAACAATTCCAACAGTTAAAGGCTTAAAAGAATGATTATTTATTATCTCTAACATATTCTCTAGGCCAGAAATTTAGGAGTGGGTAGGCAGTTTTGGCTCAAATCTCTTATGAAATTGTTGTGAATTATTGTCTAGATCAATAGTCATCAAGTATCTCGACTTGGAGGGAGGATTCACTTTCACGATGGTTCCCTCACATGGCAGGCAAATTGTTACTGATTGTTGATGTGGGGGTCTCAGTTCCTCTCCACTTGGTTCTCTTATGTAGCCTGGACTATCTCTCAACATGGTAGAAATTTTCCCATGAGAAAAGCAAGGAAAAGGTTCATTATTTTTATGACTTAGTCTCATAATTCACACTGCATCATTTCTACTGAACTCCATGGTTTGAACCAATCATAAGCCTCTGACAGATCTGAGAGGAAGGGACACAGGCCCTGCCTTTTGGTGGGGAAGAATATCAGTCACATTTCAAGAAGAACATTAAGGACAAGATAAAGTATAATTGTGGTCATCTTTGGTAAATTTAATTTCCTACAACACTAAAGCATATTAGAGCATAATAAATTGATACTTTATTCCAGAATATAAAGGAAGAGTTAAAATGAAAAGTTATTAAGTTTAAACCTTCTTAATAATGTCAAATAAGAAAGTCATATAATTATTTCAATGAATGCTGAAAGAATGCTTCCTGATCATATCTCAAAACCAAAAACAAAACATTAAAGGCATTCCCATTAAAACTGTAAACCTGAAAAAAGATATTGCAGATCCATGATCTTTACACCACTGATGTGAAAGCACACAGATTTTCTGTAGAGGGTAGGCTGCATATCTGAAGACTGTCATAAAATCAGCTGAAAACAACTGGAAGTTATAAAACAAATTAATGTCCTCAAAATTCCACTAATACAGTTGTACTCTATGGAAGCTTACATTATGTATACCAGAAGATATGTACAAGAACAATTAGAGTATAATAGTTACTATAACAGCAAAAGGCTGGAAACAATCCAAATGGTTCAACAACAATAGGATAGATAAATAAGTTGTTCATACTATGAAATAGTACACAGTAGTGAAAAGGAACTATAGCTATGTAAAACAACACAGATACAGTGTAAAAGTAAAACATTATCCTAAAGAAATCATTCACAGAAAAATATACTTAGTCATTACATTGTACAATATACAAAAATATGCAAAACTAAATAATTTCTAAGAGATGCAAATATGCACATTTTAAAATATAGGGGAAAGACTTAAAAATACTAAATACAACTTTTAATAAAGTGGTTATACCCCCTCCAGTTGGTGGGAATGAAAATGTGGGGTTATCAGGAGGCTTTTAAAAGTATTTGTTGGTTTAGATGATGAGTGCAGATGTTATCTTATATTTAAATTGTACATATGTGTTTTCATATACTCTTCTACATATATGCAATACATTACAATAAAGTTAAATTTTATATATCATATATAACATTCAATTAATACAGAAAAATAGCAAAGACATTATAACAAATTATTCTATGTAATATTTATAATAACAATACAAATATAAATATAAATTCCTCAAAATAAGTTTGACAAAAATACTTAGAGCCTATATAAAGATAGTTCTAGAATCTGGAAGGATTAAAAAAGGGTTGAAAGAGTATGGAGATCCCATTCAATCTTAGGTAAAAAAATATATAATTTTGTTCTCACTAAATTTACCTCTATTTTATAGGACCCAATCAAGATACTAACAAGATTTTGATGAGGGGGTAGAAAAGATCTAACACATTGGTTTTCAGGTGCTTTTGAGGAAAAAAAAAATTCTGAAAGAGGAATAATATGGGGAGACTAATTTAATAGCACATTTAAACTATAATAAGGCCTCTATAATAGCATCGGTTTGACACAGGAATAAAGAAAACAATATAAAAAAATAGAAATCTGCAAATGGTCCCAGGTTCAACAGTGAATTTTAAACATGACAGATGTGACATCAAATTTGTGGGGAAAAAAATGGCTTATTTAATTAATGATGTTTGGACAACTAAATAGACACTTGGAAGGAAACAATGAAGCTAGATTTTCTTCCTCCATATTTATGGCTTGGTGACTAAAAAGAGTTGTATCAGATATGAATTATATTTTAAGTAATAACTAATAAAATAGCAATTGACTCTTAGTGAGTTCTTTCTATATGTCAAACACTGTGCTAACTTTTTTTTGTGTGTGCCCTTATATACCATCATAATCCTACACAGTAAGTTTTATTTCCCCACTTTAAAGATGAGAAACTGGTCAAGTAATTAAATCTAGTTCATAAAACTAAGAAACAGTAGACATGAAACAAGCATAGACAGCAAGCTAAGATAGCACTAGCTATATTTTGATCAATATTCTATACTAATAAAACATACAGAAAGGTTAATATATTCAGTATTTAAAACTAATTATACCTAACTTTAACACTTTTTTCCCAAAATGGAAATCACCATAATATCATTCTGAGGAATATTTCTAACATATGATCTTTCTTTCTTTTCTTTATCCTTTTTTTTTAAACTTTATTTTATTTATTTATTTTTATGTGGTGCTGAGGATCAACCCCAGGGCCTTGCAAATGCGAGGCGAGCGCTCTACTGCTGAGCCATAACCCCAGCCCCTTTCTTTATCCTTATTAAATAAAAAAACTTATTCGTCTTAGCTGCCCATTAAGTTAACTACATATAATGGAACAACAATAAAAACACTCTGATACCAGTAAATATATTGGGAAATGGATCCACAAAACAGGAAAGCCTAAAAGTGATTTGTATGTGTGTCAAGAATTACTGATTGGGGGGGGTTGGGGTTGTGGCTCAGTGGTAGAGCACTTGCCTAGCATGCATGAGGTACTGGGTTGATCCCCAGCATCACATTAAAAAAAAAAAAAAATTAAAAAAAAAAGTTAAATAAACAAGAGAAAGGTATTGCATCCATCTACAACTAAAATTTTAAAAATTACTAATTTTGTATATGAAAAGGGAGAACCACATTCAGTAGAGAAAGCAAATATTACCAGAAAAATTAAATAACCAAGTTGGAATTAAAAAAAATGTTTAAGTTCTCCTGTCATTTCTCATATTCAAATAAATTTCTAATAGACTCAGGAGTTAAACTTTTTACTTAAAAGTATAAAAAATAATTGAGGAAATAAAAGTAATTATATATTAGTTTGGAAATAAAGTACATATTAAATTTGGAAATAAAAATATATTTCAATGCATAAAAATATAAACATAATATTTTGCTTTATACAAATTCAAAGCTCATTTAAACAAAGAAGCCCTTGAAAGTAAAGGGCAAATGGTAAAGTAAGAGAAATATTTACAATGATTTTTTTTTTATATATACAAGACTACCTACTATCAAATGGAAAAAAAAGGTTAGTAGGGATAAAGGTAATATATGTCAATAGACCCTTCATAAAAAAAAATGCAAATTGTCAATAAATATAAGTGAAAAAATAGTAAACCTTACTGAAGATTAAAGAGAATGCAAATGAAAGAAAAGTTTTAAAAATAATATCTAATGCTGGTAAAAGTTGAGCAAATTAGGATCAAATTGTCATGCAATTTTAAGTTCATGCAATATTTCTTTTTTTTTTTAATTATTTATTTATTTATTTTAGTTCTCGGCGGACACAACATCTTTGTTGGTATGTGGTGCTGAGGATCGAACCTGGGTCGCACGCATGCCAGGCGAGCTCGCTACCGCTTGAGCCACATCCCCAGCCCCTCAAGCAATATTTCTAAAAAAGAACTTTAGGTTTTCAAAAGCCTAAAACATATTTATATCTGTTGACTGTTTTCCTATTTCTCAAAGTATATCTTAAGAAAGTAAAAAAGACATGTGTTTAATAAATTTTGTATAAGAATATTAATTAGAAGTGGTTTATAATAGCAAAATAAGACATACTTAAATTTTCCCTTATAAAAGAATATTTAAATAAAGAATGGTATATATCTTGAATTAAATATTATATCGTCATTAAAACTCGTACTACTAAGAAATGCTTAGAAAAATTGCTCATTGTATGTTAAATGAAAAAAATATACAAATAATAGTCACTCATTCTTAGCAAATATTTATTGAACACTTATACATGCAAGGTCCAGTTCTATACACTGGGAATATTCCCTGCCTTCCTGAAAAATTTTTAATAAAATTTTTTATAAATATTCATCTTCTGTATACATGTACCTTAGATAAACCTATGTGTAGTATTTATATATATGTGTATGTTTATATGTATGCATACATAATAATGTTTAAATAGGTTAGTGAGTATGTATGCATATTAAGTATTAGGTAAAAGGCTATAAGTAAGCACATCTAAATGTCAATAATGGCTGCTTATGGTTCATGTTGCACAAGAATAAGTAACACATTTAATATGAATACTCCTCTATACTATGGCTTCATTTTGTACATTTGTACTCCCCTGCAATAAATTTGGTTACCTAATTTGTCCCCTCTAATTCTACCTGAGACTAAATGATGATTTTCCTGTAAATCTGAGCTACTGTTGCTGTATTTTAAGTGCCATTCATTCTGATACAATTTAATGTGGATAACTCCATATATTATTAATTTCCTGGTTTAAATTACTCAGTGTAAAGATATTCTAATATATTTATCTCAGAACACTAAGAACAATACAAATGATATGTAGCCTGAACTTGAATGACTGAATGAAGGAATGAGTTAATGTTGGTAAAAACCCCTGGGTAGGAGGCATGGGCATGCTGCATAGGAGGCTTGGAAGCCTTTCTGCAAGTGAGTAACATGTTCTAAGCAATCTGATCCATGCGTCCTCACTGCTACTTCTACTACCTCCATTACCTATGAAGAATCAGGGCATTTTATAAGTAAGAAAAGACAATCCTATTTACCTGAGATCAAATTGTGAGGAAGACAGCATACAACTGTTTCTCCTTTGTTCTTCTCTTCTGGGAATGGGTGGAATGTTGAGACAACTAGGCTGTAGGTGGGTGAGGAAAGAAGGAATGAAAAATTTAGTGCATAGCACTAAATTCCCCACATAGTAAGTAAATATGACTCCCAAATCTCCTACAAAGAGGTCCAAAAAAGCCCAGAAACATTCCTGTTCCCCTTCAAGGATTAGAAAGCAGAGCTATAAAAATTGGCACTTTGATGCTTCTAAGCGTCTAGAGACACTAAGGGATAAAACTCTAGACATGAAAAACAAAATTTGATTTCACAGTTTGGTCTCTCCAGGGAGAAATTAATAATATATGGAGTTATCCACATTAAATTGTACCACAATGAATGGCACTTAAAACACAGCAACAGTAGCTCAGATTTACAGGAAAATCATCATTTAGTCTCAGGTAGAATTAGAGGGGACAAATTAGGTAACCAAACTTATTGCAGGGGAGTATAAATGTACAAAATGAAGCCATAGTATAGAGGAGTATTCATATTAAATGTGTTACTTATTCTTGTGCAACATGAACCATAAGCAGCCATTATTGACATTTAGATGTGTTTACTTATAGCCTTTTATCTAATACTTAATATGCATACATACTCACTAACCTGTTTAAACATTATTAAATTAGTTATTAATTACATGTATTATTATATGGTTTATTTATATAAATTATTAATATAAGATCATAAAGTAAATAATAGCAGCACATGTAAAAGTCTTCTTTCTGTTTTTAGAGTATTGCTCATATTTTGTTAAATTAAGGAAAAAATAATTCCATTGCCTTCTCTTACTTATTACAACAAAATACTAGATTTACTATCTATCACAAAGGAAACTGGAATTTTGGAGAAGGATCAAGATCTAGACCTTCCAGAATATGATTATAATCTCAACTCTGCTATCAACCATTTCTAGAACTTTATAAAAAGATCCAAGTTCTACACTTTCCAAGGCCTTAGTTTCCTCACCTGTAAAGTGGGGGCATGAGCCTTTACCACTCAGGTTCTTCCTTGCTGATCACGGGTAAGTCTCTGGGAAAAAAGAACGGCAATTAGTTAAGAACCCCCTATCTCTCAAGAGAAAAAAACTATTCACTCAGGTACCAAGATGAGACATCGGAGTTCCACCAACGCGCCACCGGCCGAGCTGGGTAGCAACCCTTCACTTGCACCAATGGTACTCAAGGAGCGGGATCTCAGGGCTACAGATCCGCGAAGCCTCGGCTCCTGCAGCAAGACCCGCAGGCCTCTGATGTGCATCCAGGTCCCCGGCCGAGTTCGCCCCAACACCTCCCAACCCAGCACCCGACCACGAGGCCAAGCTGCCTTTTGCCCTCTTCCTTCCTTAATCCTTAATAGGCGAGAGGAGCTAGGAGTAACCCACCTATACCGGGGTGTCGCCAATGTTTCTAAGTCGGAGTCGTGTTTCGGCCCAACTCTACTTTTCTGCCACTCTTCCTTCAGCCACCGCACTTCCCGCCCTTGTCCACATCTGGCTCGGCCTTCTCGAGAGTCCGCGTCACTTACGGAGCCTCTGAAGGAACACCCGGAGGGTCCAAAACCCTAAGTCCACGCAAACAATGGCGCAGCCCGGCTAGATCGAAACGGAAGTCCGGTGTCTTCCAAGGCGTTGACTCAGCCGCGTTTCCAAGGATACAAGAGGGGCGGGGTGGGAGAGGAGCGCGCTGGAAGACGTGGCTCCTGATTGGCCAGAAAGATCGAGCAGCCGCGTAGCTCAACTTCTAGCAGTTCTTATTCCCGCGCGAAAGGACGGTATCCTCTGGCGCTTTTGAAACTTGGATGGAGCCTCTGGATGCAGAAGGTCCCGGGAAGTGGGGCCTGGCTGAGGTTTCCGGGAAATGGGGTCATTGGCTTCGAATAGTCCTGGGATACTCACAGACTACAAATGCGTAACCCCTCAGCCTAAACCCTAGGAAATGCTGTAGGATCGCTCTGGTTGGCGAAAGGTGGTTGCGCCCACTGTCGTGCCCTTGGAGGAACTGGCATCCCAGTAGCCAATCTCATGCCTAATCTTGAGGTTGGAGGCAAAGTGGGGCTGAGATGAACCCGTGGAAAGGAACCCCTTCTCGGTGTCCTGGGACCTCAGAAAGACTTGGAAGTGCATGCTCTTTTTTATTTTTAATTTTTTAAAAAATTGTTGATAGACCTTTATTTTATATATTTATGTGGTACTGAGAATGGAACCCAGTGTCTCACACATGCCAGGAAAGTGCTCTACTGCTGAGCCCCAGCCCCAGCCTCAGTCTGCGCATGCTCTTTTACTAGGTAGTTGAGTGTGATATATTATGAAAATGTTTTTGCTTCCTTAAACTCTCTCTCTCTCTTCAGCCCTGGATCTGATTAGTAGTATTAAAACATTTTACTAGACAAGGAAGCTTTGGTAAAGTTGTCATTAAAAGCAAAGAATTCCCTGCATTCTAATCTGAGTAAATCAATTATTATTGATGAACCTTGGCTGCAACACAGGCCTCTTAGGATTAAATTATTTAGTGTAGTTAAAATGCTTAAACAAGAATATAATTTGTATGCAACCAAAGACATGAAAAATTATGCTCTATATGTGTGTAATAAGAATTGTAATGCATTCCATTGCCATATATAAATTTAAAAAAGAAGAAAAATAAAGAGCATAGTCAAAAAATGATTAAACCAGTTCCTGGTACATAGCAAGCACTTTTAAGTTTTAACTATATAGTTTAATGTTTAATAGGAGTAAATGACCGAGAGTCTGCCTGCCTGTGTCCCACCACAATGAGCACTTGAATTTCTTAAGACTTCATTGACCACATTTGGAAAATCATTTTGCATGGACCTCTCTCTGCCTTGAACATCAAGTTTAGCAATTAGAGCTTTGTTTCTAACAAAACATGTATGAAGATATGAATGGTGTGACTCTACTTTGTGTACAACCAGAGAAATGAAAAATTGTGCTCCATTTGTGTACTATGAATCAAAATCCATTCTGCTGTCATGTGTAACTAATTAAATAAATAAATAAATAAACAAACTTGACTTCACAACCTCTTTTTGTAATTCACTAGGTTGTATGGGCAAGTAATTTAACCTCTCACCTTCAGTCTTCTCATATGTAAGATGAAGATTTCAATGTAGCAAAACAGTTATAATTGATAAAGTCCTAAATGCACATTGACCAGTAAGAACAAACAGTGGAGTTGGGCTCTTCTACTATTCTACTTTCAACCATAGCATATTAGTCATTACTATTAAAAATAATATGGCTGATCTATATAGTTAACTTTTCATCATTTCTGGCATATACAAACACCAAATATTAGCTGTTGATGTTGTTTGACTTGTATTTTCATTTTTTAAAAATAGTGTGCTTTAAGACTAAATTATTTTATATCAGAGGATATGAGAGTTGTAACTGGACTTTGAGCAATTTAAAACTCTTTTTGAGAGAGAAGTGAAACCTAGGATTTCAAACGACCAACTGCTAATGGATTAAGAACAATAATCATGGCCTTTTGCCTCCAGGTGCATTAATAATGTGTTCTTGCCAAGTTTGGAGAAAATCAGGACTTTTTCATATAAATGAAAGTGAATGGGTCTCCCATTTCATAAGGTCAATAACATCTCTGTTAAAGATAGATGTGGAAGTTTTCAGAGATCTTAAGGAATGCCTACTTGAATGAGCTTCTCCACTGCCTGATCATAGTTATCAGCTTCAACTAAACCAGGGAAGTGGGTCTTATAGAGAAAAACCTTGGAATTAGAGCATGAATTTAGAAACCTAGTGTGGGTCTCCATCCCTCTGGGAAGGATATAAATGTGAACAACATGAGAGCCAAGATGTTAGAAATTAAATGTAATGTTTCTTGAAAATCATCTGAACCTCAGATCTGTGGAAATTCTAGGAGATTTGTACAAATCTATTGGGATTCTTTGACTCCCACAACACCAAGAAGAATCTGCACATGTAGGCTAACTATTCCTGTGCTGAGTATGAGAGATTATAAGAAAACTATAGAGCAAGAGGGATCCAAGTGCTTTTGTAGAAAACTGGCAGGTTCATGCTCCTGTTCAATGGCTGATAGAAGCAGAGATCTCTTTGTCTTCCCTTGTGGAACTGCTTCTACTTAAAATATTCCATTAACCAGACTTGAACCTCAGTGAACTGGCTAACAAAATGAAACAAAACCAACCAACCAACCAACCAACCCTAGGAAGACCCAGTTGTCAGAGAAACAAATAGAATGTGTATCTGAGGAACTATAACTGCTGAAGGGCAGAGAGAAAAAAGGTTGGAAATCAAGAAAAAAAAGATAAAAGGCTTATCTATGAGATCTAATGTACAGATACAGAATTTCCAGAAAGAGAAAAGGGAATTGGTAGAAGTGAAAAAACAAATGAATAACAAAATAATGGAAACTTTCTTATTAGTTTGACATTTTTTGAAAGGCCTAAATCTGTAGATCTACAGAACTCATTACATTTTCAGTCTAGATTAATAAGTAAAGGCAAGCTAGATGTATCAAAGTATAATTCCTACACTCTAGGGTGAAAAAGAAAACTAATAAACTTCAAAAAAAGGGGTAAGTTATCTAAAAAGAAAAATGATATTGGACTTCTTATTTGTAGTTTAAGAAGCCAGAATACTGTTTAATAGCAATACAGACTAGTAAACTAAACAGTACATCAACCAAACTATCATCACCTGTCATGATAAAAGAACTACTTGAGGATTTGTAAGAATTTGAATTCGTTTCATTCAAGTTTCCCTAAAATATAAGGAAGCAATTAATGAAAGGACTATAAACAAATAACAAACTAAAAACAGATACCCCCACAAAAAATTTTGAGTAACAGAGGAAAGTTATGATATAAAATAAATAAGGTAATATACATAAGTAATGTAATAAACCATTCTGCTAATTATGATAGGACTGATGTTTAGCAGGGGCTCAGGCCCTGGGAAACAGATTTGGGATCCTGGAAGGTTAGTTGGGATAGTAAACACATTTTATTTGAAGGCAGCAGCAAACCCAGCCTCCTGGGTCTTTCCATATGCCTTTATTAATATGCAGGCCAACCAAAAGGGAAAATGCCAACAGGTTACATGAATGAATACATGCTCACAAATAGATGTTTATGACCTTGAGTACATATGCTGAATCCGTGTATTTATGATCTTGACTACCTACTAAAAACATAACTTGCTGGAAGTCTTGGCAAGGAACGTAATTGTAGCTATCTTGGGCCTGCCCAACAACTGAGTTTTTCTATATAAAAGCAGAATCTATCAGACTGAGTCAAACAATAAAAACCAAACTTATGCTGTTTATAAGAAACATTGTGAGATATGTTTTACAAGAAAGATACCAGGCAAACAGACGGGAAATTTCAACTAGTTAAAAGGTTAAGACCTAATGAGAGGGGGCTGGGTTGTAGCTTAGTGTTAAAGCATTTGCCTAGCTAGTTTGTGAGGCACTGGGTTCTATTCTCAGCATCACATATACATACATACATACATACATAAATAAATAAATAAATAAATAAATAAATGTCCATTGAACTTAAAAAATATTTTAGAGAGAGGTTTTATATGCTGATAAAAGGCACAATTTTTGAAGAAGTACAATGGTGTCAAGCCTGTTGAATATATACAGCAAAGATGCATAAGTTTAAGAACTTGATAAATACAAATTTGTGATAAATATCAATACATTTGTGTCAGAATTAACTTTAAGAGATTAAAAAAGGAATACATAAATTGAATGATATAAAGAAGCATATAGAAAAGTTTATATGCCTTGAATAAAGAATGTATTTTTATATTCATAGAACATTGACAAAAACTGTGAGCTTTATCATTCTTATGCCCAGCTGATTAGTGTGTTTTTAATTGCCCTGAGAAAACAATCAAAGAAAACTTCCACACCTTCTCACACCCCACACACATCCATGTGCCCACCTGCATCAGTGCCCATTTGGTCTTTTACCATGGATGAGTAGTCTGTGCTCCAAGCTTAGAAACCTATACACTTAGTCATCATATTCCAGCCACTCTTGCTCCCATGTACCTAACTCTAGTCCATCTCCTACATTATCAATTTTTTCCTCTTTATTGGACATCAACAATCAAGCATATATCCTTTTTTAAAAATAAAAAAGCAAACCAAAAAAAACAAAAAACCTGTCTTTGTTTGGGCAGCCAACCACAATACCACAAACTGCATGCCTAACAAATAACAGAAACTTATTCCTCAGAATTCTGGAGACTAGAATTCCAAGATCAAGGCACTGACAGATTCCATGTCCTGTGAGGGTTCACTGCATGATCCATGGGCAGTTAACTTCTCATTAAGTCCTCATATGGCAGAAGTGACCAGGAGTTTTCTGGTACATCTTCTATAAGGGCACAAATCTCATGATATATTGTGATATATTGCAGAACCCTCCTGACCTAATTGCCTTTGAAAGTTTCCATCTCCTAAATACAATCATGTATTGTATTTAGGCATGTTTGTAGCCAGCCTGGGAAACTTAAAGACCTTTCTCAAAATAAAAAGTAGAAGGGCCTGGGTGTGGTAGAGCACTCCTGGGTTCAATCCTTAGCACCAAAAAAAAAAAAAAAAAAGTCATTGATGATATTCATGTTGCTAAACCCAGCGGTTTGTTTTCTGTCTCATTTTGTCTTATCTGGAGAACTAGGTGCAATTGATTTTTTTTCTTGGTTCTTTTAGTTATACATGACAGTAGAATTCATTTTGATATAATTATACAAGCATGGAATATAGCCTACTCTTGTTAGAGCCCCATTTTATGGATGTACATGGTGGTGGGATTCACTATGGTGTTTTCATATCAGTATATACAAAAATTATTTCAGATTCATTCCATTGTCGTTCCTTTTTCTATCCCCCTTCCCTTCCTTCATTCCCCTTTACTAATCTATTGAATATCTATTCTTGCCCTCTCCCTGCTGATCTCTAGATATACTTTCTTCACTTGGATTTTTTAGATAATGTACTCACTAGGTTTTCCTCTCTGGAAGTTTGTTTTCAGGCTCTTTTGAAAACACTTTTTCTGCCTGCCCCACTCTGTGTCTTCTAAGTTTTATTTTTATCACAGTCTTCTCTATCTCATCCTTCCCATTCCCCAAACTAGTATCTTGGACTTTCCTTTGATTCTTTTTCTTACATCCCATATCTGTTCTGTCAGTAAATTCTTGAAGTTCTGTCTTATATCCAGAATATGACTGATTTTACCACCTCTAGTGTTGTCAACCCTACCCTAGTCATCATTTTCTCTCACAGAGATAATTGTCATGGCCTCTTACCTTTCTTTTACCATTGTCCTACTTTGTCTATTTAATCACAATCCAGGATGATTCTCTTAAAATATAATTGTATCATTCACTTTTCTCCAAACTCTCAATTGACTTCCTAGCTTACTCAGAGTGAAAGTCTTCAGTACTTACAGTGACCTATATGGTCTTACATAATCTCTCCTTATCTTTCTGTTTTTCTTCCCCACCTCTCTGACTCCATATTCCATTTTTCTGCTCCCTCATCCCATGTTAGCCTGTCTGGCCTCCCGGTTGTTCTTTCTACTTGTCCTGCTTGTTTTCACTTCACTCCCTTCTCACATTCATGATACCTGTTGATTTCATCCACTGTTCTCGGTTCAGGGAATAAAACAAGGAATAGTTAAAACATCTTTATTCAGTATGAAGCCATACCTTTGGTGGGTGAAGTCCCATGGGGAGAGAAATAACAATAGTCAACTAGGAAATAAGTAAAATTATTTATTGGGTGAGAAAATAAAGATATAAAAATGGAATAATATAACTCAAATTTTATAACTTAATGTGTTTGAGTTTAATTAAACAGCACAGAGAAAATATGAATGGATATATACTGGATAGTTTGTGTATATAGTGTGATTGTTTATTGGGAAAGATTGATGTGAGTACAGACAGGAAGAAATCAGGGGCCTAAAAGACACTCTTGCAAACTCTTAGTGAAAAAGGAATTTCTACCACTTTAATGTTTTAAAATGTTTTTAGTTGTAGATGGACACAATATCTTTATTTTATTTATTTATTTTTATGTGGTGCTGAGGATCAAACCCAGCACCTCCCAAGTGTGAGGCAAGCACTCTACCACTGAGCTCCAAGCCCCAGCCCCTACCACTTTAATTTTTATTTCTATGCTTGTGGGATATGAGAAAAATGACAAGTGCTAACTACTCTAAGCATTTTTTTTGCCATTAATAATACAGAGATGTCATTTAAAGTATTATCTAGTCAACAGATAATAAGTACTACAATTACTCAGATTGGCCTAACTTTTAGATAAGTAATGATCATTTTCACAAGTCAGTGCAACAATCTCAAAAGTCTAGGTATCTCATAAACATCCTCTGTCCAAATAACACTTCAAAATACAAATTTATATAAACAGAAAATAGAACAAGATGATAGCACTATGAATATTTATGTAGATTGCCTTTTAAGACGGCAAAACAAGATGGAGATTTTGTTAATCTTTTCATCTTGGCACCTTATTAGTTTTATGAAGAATGGTATTTCACTAACATCAGTGTGAGAAGACATCTTTAAAATGTTTCTGAGATGCCTTTTTGCTATAGTTGTTAATTAAAAAGACTTACTTTTTAAAAAACATATTTTTTTCTTAATTGTAGTTGGACACAATACATTTATTTTATTTATTTTTATGTAGTGCTGAGGATCCAACCCAGGGCCTCACACTTGCTAGAGGAGCACTCTACTGCTGAGCCACAGAAGACTTAATTTTCATTTTTATTATTTAGTATTTTAAGATTTAAAAAGATCTACAAAATTAAATTTTACTAAAGCAATAAAGAGGAGATAAAACAGAATTTTCTTTAATAACATTGCATTAAGTAGCACACAATATTCTTTGCCACAGGGGCTAATGTCAGTGGGAATTAAAGTTAAAGGAAAGCCTGACACAGTGGCACATGCCTGTAATCCCATCTACCCAGGAGGCTGAGGCAGGAGAATCACAAACTCAAGTCCAGCTTCAGCAACTTAGGGAGAATCTGTCAAATCAATCAATCAATCAGTTAAAAAGGGCTGATATATAGCTTAAGGCTGGAGATGCAGGGTAAAATGCCCCTGGGTTCAATCCCTAGTACTGAAAAAAATAAATAAATAAAAATAAAATAAAAAATGAAGCAAAGGGAAAAGAAAAAAGATTACTTAATTGCACTAAAATTTATAATATTAGAACACTTAAGCTCTACGTTAAAAATTAAATATGGTCAAGCATATGTAAATTAATTTTAAATGTCTAATTCATTTTTATTCAGGTACAGTTTCAGGACCCTCAAGCTTCTAAAACTTTCTTTAGCTTCTTTAACTGTCTCCCTAGTTGTTTTTTCCTCAAGGAATAAATGCATTCTATGTCATAACTTTATGGGCATGTTAAAATGGTTTCAGAACCTAAACTTCCAACATTCATAGTTTTTCTTAAAGTGGATGTACTTGTAAACATAATATTTTACACCTTTGAAGACCAGTATTTAACCAATTAAAGTACTATCTTAGAATCAAATAAAGGAGAGTTTATCTTCTTTCTGATCTCACACAGCATTGGTTATCCTTTTGAGTTAGTTTTTACATGAATCTTTGTAATCTAGGCTTATGATCTGTAACTGTGATTGAGATGGTTGGATCCATCTTGTTACCTAGCATGCCTGAGCCCCTTAGCATCAGCTGCCTAGCATATATATCTGCTTAATGCCAATGAATACTGGCTTCTTTGCTAATAAAGTGTAAAGCCCTCCGTGAAGATTCCACCTGGAGAAATGCTACCTTAAATGAGGAGATGGTCAACTCCAGAATCTCCCAGATTTTGCTATCTAAATCCAAAGAGGTCTTTTGAATGGTTTATTATGAGAAAATGGAAGCCATACCAAGAGAAGGCCCATTTATTCATTTAATCCAGAGATCTCTTATCTCAGAATTAGACAAATCTATTCCTGGAGTTACTGGACCTATTAGGTTCTAAGCCAACTTTGAGATCCCTGTCTTCTGTGGCCAAGGTCATAAATTTACACAAGAACAGTTTTGTTCCGGTGGGATTTGGATGAAATTGTGCTATCAGTAAATCAACACAGTGAAGGTGACCCTTGTGGTAGATTTGATTCACACTTTCCTCTGTTATGTTAAGGAGGCTCTTGCCCGAGGGCCTCTTCAGCGGGCCCTGGGATTTCCTCCTCCTGGAATGCTTTAATCTCCCAGACATCTGCATGGCTTAGACTAGCTTTCTATAAATGGCTCCTTAGCAGTGTTCTCCCTTTCCACTTAAAGACAAATAGGAACCATCCATTCCCTACCGCATCTCCACCATCATGCCCCTTAGGCCCCATTATTTTTCTTCACAGCAACTATCACCACACTATATATACTACTTAAAAAAAAAAAAAATCTGAGCTCCTCCAATAGAATTTAAGCCCCATATGGTTGGAGCTAAGGGAACAGACTTTTGGTTATTTTGTTCACTGCTAAAGAGGACCTAGAAAACTGCCAGACACAAAGTAGGGGCTCAACCGTCAGGCAAATTATTAGATGGATGAATAAATTAAGGGATATTATTTACTGGGAGTCAACCAGTCTGATCATAAGGCTGGGTCCAACTCCCAGAAGTTTTTTCCCCAACCACGAGGTTATTTTTCATCAGGAAAGGAAGTTGTGTGCCCGCAGGTGGGCAGAGTGATGAGGACCCCCCTCTATTGAAACTAAGTGTCTTCTTTGTGGGGAAACTCCAGTGGGAGGCGTAGGCAGACCAGGGGACCTAAGCCCCCTTGTCTGGCCAGCCAATCACTGGGCGGGACACCGGGAGCCAACCCCTCTGCGCCAGCCCACGCAGCCAGCCCTCTTTGCTGGTTTGCTGCGCTCAATTCGGGGGAGGGAGAGAGGCTTTAAAGGGCTAAAGGTTGAGCTCTCCCTTCTCATCAGAAAGCAGGTACGGGTAGAGCCTTTTCCTTTTGATTTGTGGCTTTCAACACGGGGATTTACCCTTTGCCACCGACACCCACGAAGACCCACGGTATGAAAAGACGTGTCTCTTCTTAGATGTGCGTTCTATATGCTGTAGAATAGGAAGGACTCCAGGGGTGGGGGGTCCTTCCAGCGCCCATATTTTGTTTGAAGACGAGGGAAGAGGCCCTGGACTAAGTCCCGAGGATCTTCCAGACCTGGGTGGTGGGGAAGGCCAAGCTGCAGTCTTTCAGGGGTGGCCGTTGTCCTTGTGGGAGGGGGAATGTGCTGACTGAGTCTGCGGTCACCTGGGACAGGGATGGGAGACAGAATCGGGGTTCGCACGTAATGAGGAGTCTTTGCGTGAAGACCTACTATCCCTTGTAACTCATGTGCTGGCTGCTTTTAACTTTCCAGTTAAAGTTTTAAAGTGGTCTGAATAGCCCATTTTAATCAGAGCCGGGGAATCTAGGCAAGGCCCTCTCTGTGACTCTGGCAGGTGTTTTTCTTTCAATTCAAGGCTATTCCTGTCACCTGTGCTCTGCTGGTACTCATCTTGCTTCAGCCTTCTGTCCTGACTGGAAAGCAAAGAAGCCGCCTGAAAGCTGCTTTTCCTGTGCTCCTCACTACCAGTTTATATCTTATTTTGGTAGCAAACTTGTAGAACGTATGTATCAGTAACCTAAAATTCTCCCTCTCTACAGAGGCTACCAATAATCGCCCACCCACCAAATCCAATGATAGTTGGCAGGTATTCATTTATCTCTTGGGGATTTGACAAAAAGATTTTGCCTTTTTGACTCCTTCCATTAATTTAAAGGAGTTCATTTTGATTCAAGAAAGTTTTCACAAATCCCAAACAACAACAACCCCCCCCCCCAAAAAACACCTGTGGATAGTATTTTGATATATTTTTTAATGAATGCAAAGTGTTTGTTTTAATTCCTTAGTTAATAATCCTCATATTTCTGCCATATATTTTTAGTCTTGTACATATTGTATATTGTCTATTGAAATGATTAAACAGACAAGCATGGGCCATACTTTTATGTGTTTTTCACTGATCATAATTGGATTCTTTGAGATTATTCTGAAAAAGCACCCTTATGCCCAGAACTTTCTTTTCTGTATTTGAGATTTTTCCCATGGTATGATGACCCAGAGAAGAAAGTACTGATTGAAAAGTCATGCAAGTTTTTAACATTTTCAGTAGTTGTGGACATGTAGCTTTCCAAGTATAACAATTAACATTAATGTTAACTGTATCTGCTTAATCC
The DNA here is from genome assembly GCF_052094955.1 of Ictidomys tridecemlineatus. Lineage (NCBI taxonomy): Eukaryota > Metazoa > Chordata > Mammalia > Rodentia > Sciuridae > Ictidomys > Ictidomys tridecemlineatus. The sequence goes on along the minus strand of NC_135480.1, from coordinate 55,370,405 downwards.
CATTCTTAACATGGTATTATTTTTTAAGTTTATTTTTGCCATTTTGATAATTGAGAAGTGCTATCTTCTGGTTTGCATCAGTTTTGGTATCTAAGTTTGAACTTTTTTTTTTTTTGAAATATTTAACACTTGTTAGCCATTTGCTTTTTTCTTAAACTTCTATAAATAGGCAGTTCACCATATATTTGTTTTCATTCTATCCTGATCTCTTTGTATCATGCCTTTATTAAAGGTGATGTGAACCTTTTTAAAACCAAATTTTAATGTGAACTATATGTAACTACATTAAATATAAATGGCAGTTTCATAAGTGATTACCAAGTGATCCCTCATAGAAACCATCACTAGATCAAGAAATAGAACATTACCAGTACTTAAGAGCCCCAGAGTATGCACTCCTACGTCTTGTCTTGCAGCTGTAACTCAACCAACTTTTCGGGTACTTTATTACACCTCCTCCATTTTAAAAATACATATGCCTTCATAAACATTATTGTTCAGTGGAATTTTTTTGTTTTGATCTTTTAAAAATGGAATTATGCAGTGCACAATCTTATTTGGTTTGGCTTCTTTCAGTGATTGTGAGATGATTCATCCTAGTGGCATGTAGCTGCAGATGATGTATTTTTGTTACTGTATAGGATTTCATTGTACAAATTTTCCATAATTTTGTTATTCTGTAGACAGATTCATTTTTTTCCTAGTGTTTGGAAACTACAGGTCATACTGTGGTAGTAGTTCTTGCATTATTTCTGAAGCATATGTACATACATTTCTACTGGATAGTTGGAAGGAAGGTAATTGCTAAAACATGAGACTATGCTTATCTCCAATTGAAAAAACCATTTTATTTTAGAATAAACTTTTTAGAATCACAGAAAGTTCATGTATACTTTTTTGTTACAACTAGGACAGTAATTAAGTTAATTCAGCTGCACTTGGTTTTCACAAGTTTTTTTCCTACTGTTTTTTTTTTCTCTTTGTATTCCTGGATTCTGTTCATTACATTTGGTCACTTTCTCTTTAGTCTCTTCTGGTCTGTGAGGGTTTCTTAGTCTTTCTCTGGTGACCACAACAATTTGAGAAGTTACACATATTTTGTGGCATGTCCCTCCATTTGGGTTTGTTTGATGTTTTACTCTTGGTTAGACTGGGATTATGGGCCTGAGGGAGGAATAACAGTGATGTGCCCTTCTTAGAACACACTTGGGAATGATGTTATTAACCTTCATCATGGGACTGAGACAATGTTTGTCATGTTTCTCTATAAAGTTGCTCTACTTCTTTATTCTACATTTTGGAAGCAAATCGCCAAGCAGAAGGGTGCCTGCAATGTGATGGGAGGGAGTGAAGCTCCACCTCCTAGAGGAGGGGTATGCAGCAATAAGTTAAAGATTTTTGGAAAGTGGTTTCAACTGGGGCAATTCACTGCTCTGAGGAAATTTGGCAATATCTAGAAGCATTTTTATTTGTCACAGCTGCAGAAGATCAAGAGTTTTAATGGCTTCAAGTGGGTACAGACCAGGAATGCTACTAAGCATCATATAACAAACACATAGCAGAAAATTATCTAACCAAAAATGTCAGTAAAGCTGAGATTGAGAAACTGCTATTGGAGATTCCATGAGGACAATCAAGAAAGGAAATCGGGCAGGTCTGTGGGAGGAAATAAACAAAAATATGCTCTTCTCTGGGGTAAATGACATTTCCCCACAGAACTTCTTATTTCTATCCTCAACCATAAAGAACCTCTCCTTCCTCTGTGTTCTCCTAAGACTACTGTAGCTCAGATGACAGCTGTTATATATTTAGAAGTCGTCTTCTAGCCAGGTATTCAGCACAGGTTCTAGTATCATAGATCATGGCGGCACCAATTTCATGTAAATGAACTCCCAGTGCCTAGAAAAAGGCAGCACTACTTAAGAGAAAGAGTAAGATTTGTAGTTGGATAGGCTATTTGTCAACTCTGTGACCTAATTTCTAAGTGTCTGTATCTGTAAAATGTAAGTAAAACCAAACTTTAGGGAGTGTTTTAAAGACTAGACAATCTTGGGGCTGGGGTTGTGGCTCAGTGGTAGAGTTTGCGCCTTGCCAGTTTCGATCCTCAGCACCATATAAAAATAAAGGTATTGTGTCCATCTACAACTTAAAAAAAAATATTTTTTTAAAAAATAGGCTAGATAATCTTTTCATAAAGAGCAGTAGGTACTCAAGAAATATAGTCATTATGAATATGAGCTGAAGGAATAATTTATTTTGAACAAATATTTTAATTATTGTAGGTGGTAAAAGTTCATGTCATTTATTTTAAATTGAAATTCTCTTAGACCCTGGTTGCCCATATTGGTTCAAAACATTTTGGGATAAATGAATACCTTCACATAAGAGAAGTGGCACCAAATTATCTGTTTTTCTCCTGAAAATGTAAATAAAAGAACACAAAACAAAAAATCCCTTGAGAACAACAAATCCATTAAGAAAAGGCCAGAGTATATTGTATTCTAATCAGAATTGCAGATATAATGTAGTTGAAACCCAATAGAATTCTGACTTGAATAAAACTTGTCTCAGAGGAACACAAATGAAAAAAGTGTGGGATTATGAGAGTCAGGGAAAGAGAAAATATCAAGATATAAGGTGTTCTCCATGTATATATAATATGTCAAAATATTCTCTATTGTCATGTATATCGAAAGAACAAATTTTAAAAAGACATAAGGTGTTGTTAAAATGCATTATTATGAATGGTACCTTGTAAGTTACAGGCATGTATTAACTTCCTTAATCCTTATGATGTAGGCATTCTTGCCATTCATGCTTACAGATATGAAAAATGAATCCCCAAGTACCGGTTGGCTTTTGTAACAGCTGAGCTATCTTGGTGTAAGTATAGAAGAGGCAGTTAGATTGAAGTGAACTGAAACTGTAATAAGTAGAGAAGATGCTTTACAAGTTTTAACTATAAACATGAAGGGTGTATGGTGTGAAGGGAACATCTATGAAAGACTAAATTATATTTGGGAAAGCCTAATGGAAAGACCTCAAAGATGGGGAGAAGTTGAAGATAGAAGAGAGAAAATGAGATGAGAGATCACTCATGGATCACTTTGAGAACAGTTAATGCTGATGAGATTCAGATCACATGTGGAAGGATAAGCTACAGAAAGGGAGTAGAGGCCCTTTGTTACAGGACAGAAGAATAAAAAGGCCTATTTACAGTGATATCTGAAAATTTTCTAGTTAGGAAGTCAGGAATGTGTTCTATGCCTTACTTTCCCTCACCTGCCATATTCTGTATGTCATGGAGAAGTTTGTATTCCTTTAAAGTTTCTATAAATTTATTCCCTTTTACTTTTTAAAAAGTCACTATGTAACCTATTTTTGTCAGATTTATCTGTAATCTAGAATATTTATGCAGTGTAGTAAAAAAAAAAAACTCTAAACCTGCTGATAGTTCACCAATAACTATAGGACAAATCCACTTTCCATTTAAGCAATTAAACTGTCCCTTTTGTACATTTTTACTTCCATCGCCTGTCTTTTCCAATACCATTACAAGAATAAAAGACTGCAAAGGGCAGGGGGTTTGAGAGCGATCTAAGCTGAATTCTGTCCACTTTTTAGCTCTGTCTTTTCAGGCAGATCACTGAAGAGGAGGTGAGGACCTTGAAGGTATTAGGGAGTGTGTTTAAGTGGCTAACTGGAATGCCCATGCTGAATAAAAAACTGAATAAAGTGGCTGATAAATGAAATGCAGGGCTCAAAAGACTAGAATTTGGTGTTTGAAAAACTGTCATGGGAATCAGGGCTTGAAATTGCTCAATTAACTCTAAGATATTAGTAGAAAGTGAGTTATGGGAGTCTGCAATTTAAGAATTTTAGTAGTAGCTATTGAAACCTGCGATGACAGCATTAGAGTAAAATGTTGGAGTGCAATAAGGTCATGAGAGTTGATGTCAAGGATATGAAAGAATTCTATCTGGGATGAGCTTTAACAGTGAACTTCACCCACAATAACTGATGTTGGGAGTGGGTATGAAAGGAGTTTGTGAGCAAGCACCAGACATTTAGAGCTTCTATGAATTTGTGATCAGACATGACATGGTAAAATGAGATTGTGGGATGTTCCAATTGCATATGTTTCAAGAGTTATAATGTATTGGCAAAGATGCAGTAACAACGTTTTATAGGCTGAGATATGTGTTAGGTGTCTGTGGGGAAGAGAAGGAATCGGGAAACTAACCCATACTTAGTAGGAGCCTGTTCTGTGCCAGGTAATACATGAACCCTACCTCCTTTGATTCATACTACATTCCTCTGAGGTTGATTCTCATATCATCTCTTTGGAGAAGTATAAACTAGGCTGATAGAGGATGAACTTACTTTCAAACTTTTGCAGTTCATAAATGGTGGGGCTGGGGGGCTGGGATCATGGCTCAGCCGTAGAGTGCTCACCTAGCATGTGGGAGGCCCTAGGTTTGATCCTCAGCACCACATAAAAAGAATAAATAAAGAGATATTGTGTCCAGTTACAACCAAAAAATAAATGGGGCTGGGACTGAATTCTGGGAGAGTGGAAAAAGTAATGCAATACAATGGTCTATGTCTAAGGATTGTTTTTTGTCAGGAAATGTATCAGAAAATGCTATGATTCTCAAATCATACTTTTCCACATGTCCCATTTATTCCATGTTTTTAAAAATTTCTTTTTCCCCACTGAAGCCTGAATTCTGATCCATGGACAAGATGGCAGATTCATCGTCATCGTTTTCCTTCTTTTCTGATTTTGGGATCCTATTGTATTTGGAGGAACTAAACAAAGAGGAATTAAGTAAATTCAAGTTGTTCCTAAAGGAGACCACAGAACCCCAGCCCTGTCCGATACCCTGGACTGCTGTGAAGAAAGCTAAGCGGGAGGAACTTGCTAACCTGATTAACAAACACTATCCAGGAGGGCAGGCCTGGGATGTGACTCTCAAAATCTTTGGCAAGATGAACTTGAAAGATCTGTGTCAGAGAGCAACAGCAGAGATCAACTGTGAGTGATAGTGGGGACAAATCTGGGGGGAGGGAGTAGGAAGTGTTTCCTAGAGCTCTTCCGAATGATTCTTTAGAGGGACTTGGGGATTAAACTGCTCTAAGGGACATAGGCTTAGTGGTGGTCTCATACATAGGGAGCTTATTAGATCATTTGGGCAACACTGAAGCAGGAGATTTTGAGTAATATCACTCAGCCAGGCTTTTTTATTTTTATTTTTATTTTTTTTTGTCAGCCAGGCTTTTTTACAGGGATAACTTTTTGTACCTATTAAAATGACTAAAGGAATTGACCGATGGGAATTATCCCATCTAATGGCCTTTGCCTAAATGATAGTCATAGGTTAAATTCTGAGAAATCTCAAATATGCTTTAAAATATTTGCTGAAATATAATGGGCTATAAATTACTAAAAGACAAAACAAAGCAAGTATTTTTAGCAATCTCAGTATTATAGACTTTAAAATCCATTGCTCATATACAAGGCTTTACAGTTACAAGTGTGTATCCATTATATGCTTTGTGCATCTTCATCTTGCTCTAAGGTCAACATAGGCAAGGAAACAGACTCGTACTACACCATTTGGGCTAGACCTGCAGAGTAGAAGGAATGGCAAGTTTTGTTTGCACTGCATCATTTCCTCCCTTGGCTAAGCTGGTGGGGTTTGAGGCTCTGTTGCCTCTAGTTTCTTTTAACCCAGATAGTCTCAGAACTGGAGCACTGAGTAGAAATGCTGGATCCTGTTCTGTCCATCACCTAAAATATTTGATTTTGGAAAATATGATTCTGTTGGAACTTGTTGCAGGGACAGCCCAGAAAATGGGACCACAGGATGCTGAGGCTGGAGAGGCACCAATTCAGGAGGTGGTGCTGGGTGAGTAGATAGGCTTTTTGTCAGCATTTGAGCTTTTGAAGTATCATGGGGGCTTATCTTCCAGAGGAACATTGTTCAACTTTTGTTAATATCTTCTAATACCCAACCTGTTCCTGAATATCATTCAGAAAGAGTTGACAACATTGGCTGTCTGGTCCAAAGTCGGAATCGGGGCCATATTAATGCAGGGCCTCAGGAGAGCAGTATTTGGAAATGTCCAGTTAAAAGTTGACAGTGTGAAGAACAAGGTGGACTAAAAATTTCTTGAGTTGGCAGAGGACGTACAGCTTATCACATCTATTACCTTATTTCAGCGTAGTGCTGTAATTAAGTTCCAGGTGACCAACTAGTTCATGTTAATTATAATTTCTGGAACCAGATCTTCTCCGTCCTGGTTCATCACCATTTCTACTTCCCTTGCTCTGTTTTGAATTACTTAGTTGAGTTCTAGCTTCTATAAATGGAAAGAAAGTAGAAAGAAAATTGAGCCAAGTGAGAGAACTTTATTTTTAACCTACCTACAATGTTTTCTAAATGGCCACATTATTTCATTAAATAAATAATTGAGAATATACTTAATTTCAAGCACCAGTGAATACAGTTTGCTTATTAAATGACCTTGACTATAACTTCCCACACCTGTAATATGAAAAACACTAATGATAATTTTTATTATTTCAAACCTAGTGGGTTTGTTGAGATGTTTGTTTAAATACAGCTAATTATGTCTATATTATTTTTCAGCAATTTGTGATAAAAGTTAACAGTACTTCTTATAGAAACTTTAGAAAATACGATAAGTACAAAATCGAAGATAAGAACAGTAATGATTTATTGATTCTCCTCTTTATGTATATCAATTCCACACTGTTTCAATTATTGTAGTTTCATGATAGGGTTTAGTTTTTGTAAATAGTTCCTCCTCCATCCTACCAAAATGTTTTGGCTATCATATGTTTGCTTATTTCTATCTTTGCTTTTCAACTTCCCATAAGTGAAACAAACCTATTTTTTAAAGGATTCAAAATATCATTTAAAAAGTGGGTTTATCCTTTTCTCCTCTTCGTATCCCAACCTGCTATTAATATATCTTAGAATCAGAAATGTACAACTAATCCAAGTCTAGTTTCAAATAATATACCACATCATAGTACAAATATAATAACTTGTGTTTATCATTACTGCCATTTTCACTTAAACATAAGCATATATAGATAATATATTATAAGTAGAATACCTAATTGAAAATATTGTTGTGATTATACTAAAGTATTATCCATTAAGACATTCTAAAATAAGATACCTTTATTTTATCTTTCCAAAAAAAAAAAAGGAATTAACCAGTATTAACATTTTGATGCATATCCTGTAGATTTTGAGGCACATAAAGTTTGTCTACTTTTTCCAGGACAGGATGGTATTAAACAGATTTCCCTGAAACTTGATTTCTTTTTAACTAAATAATTGATATTTTGCATATTTGCATATATCTGTACTTTATTCAGAAGTTGAACAGTATTCAATTATGATTGCATTCTTTTCTGACACTTGTGTACAAGGAGATATTCATCTCTGGGCATGTGATGATGAACTAGAGATAGTCTCTACCCAAGTGCATCATTTCTTTGAAAGTAAATAATTAAAGCTTGTGATATGTATTGTGAATGGAAAATACATCAAATTTTGAGAATATATGAAAGGGAGAACTATTCTAGGACTAAGATTCAAAGAAGGTCTTTCCAAGACAGTATCATTTGAATGGAGATCTAGGCAGAAATCAAGATTCTAGATCAAGATGAGATTATGTTTGGACACTGGGAATTCTTCAAAATATTTAGGCTTTGCTTCAGTGTTCATTAATAGAAATGAATCTACTTTGGATTATTTTGATGTATAGATTCAGGTTTGTCTTGTTGTCCTCCCTAGTTGCTGTTATTGTCTCTCTTTTTATCTGGATGATGATTCTGTTCACCACATATCATTCTTTTTCTCTATTGAGAAAGGTATAAAGAAGAGAACATATTCTAGAGTAAATCTAATTTTTATTTTCCATAACAATTCAACAGCTTCTAATGCAGGCTTTAAGCCTACAGAAATATTTGTTTTGATTTCTCCATTTAAAATCTAAGCCATCTTTGATTCCAGCCTATATTACTTTTGTAACTCTGGTATTCTTAACATTGCAACTAATGAAATTTGTTTTGATCATGTGTGATCAAATTTGTTTTGATCTTTTTTTTGTTTGTTTTTCCTGCTCCATTATGTCCTAGGTGGTGGAACAGAATACAAAATTCAAATAAAGGAAAAATTTTTTGACATATTGGTTAGGAACTCCTTGCCCGGAGAACCTACAGATTTCCATCATGGAATTATTCAGGAAGAGCGAAACCTATTGGAGCATTTGTTTGATGTGGATGTCAAAACTGGTGATCTGCCACAGACAGTGGTGCTCTGGGGAGTTGCTGGAGTGGGGAAAACAACATTGATGAGAAGGGCGATGTTAGAATGGGCAGAGGGCAATCTCTATCAACAGAAGTTTGCGTATGTTTTTTATCTCAATGGGCGAGAAATTAGCCAGCTGAAAGAGAGAAGCTTTGCTCAATTGATATCAGAGGACTGGCCTAGCAATGAAATCCCCATTGAATGTATCCTGTCCCAGCCAAGTAGTCTTCTTTTTATTGTTGATAGTTTTGACGAACTGAACTTTGCCTTTGAGGAACCTGAGTTTGCACTTTGTAAAGACTGGACCCAAGTACACCCTGTGTCCTTCCTCATGAGTAGTTTGCTGAGGAAAGTGATGCTCCCTGAATCATTCTTGTTGGTGACATCAAGATTCACAGCTTCTAAGAAACTGACGTCCTTGTTGAAGGACCACTGTTATGCAGTGCTACTAGGAATGTCTGAGGATTCAAGAAGGGAGTATATTTACCAGTTTTTTGAAGATGAGACATGGGCCATGAAAGCATTCAATTCATTAAGAGACAATGAGATGATTTTTGACATGTGCCAAGTTCCCCTACTGTGCTGGATCATCTGTACTTGTCTGAAGCAGCAAATGGTGAGGGGCAGCGATGTCACGGTGATCTGCCAAACAACCACAGCTCTGTTTATGTGCTGTATCTCCAGCCTGTTTGCACCAGTAAATGGACACTCTTCTAAACTGCCCAATGAAGCTCAGCTAAGGAGCCTGTGCCACTTGGCTGTCAGAGGAGTATGGACCATGACACATGTGCTCTACAAAGATAATCTCAGGAAACATGGGTTAACCAGATCTGACCTCTCAATTTTTCTGGACGTGAATATTCTTCAAAAGGACACAGAGTATGATAATTGCTTTGTGTTCACTCACCTACATTTTCAGGAGTTTTTTGCAGCTATGTTCTATATGTTGGAAGTCAGTTGGGAACACAGAGACCATTTCTTCCAGTCTTTGGAGGACTTGAAGCTATTACTTGAAAGTGAAAGTTGTCAAAACCCCCATTTGAGGCAAATGAAATGGTTTCTGTTTGGCCTTTTGAATGAAGATAGAGTGAAACAATTGGAGGACACTTTTAATTGTAAAATATCCCTGGAGTTAAAATCAGAGTTACTTCAGTGGATGGAAGTATTTGGAAAAAGTGACACTTCTTCATCACAGCTGGAACTTCTGGACTTGTTTTTCTGTCTCTATGAGACTCAAGATGAAGCATTTGTAATCCAGGCAATGAGCTATTTTCCAAAGGTTAAAATTGAGATTTGCAAAGAAGCCCATTTGCTTGTGTCTTCATTCTGCCTTCAGTACTGCCAATGTTTGGAGACCATTAAACTGTCTGTGACTATGATATTTGAAAAGCCGTTAAACTCAGGCCCTGGAGCCGACACTTGGTAAGTGCCCTGTGGGGGAAATAAAGAAAGTAGATTTTGTTGGAGGAGTTGAACCAAGGTCCCAGAGCTGGGATAACCTTGGAGAGCTGTTCAACTCTATGGCAAGGAGGCCAGGCATTTAAACCCCTATTGACCAGTCTTGACTGCTATAAGAAATAAGCAAAAACTTGCTTGAGCTGGCTTTTCTGGTTTGAAGGCAAACTTCTAGAAAAGGCACAGGGATGACAACTCTCAGCTGTCAGCATTCCCAGCAACTTGGGGAAATGAATGCTTCCGTTCTGAAGGAAGGATATGGTGTCATGCAAACTTGCATCTATTGTAGGAAGTATATTCATTTTTAAAAACAATCCCTTCCAGAAAAATAAGGGGCCAGAAACTACTTGCTGAAGCTGATACACAAAGGTCATCTACCTGTACTGTGTACCCCTGTACTCTACTGACCTAGCTCACCTTCCCATTGTCTAAAGGTAGACCTTTAGTGTGTGTGCACATGCTTTATGAAAGATCTCAGCCCTTTAATGCCTATGTAAAGACTATCAGAGGTTAGTAAGAAATAATAGGTGCTGGATAAATGTGGTTTTTGTTTTTTTAATATTTACTCTTTTTAGTTGTAGTTGGACATAATACCTTTATTTATTACTATGTGGTGCTGAGGATCGAACCCAGGGCCTCACACATGCTAGGCGAGCACTCTACTGCTGAGCTACAACCCTAGCCCTGGATAAATATTTTTTAAAAGAATAATTCACCTTCAGCATTTTATGTATATTATTTGGCCCTATTCCCATCCTCAAGTTTACTTTTCTCACCTACCCATCTAAATCTGGGGGACAAATTGAACTATAGAATTCAGTTCCAAATTTAATTAAAATTGAGAGCTTACTTGGTCTCATAATGAACCAGATACTCAACATGTTATCCAGCTTAATGCTGATAGCAAGAAAATTATACATCTCATACATAAATATCTATTTAAGGTTTCAAAGCTGAGATTCAGAGGTTTACCTAGAAAATAAGTTCTTTTGTTTTTAAGAGAGATAGAGAGATTTTTAATATTTTTAATATTTATTTTTTAGTTTTTGGTGGACACATCTTTATTTGTATGTGATGCTGAGGATTGAACCTAGCACCCTGCGTATGCCAGGCCAGCAGGCTACTGCTTGAGCCACATCCCTAGCCCTAGAAAATAAGTTCTCGATTCAAGAACATCAAATAAGACAAACACTTGCTGAGTATTTACTGTATACCTGACAGTCTTCTAAGACCTTTGATTTATTTTCTACAACAATCCCATGAAGTAGATGCTCACTCTCATTTTACTTACGGGGAAAAAAAAAAGAAGACACCACAAAGGCATAACTTGAATGAGGTCACACATCTGAGTCCCCTGAGACTGTAATTTTCCAACTTTTTTCCAGCTGTTCCATTGGACCTATACACAATTACAGAAGCAGCCATCTCTTAAGAACATATATTTCCTTTTCCTCTGAACCGTGATAATAGGAATTGGGGGCTGGAATGCTCTGACCTTTACTTTTAAGGAGTTCAAGTAATTTTCTTAAGTCAGTTTTCTTAGGTCTGACTTCCTTGTTCCATTTCAAGAAGATGTGACTGAACCCAGGCCTAAGAATGTCTTTTATACTTTACAATAAATGTTTGGAAGTCTGGCCACTAGATTGTCAGGCCTCATGCTAGCTTCCCTCACTTATGTTGCAGAGTTGCTAATGCTAGAGTTGGCCTTGTTGCTAAAAATTTTTTAAAGGATCTGAGAACTCAAGTTTTAAAAGGGTCATTGTAGGTGACTTCAGTCTATTCTACAAGATAACTATATTGTAAACTTGTCTCATTCACCATTTTGTCTATAGCATTTGTTCATAGGAAATATTTGAATGTTTTATTAAGTTTTCACAAATTTGACCTTAAGTGGTAGACCATTACTCTGTAGTACCATTCATTCCAATTTAAAGTATCAGAATCAATTTATTTAGTAACTATTATGAACAAAGCAACAAATATTTATAGTAAATACTTTATATATAATTTATTTACTAAATATTTCAATGTAAATGATAGCTAACAATTGTTAGGAAGCCCTTAAAATCTGGGACACTTGCTGAACATTTTCTATAGGTTGCTTTGCTGAACTTTCACAGTTATCCTAAGAGATTCTCAACTTTATTTGCCAAGATGAATAAGCTGAAGCTCACTTGATTAGTAAATTTTTCAGTTAGTGAGTGGAAGAGTTGAGTTGTTCTGTGTTCTAGAGCTTATGCTTATTATAGTCACCAGGATACTTCTGATTTATTCCTTTACCACCCTTTATTCATCTTAGAGTCTTTGGTAATATAACTGATAATTAACTCATTCAGCATTTTAATGTTTGCGGGTGCTTCTGAGTTCCCACTTATCTTGACTATTGAGTCTTCACAACCTTATAAAGAGAGAAGACATTTCCATTTTATAAATGAAGAAATCTTGGAGCTTATAGAATTGATGTCATGTATCTAAAGTATTATGATTAGTTAAATGATAAGGCTCAAAGCCTTTGGTTCTTAATTTTTTTTTTTTGGTTCTTAATATATAACGTATCACACCACACTAAATTGCTACCTACTAATCCTAACTTTACTCTTTGTGGTCATTTGCTTTTTTTTTTTTATTTCCCTTCATGACATTGACTCTTCAGATATTTGATCTCTTGTTCTTCCCAGGTCTCTCCCTCCAAAGAGAAATCTCTCTATAGTTTTAATTTTTTGTGTATTTAGGGAGTAGATAAGAGATGGGGAAGCTATTAAGAAAACAAAGCTTCTAGAAAGATGCCAAGTAAAGAGAAGATTTACTGCTGGACCATGCCCATGGAACAGCTGCACTGAATGCTCCTCCAGTTTCCAAAGCACTTTTACTTTTATACTAATATCATCTTCTGAGAATTGACCGAGCTGAAATAGATTCACACATCTTTTTCTTCTTTCCACTCATATATAGGCAAAGGGACAGTGATCGTATTATCCGTTGCTGGAAAAATCTCTGTTCTGTGTTTCACACAAATGAAAACTTCAGAGAATTGGAACTGTATCATAGTAACCTTGATGAATTAGCAATGAAGACTTTCTGTCAAGAACTGAGGCACCCAAATTGTAAACTACAAAAACTACTGTAAGTCTGGCATAAGAAAATTTGATGGTGTTACTGATCTTTCTTCTTATCTTCCACTTTTATTAGGGGAAACTAATGATAAATAAATAGTCATGTAACACATAATAACATTTTTGTTAATGACAGATGGTGATATGATAAAATTCTATCTCCTAGTGATCTCATAGCTATCTTGGTTTCTGTAAGTCCTATCATTGATGTTTGCAAAACAACAAATTGACTAATGACACACTGATCAAAATGTGTTCATCATAATGGTACTTTAAAATCCTTTGTCAAAATACTGTTAAGAACACGAACAGCAGAAACTTTTGAGGATATGGGAGCATAACTAACTTGTTTTGGGAAAGATTCTACAGGGTGTGATAATTGTTCACATGAGATTTTTGAGGCTTGACTAGGAATTTTCTAGGTAAAGAACACAGAGACATGGGGAAGTTGGGACTGTAGCTCAGTGGAAGAGTGCTTGCCTGACATGTTTGAGACACTGGGTTTGATCCTCGGCAGCACCACATTAAAAAATAAAGTATTAAATGTACACATCTGTTGTTTTTAGTTGTCGATGGACACAATGTCTTTATTTTTTTATGTGGTGTTGAGGATTGAACCCAGTGCCTCACATGTGCAAGGCAGGCTCTCTACCACTGAGCTACAGCCCCAGCCCTTAAATGTGCACACCTTTTTTTTTTTTTAATCCTTTTAAAAAATATTTTTTTAGTTGTACACAATACTTTTATTTACTTTTATGTGGTGCTGAGGGCCTCACATGTGCTAGGCAAGCATTCTACCACTGAGCCACAACCTCAGCCCAAGTACACACATCTTTAAAAAAAAAAACCCACAGACATTCTAGGCAAATCAGCAAAGCACTTTCAAAGACAAGCTCTAGAATTTTCTATCTTTTCTTCTGAAATTGTTTCTTTTTTTTTTTTTTTTCTTGGCGCTGGGGATTGAACTCGGGGGCACTCGACCACTGAGCCATATCCTCAGCCCTATTTTGTATTTTATTTAGAGACAGGGTCTCACTGAGTTGCTTAGCGCCTTGCTTTTTTGCTGAAGTTGGCTTTGGACTTGCAATCCTCTTATCTCAGCCTCCCAAGCTGCTGGGATTACAAGCATGTGCCACCGCACCTGGCCTGAAATTGGTTTTCTATTGAATTATTTACATTCAATAAAATACCCAGATATAAAAACTGTGACAATATAACATATTGTCACCAATACCCAAAACAAGATAAAGCATTTTCTTCATGTCAGGAAATTCCCTTGTAGCCCTTCCTGTTCAGTCCTTTCATGTCATCCAGTCCCAGAGGCAAACATATTCTAATACCTGCCATCATGGGGCAGCTTTGTCTTTTCTTATAAATCCTTTAGTTTAACTAATACAGTATATGTTTATTGTGTCCATCCTATTTTCTTAACAAATATTTGAAAAATGTCTTTCTTACATATTTTAGTCTTATTACTGACTAGCATTTCATTATATGACTATACTACAGTTTCTTTATTCATTCTCTTGTAAATGGAACCCTGGGATTTTCCTAATTTTTTAGTTGTTTTGAGTAAGACTGCTTTGAATATTCTTTGATTTCTTGTGACATAAGTTTTCATCTTTGGTGAATACTTGGGAATGGAATTGCCAATTAATAGATGTATATCTTAAGAAATGGACAGTTCTCCAAAGTGATTGTGCCATTTTGTAGTCCCAAGAGCAATATATGGAAGTTCTCACTGCTCTTTATATTTGCCAACATTTGCTGCTATCAATCTTTTAAATTTTGTTAATTTGGCTCTCATGCTCCCATTTTTAAAAATGTGTTTGCATGTCCCTTGCATTCTGCTAGAACCTGGAACTGATTTTATTTCCCTCTATATTTTAGTGCCTGTCTCATATGCCCAAGGTCCATTGGGTGCTTAGAAGTATGTATTGAATGCTGAACAAATGATGGATCCTTGTTGCTATCAACCCTGAATGCTCTTTCAAGGGGAAAGAGGCTTCATTAAACATTTTCCTCAGAATCTGTGTTTTTTAGTGAGTTCTGGTAATAGATTTCAAGTAACTAGAGTTCATTGGTCTTGTAGATTAAGGAGTTGAGGAAAGAGGGTTTATGCTATGATTAAAGGGTTTTTGGAAGTCCTTTTCACTCATTTCTAAACCTCTGGCCAACATTATCCCTTCATTGAATGTCACCAGTCCAAATCTTAAAAACCAATGCCGCCTTGTTGGTTAAATGGATTCCTCTTTTAGAATGCAAGGGTCTCTGAGAGGGATGACACTCTGGTGACCATTCTGTCTTTGCAGCCTTAGTGGTAGTTCCTTTACTTTAACAAGTGAGAATGCTTCTGATTTATATTTACAGAATGCTTTAGGCACTTTTATTAGATGAGGATGGTTAGTGTGACAAGTGGGTAAAAAAAAAATATTTATTTTCTTGATGATTGGGGGCAGAGATGATCGGAGAAAGGATAGTGATCAGAGGGGAGGGGAGGTGGTATCACAAGAGGAGGTTTCAAACAGTTAAGTGTGAACAGACTGGGAATTTGGGGCCAGCAAAGGTACTACAGAAGAATCAGACATATTGACTGAGTTAGCAGATGGAAAGTAGGAAAGAATATTGGAAAATTTATATTTTTGCTTCAAATTGCCTCTGTACACCTAAAAACATCTGTAAGATTACAAGGCATATTTTGTAACAATGTGTTTTGCTAATGATGTGTACCACACAGTTGATATTAGCTATGCACTCATTTTGATTACTTAAAGATTTTAATATTGTTATTTCATGTTATAGTTGCAGTATTTGGAACAGTGCTGATGATTTTGGTAGTCATTCCTGAGATTAAGTCTTCAGAAGCTACTCTCTGCTTTTCCTGATGTTATCACCTTTTTTCCTTTAAGGTCAAAAAGGTTGGTGGTGTCAGGATATAAATGGAAATCAAAGCTGTAACACAGTTGCTTTTCTAAACAATACTCTGAAACTCAGATTAATTACCTGACCTAAAATATGAGAAACCCAGTCAGATAAAAGATGAAAGTAAGATAATACTTATGGTAGTATCCAAGAGTTGAATATGAATAGAGAGGGGTGCTGTAACCAGAGATAGAGATGATTTTGTAATCCCTTCTGCATATTTTTTCTTCTGAAGGTTGAGATCTGTCACCTTCCCTGATGACTGTCGGGGTATATCTAGTTTGTTGACTCACAACCAGAATCTGATGCATCTCGACCTGAAAGGGAGTAAAATAGAGAATAATGGAATAAAGTCATTATGTGAAGCCTTGAAACACCCAGACTGTAAACTACAGAATTTGAGGTAAGTATTGAGTTTTTTATATTATTATTGAGATTTTGATCTGTCCAAACAGACAGCCAAACAATGTATTAATGATGACAGGGTGCAGTGCTGGAGCAGGCTCAGTTTTACTTGAGTTTTGGTAATGAATCCCCCTCATTTATAACTGCAACTCAGTAACAAGACCAGAGGTTGAGAAAGAACAGTGTGGCAACTGTAAAGGTGCTTGCTTGTTATCAGATATTTATCTTAGTGTCAGCCCTCTGCTGATTTTTCTTTAAGAATGTGAGAGCATTAGCAATCATACTTGTTCTGATGATTAAAATCTGTGACAGATTTTAAGAAATATATTATTTTCCAGTGAAGGTCAAATAAATCAGTTTCTGACAAAACAAAAAATCATTATAGTAGGTTTTATCTTAGAAGTTTTTGTAATCCCTAGACTCAATTCAGTTGGCCAAGACTGAGTCTTGATGCATGAAGGGCCAGGTATGCCACCATTGTGGAAAGAAAGGTGTTGGAGAGATAATTGATATCTGAAGTGAGTCTTTCTTGGATTCTATGACCAATGGGAATTAAAAAAAAATCTTACTGGTTTCTGCAAGATGAAATTAACCTATAGCATGTCTGGAGAGTTCTTGGATAATTCTTAAACATGGGTTGAATGCAGTTGTCATCAGGCCAGGTTGGGGCAAAAGTTTTAACAGCTGTGAAGTAGTTTTAGGACATTATGAATAATTTCTGTAACCTGCTCTTCTGGTCTGTAATCAAGTAAGAAGTATGTAACTGGTTCCCATGTCTAAAAATAAAGCGTATTAGTAGCATAAAACCTGTTAAATGGTAGGAAAGATATTTCTTACAGTGGGAGCTATGTATCTAAGTCAAAAAAATCTTGGCATGAGACAGATCACCAAGATATGAAAGAGCCCTTTCAATTGAGGTTTGAATAAAGTCTTCTGCTGACATTCATTTACTTTTGCAACCTTGATGAAGACCAAGTTAGCAGGCTTTCAAGTGGGGAATCATCTCTGGGGGTTAACTATTAGGGCTTCTTATACCAGTGATTAGATGCTTTTGCAATAACGTAATTTGCAATAACGTAACATTACATTGTGGAAGGACTGAATGTTTTTTCATTGTGGGTGGCCACTAGAGAGTAATTGATGGTCTCCCAGACCTACTCTTAACATTTCATATAGGAAAACTTCCAGTTTTCTGTTTGCCTTAAATATCCTGGTATAAGAGCCAGTGGCAGTATGAATGTCCTCATTTAGTCTGGTTTTCGCATAAATCATACTGAACTGAACTCTTCAGAATTGTGTTTTGATGGTTTATTCTCTCCAATTCCAGATGGTATGGGCAATAAAGTGTTAATAGATTAGTAGGTCTTTGTAAGTATGCCCTGCAGAGTATGATCCCCAATTATTGTCAGAACTTTGCATATTTAGAAATAAGATATTCTAGAAAACTTTAAATTGCTGAGGGATTCATTTCAGCCTTTGTACCTGAACTTACTAAAAAGGTAAACATAATCACTAATTTTCACAGAAATGTTTCACTATAATATTTACTAAAGTTTCAAGAAAAAAGGGAGAAAGGTCTGTTCTTCATGTCTTCATAACTTTTTCCACATTGTGGGCCCAATAATAGGTTAGTTATTAAAATATGCTGGGAAACATAGGGGGAAAACTGAAAACTAAATACATTAGAA
Source organism: Ictidomys tridecemlineatus (assembly GCF_052094955.1). Classification (NCBI taxonomy): domain Eukaryota; kingdom Metazoa; phylum Chordata; class Mammalia; order Rodentia; family Sciuridae; genus Ictidomys; species Ictidomys tridecemlineatus. The sequence goes on along the minus strand of NC_135480.1, from coordinate 55,352,468 downwards.
GTATGCCAATGATTCCTAATTGTGTCCAGAATCCCTTCTTAGACTGGGAGTCACAAACAATATGAGGGAGCAGTTCTTGGTTCCACCAGACACGAGTGTCAAATGGTATAAAGACAAAACACATCTTAAAATACTTCTAATTAGAAGACTAATATAAGGGAAGCAATTACAATAATTGAATAAAAGAAACATACCTGAGAAAGGCAAATATCCACAACAGTGCTGCAATAACTAGAGTAAAATATTGGATAACAGGTAAATAATATATGGATCAATAGAAATTTTTGCTTCTACAGGAGCAAGGAGTCCTTCTGGTTTATTATAATTATTTACAATCACGAAGCACATAATGAGTCATCATAAATATGAATAGCCTTTGGAGAGGGTACACGCTTTGGAACCAGAAGTTCTGCTACCTGGGCACATTATTCAGTATGCAGAGAGTTGAAAACTATCAGTCCTCTCTCCTCCATTACAAAAATTTTTCTGGTATTCACTCACTTTTGTGAACTTGATTATGGTATGTATACTGTGTATACATACTAATTATATCAATTAGGCTTAAATGAAATATCACTTAAAATTTTAAATCCTAACTTTTAAAACAGAAATAACATGGAATATAAGGAAATATATATATATATATATATATATATATATATTTGCTATTTTAATTTGAATAGTATGAAGAAAATGGGTGTTAAGAAAGTAAGTTGTGGGACTGGGGATGTGGCTCAAGCAGTAGCACACTAACCTGGCATGCGCAGGGTGCTGGGTTTAATCTCCAGCACTACATAAAAAAAATAAAGATGTTGTGTCCACCGAAAACTAAAAAAATAAATATTAAAAAAAATTCTTTCTCTCTCTCTCTCTCAAAAAAAAAAAAAAGAAAATAAATTGTGTGGTAAGAAAGTAATTTTCTGTCTTAAATTTTTCTAGAAAACTTTGATACACATAAATTGCTAACTTATTTTTAAAATATTATAACTCCAAGGTTCCAAAATTGGTTACAAAGTTTAGAAACTGTTTCTGTATTTAACATTAAAGATAATATAACTACCACCTTTGATATCTAAGATTATATCAAAACAATGACACCTCAAAACTTGACCCAGATAGTTTATAATTGCAATATTAACTGATTACAATTTATAAATATGCTGCTAACTTAACTCTAATCATATTCCCACATACATGCTTTTAAATATCAATGTAATTAATGTAAGCATAAGAGATTTAAGAAATTTAATTTTCACTGTTAAATACAGTATATGGCCTTATGTGATCTAAAAATACCATGTTTGTATTTTTTGTTTTCACTGTGGTAAATCAGAAGGCTATACAGCCAGCCATCTTTTACATTTCAAATTTCAGAAAATTAATTTATCTAATGATTTTTTTCCCTTGATTTAGAGTAGGCCCATGAGGCCTATCCTGTTAAAAAGGTACCTTCTCTTAGGAACACAATTCCTCTGTCACCTGTGGTACATTCATGCTGATTCTCAGAGAAAGACAGCTTCTGCATGTTGCTTCAGTAACAACACTCTCCTGTCATCCCTGAATTTCTAATGATGTCATAAAAGTAACCTCACAACCAAACAAAAAAAAATTGGAAAATTCTTGAGCAACCTGGAAATACATAGCAGACATTTTCAGAAGAGAAAAATAATGTTCAAACAGCTCTCCCAAGTGTCTACAGTGCTCATCTTCAGAGTTACAGTTCCTCATTACTGAGGAATAGCTGCTTTCTCTGATGGCAGTTTTCTGATCTTAATCTGCTAGCAGCACAGGAGAACTTATTCCACTGAGGATTAACTCATAAGGAAAGCCACATCTTGCATCTGATAAAATTCTACCCTGACCAACTCTCAAACCAAGAACTTATTCCAGGTAGAACATGGGTCCCTTGCTCTGAGTCAACTGTTTGTAGAGCCACTTTGTGGATCTATACCCAGTGACATCTGGTCAGAGCCATAGACAAGAATCAATAAGGCCAATAAAAAAAATTATAATTTGTGTATTTTTAAGGGGCTTTAGGAATTTCTAGCCATGAGCCTTAGTTTATTGCTACTATTGAGAAATAGTTGGGCTGGGTGTGGTGGCACATGGCCTGTAATCCCAGCAGCTCAGGAGGCTGAGACAGGAGGGTCGAAAGTTCAAAGCCAGCCTCAGCAAAAAAAAAAAAAAAAAAAAAAAAAAAAAGTGAGGCACTAAGCAACTCAGTGAGACCCTGTCCCTAAAATAAAATATAAAATAGGGTTGAGGATGTGGCTCAGTGGTTGATTGTTCCTGAATTCAATCCCCAGTACAGAAAAAAGAAAAAATAATTGGGTAAGCTCTCCAGAAGAAACTAAATGTAAGATAAAATAATCTGTTTTGTTGGCTTATATTTAGGTGTCAGTTTGGAGCCATAATCCCTCAGCAGTTTCTTTCTTGATAGAATTACTGGTAACTAATGTTATATCTTAATATAAATGACACATTTCCTCCTAACTCTAGAAAAAAACAGGAAACAGTGTCTTAGTCTGATTTCTGTTGGTAGTAACACAATACCCCAGACTGGTATTTTAAAGAGGTTTATTTTGGCTCATGGTTCTGGAGATGCAAGATTAAGGGGTTGAATCTGCCAATGGCTTCCTTGCTGGCAGAATTCTGAGGTGGTGCAAGACGTAACATGGCAAGAGACGAGATGCGTATATCCTCTGGTCTCTTAGTCTTTGTATAAAGCCACCAGTATTCAATCACTTGTATTCATCTACCCTGATGACTTTCCTTATCACCACCTAACAGTCCCATTTCTAAAAATACAGATTAAATTTCAAATTTCTGTCCTCTTAAGACCCCCCAAAGGGATTAAGCTGTAATATCAGTTTAGAGAGGACAACCTTATTCAAATCATCAGTTTTTTTCTACTATTACTTCTATGCATGTGAGGGTTCCAGTGATCTTTTTTAAATTTGACAAAATATTTTCAATATTTTTTAGTATTTCAGAATTCAGAAATATTAATTTGAATGTTAAGAGTTACATATTATTTCATATGACAGTCAAAACTTAGTAGTTAAGGGTTGTTTTCACAAGACATAGCAATGATTTCTAAAATCCCAAGTAATTGAGTGCCTTAGTTATAAAAAAAAAAAAAATTCATTCTTTTTTTGAGGGTACGGTGTGGGAATTGAACTTGGGGACACTTGACCACTGAGCTACATCCCCAGTCCTATTTTGTATTTTTTATTTAGTTGTTTTTTTCTGTACTTGTTTAGCACCTCCATTTTGCTGAGGCTGGCTTTGAACTCAGAATCCTCCTGTCTCAGCCTCCCGAGCTGCTGAGATTACAGGTGTACGCCACTGCAAACAGCAAAACATTCACTTTTATAAAATAGTTTCTGACTTATAAAGTACCTGCTTTTCTTTGCAGCTGCAAAATAAAGAACATTTTATGAAGCTGAGATTCATCAGGAGTTAGGAGGTTCCATAGATGAAATTTCATTAGTTAGCACTAAGAAAAATGGAAATCTCAAGAAACTCAAACTTCTAATGTGAAAATGATTTAAGTAATCATTTAAAATGCATATATTATAGTTAAGCATTTAATATTTATGGTTAAAAACATTTTCAATTGTTATTTCCAGCTTTCTATTTTTTCTTCCTAAAGGAGAGATATTTTACTTCATTTTTGTTTTATATACATTTGTGTCCAGAAATTTGTAAATACTCACTTTTTTATTTAATTGGTGGTCATTATTCTTTAGATCCCCTCCAAATTGCCTGAGTTATCCAATTCAAAAGGATTTTGACATTAAAATACTTTTATATAAAGTAATACATTTAGCATACCTCTATCATACAGTTCAAGTATGTTAATTTAATCTGGGATTACAGGGTACATATTTTATACTTTTGGACACTTTGGATACTTTTCTGAATTTTTTTATGACAACATGAATATAATTATTCAGACTTAATTTCCACATACAAAATTTTTGTCAATGTATATTACCAGGTTGTTTTGTTTTCTTAAACTCCTTTTCCATTGTTAAAAAAAAAAAAAAAAAAAAAAAAGCTTAATTTTTATTAATTACATTCTTGGCGAGATTGTAAACTAATGATTTATTGAAATGTATGTGAGTGGTAGAGTTTGATTTATGCCTTCATAGATGTATGACAGCTTACCAGGGTCCTAGATCTCCACCCTGTTCACCGAACTTTTACTTTGCTATATTAGTTTCTAACATTCAGTGTTTTAAAGAGTAGTATAAGAATAGCCTGGTGGGCGGGGCTGTGGCTCAGCAGTAGCACACTTGCCTGGCGTGTGTGAGGCTCTGGGGTTCAATTCTCAGCACCACATATAAATAAACAAAAGGTCTATCAACACTTTACAAATTTGGGAGTCAGGCTTTTTTTTTTTTAGTCTCTCTCCCTGTCTCTGCAGATTGTAGTATTTTGTCTTGTCATTGATGATGATAGGATATATTTTTATTTCTTTTGCATAAAATATCTTTTGGTACAGGGCAATCTTTTTATTCAGCAAGGATTTCTTTAAATTGAATTTTTTAAATGGCTTCAGTTCTTTTCCTCTCTTTTTCATGCTGTTTTTCAAAAGCACCTAATGGTCATTGATCATAGATATTTTTTCCTATGTAATTTTTAGTCAGTTTAATGTTTGGTTTCCCCTACTTTTTTCTTGGGAGTTTCTCAAACTTATTTTCATTAATTTTAATTTAGTATTTTTTTTTTACATCTAACTCAGATTGCCGTTTTCTTTTTGATTTTGTTGGATTCTTTCATCCTCAGCCTGCTCCCTTTCTCTCAATCTCACTTCCCTAGTGTTGTGTTACTTGTTTCAGAGTCTTTATCTTCCTATACATTTAAAAATGAAAACAAATCCTTCCACACATTTTCTCATGTCCCCTAGTTTTCTCTTTTTCATACACTTGCCCCTTAGTGAATATCTTTCTGTAAGAATTTAATATTTTATCCACAGGTCCTCATAATATTGACTCTTCCCGTCTAGAAGAGTTCTGTACAAACAGAATGACAAGAGTCCCCTTTTTTCCCCCAACTACCTTTGTGGCTGCTAATACAGTGTCCAGTCTGCTCAGGCTGCCATACCAAAAGGCCATGAACTGAGTATCTTAAACTTACTTCTCAATATTATGGAGGCTGAAAGATCAAGAGCAGACAGGGTTCTTTTCTGGTGAGGTCTCTCACCTTTTGCCTTCTTGCTGTGTCCCCACATGGCCTTTATTATGTGTACTTGCCCACTCTTTGTATCCCTTTCCCTTCTTATAAGTATGTCCTATTACATTAGGACCCTACTCTTTTCACTTCATTTAAGTAAATAAGAACTTCCTTAAAGGACCCACCTCCAAATACTTCCACATTAGGAGTTAGCATCTCAACATATGACTTTTGGAGGAACATAATTCAACCCAGAACATTTTATTTTTCAGGGAAAATTAAGATTTTCAGCCTTTGGTCATACTCTAGGTCACCCATTGTATCTAATTCTGGGCTGCAGAAGGGGAGCTTTTTCCTGTTCCTGCCTCTGTGTACCCTGATTTTGATGGAGAGAACGGATTCCTGAGTGCCTCAAATTGTTAAGCCCTTTATTAAATAGAATACCTGGAGCAGCTCCAGCTGCCAAGAACTCTGTGCTGCCTGACTCTTCTCACAGATTGTTGATATCACTCCCAGTGTATGGAGCACAAATTATTTTCAAATAGAAATCTCTTTTAAGATTATTTAGAAGGATTCTATGTGTACTTTGTCTACTTCATTTCCTCTTTTAGAAACAATTTTATTTCTGATTTTTACTTCTTGGTTTCACTTTTAAGGACCAAGTTCCTCAGAAAGCATGGGTTGATTCCCATGAGGTAAGCAAGCTCATGGGAGATCCCTCCTGACTTCTGTCTGCCTCTGTTATTCCACAGATCAGTGTTGGAGGGGACAGTTATCCTTTGATCCATCTTCTTCAGAGTTGTAGTTAGGGAAATACCTCTCAGATTTAAAAAATGTATTTCCATTAAAGATTTTAAAAATGTTTTCATACACATTTTCATGGGGAATTGGGGATGGGAGAGATAGACTTTCTTCCCTCCTTAACTCTGTCACAGTCTTATACTTAAATAACTGATTCTATGAAGGGAAGCTGAAATTTCAGTCAAGGTTCCCCCCAAACTGACAAATCTTTACCCTCTGGCTGGGTGTGAGTGGTGATTGTCATTCTTCTGTAGGATGCATCATTTCTGTTTTTTTTGATTTTGTTTTCCAGGTTGGAATTCTGTGAATTAACTGCAGTTTGTTGTCTAAATATATCGAAGGCTCTCATCAAAAGCCAGAGCCTGATATTTCTGAATCTGTCGGCCAATAATCTGTTGGATGATGGCGTGAAGTTGTTATGTGAGGCCTTACGACATCCAAAATGTTGCCTAGAGAGACTGTCGTGAGTCTATTTTTATAACTTCATTATGGTTTAAATAGGGAAAAGCCTGAGTCTTAATATTAACAGGCTGGTTTGTCAGTCCTAGGTGAATTCTGAAAGTACCTCCTGTTTCGGTACTTCTCTTTTTCTGTGTGTGTCTGGGGATTGAATCCATGACTTTGTGTATGCAAAGCATGTGATATACCACTGAACTATACCAGCAGCCCTCTCTTCCTCTTCTACATGACTTTTTAGATAATTTTCTTTCTGATCAAGCTTATTTTCCTTCCTTTTCTAGTCTTCTCCTCTTCCTGTGTTTCACTCTATCCTGTACATGGCTACAATGACATTCACAATTTAAGTAGATTTGTTGAGGTTAATCCCATAGTAAAGAATCAAATTTATAAGCACCTGCTAATTTTCTTGTGAAGGAGAAGAGACATGGACTGTGGAAATTGAAGGATACTTTCCCATCTGTTTATCCTTCAGCTTAGAAAGTTGTGGCCTCACAGAAGTTGGTTGTGAGGATCTTTCATTGGCTCTCCTCAGCAATAAGACACTGACACATTTATGCCTGGCAGACAATGTTTTGGGAGATGATGGAGTAAAGCTTGTAAGTGATGCCTTGAAAGACCCACAGTGTACTCTACAGAGCCTTGTGTAAGTGTCTACTAGTTTTCATCCTTCCAATATAATATGCATTGTAAAGTATATTTAAAATGATGATATTGTTCAAATGTGTCTTCCACAATTCATGTATCAGAAATTTAATTTCTAATGCAGCAGTGTTGAGGTGGTGGTATCTTTCAAATGTGATTAGGTCATGAGAGATATTAGACATATCCCCTCAATTTTGGACATCCAACTTCCAGAACTGTTATCTATAAATTTCCCCAGGTGTTCTGTTACAGTAGCACCAAGCTAAGATGGAGACATTAGGAACAAATTCTGACTCTTGTTTTCCTAGCTGTTACCCCTTAATGATGATGATGATGCTAATAACTGCCATGTATTGTATCCCTACTCTATTCTTGACACTGTGCTGAGTTTATTTAAGCTGTGCAAGGGTACCTGATGGTGTCAAACTGACCACATTCGATCTAGGTATCTCATACAGGTCAGGAATGTGAGGCTTAGATAATGTATCTTGTCTAACATCTCACAAGAACATGATGAATTCAGAACTAAAGTTTACCAACTATGCAACTTTGTCATTTGGGCTTAGAATGAACTTTTTATATAGGTATTTTCTGTTTCTTGCACAAACACATTACACACTCCTTAAACAGAAATAATAGCATTCCATTGTATGGCTGAATCACAATGTGCTTATTCTGTTAATTTTTTCTAGATAATTTTCTAGACAAACAATTGATAAGCCAAAGTTTGGATTTTTGTTTTCTTTTTTGGGGAGGTCAAATGTTCCAGATAGGTTGTTTATATTCCCAGCAGTAGTCTAGGGACCTTCATTTTAATGCCCCACTAGGTATTCACAATCTTTCTGATCAGTATTAGAAAGTTGAAAAATAATGTGTAATTTGATGTTGAACATATTTTCAAATGTTTTAGGCTCTTTATTCTCTAGGAATTGCTTCTTCATAGGTTTACTTTTCTTATGCATGTTTTCTGATATGTTATATATATTATGGTTATTAATATCACATATACTTATTACATATTGCAAATAATTTTCCTAGCATGTTGCTGTATTTCCAGCTTTCTCTATGGTTATTTTCAGATTCTGCCTCATGACTTCTAGAGGTTTTATCAAAATTGGAAATACCTTTCTTAAAAAAAATCCACTTAAGTTATTATCTTGTGTTCTTAATGGTTTTGTTTTTAACATTTGCATGTTAAATTCTGCAAAGTTTATTCCAATTTAACATTTACATGTTAAATTATTCCCAATTTTATCTTAAGATTTATACTTATCAGATCTATTGTACAAAAATAATTTATGGCACGATGTCTTGTTCTTATTGATCGAAATTGCCACTTTTATTACGTATGAAGAATGCTTATTTTATTATGATTACTCCTATTATATGCCATCTGCCTGCTTCTCTATTCTGCAATAGTACTGTATTCAATATAAAAAGGTTAACGTTGGTTTTAGAGTAAGAAAAACTGAAGAACATGAATCCAGTCTTTAATACAATTTCATGCAGACATAAATGTCCCATGTGAGACAGGCTGCTAGTCAAGAGTGTCTGATTTGAGACTGGGTGTTGGCAAGTGATTATAACCTAAAATTTTTCAGATATAAAAATCTCTGGACAGTAGAAGAATGTTTCCATCTTTCCTTACATTGTCCTTCCTCCAGGCTGAGGTGCTGCCATTTCACTTCACTGAGCAGTGAATATCTCTCAACTTCTCTTGTGCACAATAAGAGCCTCAAGCATCTGGACCTGGGTTCAAACTATCTTCAAGATGATGGAGTAAAGCTTCTGTGTGATGTCTTCCGGCAGCCAAGCTGTAATCTTCAGGATTTGGAGTGGGTTTTCTGGGACTTTACTGTTGGGTAGTTTCAGTTACAGGCTGTCTTAAGGGTAGAGGAGATTTGGGGGGCGAGGTGAGGAAGGCTGAGATCTGGGTATCAGGGAAAAGTGTATAGAGCTGATTTTCTGTCATTCTGCCTGAGACAAGCTGAAGAAGTCTGTCCATCAGATTTGTTTTTTAATCAGTCACTATATCAGCTTCCCTCAGGTAAGACCCAGCAGCATCAGGCTAAATAGGGAGTCACTTTTCTCTTTCCTTGGCTGTGAATCTGTGTCTCTTCCATTTATAGCCACGAAGCTGAAATTGTACTCTTGTTTTTCTTTATATTTAAACTCAGGTTTATTATTTTTTACAAAGAAACTGCAAGGGTTATATTTTTTTTTAAATGCTATAGCCCCATTTCACATCCAACATTTTTAATCCTATGGCCCCTCTTGGTCTGTGAGCAAGTACACATACATATGTATGGCCTTTGTGTATACATTATTGTATAGACATGACTTTAGGGTTTCTGTTCACTTGATATTATTTCAGAAACACATTTAAATATATATTAAAATCATCTTAATGACTGCATGATATTTAATATTTCAATGTATAAATATTGTAGCTAGAGTGCAGCAGGGTGGATGAGTCACTTAATAATCTTGGCTCACTTTTCCTCAAGGGCCTCCACTGGGACTAGTAGCTTGGATAATTCATTAAGCGCATGAACCCAGAATTGATTTTTGGAACTGTAAACTCAAGATCCTTGGAGTACTTAGAAGTAGTTGTCTTGAGTGGGCTGACTCATGATAACCACACTTCCAAATTGGTTTAAGTTTATTGTGACATTGTAAACACCAAGGTGATTGAGCCACCTTTACTTTCTTCAGGAAAATGTATGATATGGATTATTATGTGATTCTCTGAAATTTCCTTGATTATTTAATTGGGAGATAAAGTTTTACTTAATGGAAATCATTGCAAATCCAATACCTTCATTTCATTAAAGAGATTAAATTTCTAAGTGATCTGTACACTCAGGGTCAGCCCACCTTCTCTCCTGGGTATTGCTGTAAACACAATTTTTTTTTTTTTGCTTAGTTATAGCATCTAAGCAAGCCATGCCCTTTCTTTCAACCAATGTTAACATAAATAAGAGCTAGTTGCTGAGGCCATTGACCTAAAGGCCATTGAAAGTGATACTCATTCTCAATTAACATAAAGTGTTGATTTACACGAAAATAAATATAAATCCAGTCATAATGTATACCATACATTGGTAGAAGGACCCAGGGAGCAAGGAGAAGGACCTCACAGTGGACACAGAAGTTCTTTAGGCTCAAAAGATGAAGAGGATTTTGTCATGTAGGGATATCCTAGGCAAAGGAAAGGAGGGAGAGAGTAAAAGGGAATAACAATTGCTGTTGTATTTGGAGAAAAATGCATGTGTAAAGTTAGAGAATACTGTGGGGACAAAGTATGAGGAGGGAAAGCTTGAGGTCATGCAGAGGACCTGCAAGAAACAGCTTTTCATATGCTTTCTTATTTGAAGATGAAGCCTTGAGGTAGATTCCTGGAAAGCTTTTTCTTTTTTGAATTTCAAAAATCTATTAAAAATGGAAATAATTTATCTGTGTTTCTTGGAAAAGCTTATATCCATGTTTTTTTTTTTAAATCAAGGGTATAATCACTTTTTCTTTATCAGTTTTATAGGTAGCAATCTGTTGGTGGGGGGGGGGGCAGAGTTTTACCCACTGGGTTTCTTTTGCATTGTTTCCTAGTAACATTAGACCTTCCCATGTGCGTTCTGGGTTGTAGACAGAGTGAGAAGAGGTTCAAATATCTGGGAAGCTCTACTAGGACAAAGTTAACTAAGCCTGACAACTGAAGGGTTCACTTCTCTTTTCTATTTCTTGCAGATTAATGGGTTGTGTTCTCACTGATGCATGTTGTTTGGATCTGGCTTCAGTTATTTTAAACAACCCAAACCTGCACAGCCTAGACCTTGGGAATAATGAACTGAAGGATGATGGGATGAAAATTCTATGTGATGCTTTAAGACATCCAAATAGTAACATTCAGAAGCTTGGGTGAGTTTGTAGTTGTATCATTAGGAAAATGATACCTGTTTGATGGCTAGTATAGATAGTAGTTTCATGTGTGGAGAGAATGAAAAAACAATGAGGACTAGAAGGTAATTACTCTGAGAAATAAGAATCTGAATTTCAAATATATGGGTCAATGTGTATTACATGTTCTTTGGTATAAAAGATACATAGTAAGTAAATGGTACCTGTTTGGGCTTCTCCGTTCATCCTTCAGGTATTCCATTTGTTCGTGAGTTAATTTTTCTTTTTAAATCAAATACTTTACTAATCATCTTCTATCTATAAAACACAAGGAGCTTGCAATCTAATAAACGCTGATCCTATGTACTACTTATGTTCAATCTTGTGTTTAGTTTTTTACTTAAATCTTGAACTGATATTGGCTAGTTCATTTTCATCTGTACAACGTAAGTTATTGACCTCTAGGTCAGGAATTGGATTCTCCATGTGGGAAACCAAGACACAATACGTTTCAGCCTTTAGGAATTCAGTATCTCCCAGAGAAATCTTCCTTGACTCTTACAAGAAAGTGTTGCTGTTCCAGTGTTTCCATACCTTTTATAATAATGCTGATATTCTAGAATTTTATCCTATTTACAACCTAATAACTTAGCATGCTTATTTCATGGATGCTGGAAGAAAACACAATATTTCTTTCAGAAAAAAGGACTTCATTAGAAAGAGTATCAATGTCAGTTCCCTTTTCCCCCAGGCTTTACTGGACTGTCATGGAGGGCTCAGATGGATACCTGAACATGCCACTGTAGAGCAAGTGAGAATAAGCCTGCTCTTCGTCCTGGAGAGAGATGTTACTTGATTATTTAGGTTTCTCCATGAAAATACAGCCCTGAGAAATGGCCTGGGTAGAGTTGTTATCAGAAACTTGTGTTCTTGTTTGCAAAACATGTGGGAGAGTGACAGATCAATGGAAAAATGTCTTGTAACAATATCCATCCCTTGTTTCTATACAATACAGTATCAGCTTCTTGTGAATTTTCACATGAGTATACTACTCCGTTAGCCACTCTGATTAATCTACTCAATAGAAGCTGGAACCGTATCTGTTCAATTAATCCCACATACTATTTAATGAAGACCATGATAAAACTCCAAGTACAGAAAGAGGCCAACTTACAGTATTGATTTCAATCACAATGCTAGGGTCCTGGATTCAGCCAACTGAATAAATCCCCAAAGAACTAATAGGTCTTTCATCTGTTATGATCCACACAAAGGAATTTAGAATGACCTGCTAATCTCTGACTTCAGTGACAATAAATGGGGCAAAATATGGACCCAAAGCAACCCATATCCCCAATAAGGGACATTAAGTGGTCCACTGTTCCCCACATACCTAAGGCTCAAAAGAGCACAGGACACTCTAATTTGGGATGTATTGCTATAATTGATTTGGGTCACCATTAGACTGGTTAAGCCAGGTAGTCAGTCACATTGATAATTACAGCTAATTCATTGGCCATACATAGTTTAACCCAAGACTGTTCTGGCATCAGGAAATCCAAGTGAAGTGAGGCTGTGCTGGTTGTTGTACTTATACACATATGATGGGGGTCCACATTGGGGTTTCCAATGATAGCATCAGGCACAGGAGAATAGCTCAGTGCCTCCTGCATCCCCAGGAGATTTTCTGTTTATACAGCTTGTGGACAGACATGACAACCCAGGCAGATTTCTGGGTGCAGCTGTTGCTGGATTTACACAGACCAAATAGTTATTTTGCCAGGCTGTAGTGTTGGAACTTTGTGTGTGGAGGGGAGAATGAGAACTTTAATTGTTCTCCCTACTCTTCATACTTCTCAGGTTCTTATTGTTGCCCCCTAATTCCATCTTGGTGGCCATAACTTCACTTACTCTTCAGCTATTCCTCATCCGCACCCAAACCTTTAGCCCAGTGGGATCTGGGATAGAGAGAAGGAAGCATCTTTACAATATTTATAGAAACTCCTCATCTCCCACACCCTTTATATTCCATATTCTATTTACTATCTCCTAAATAGCAAAGGCAATTATGAAGCGAATGGATCTTTCATTACCTTTTAAAATATGGTTGGAGATATATAAAAGTCCATTTTAATACATTTCCTATATAGATACTCATTTTCTCCAGCAAAAATTCATTGAAGTTTTTTCTCTCCTTACTTCTTGGCAGGGACACCATTGTTACTTGTTTTATTTTTGTTGGTGGATGGATCTGCCACTGGATTTTCTCTTCTTTCCCTTTAGTCTGTTTGTAATTCCCCAGGTCCAATAGTGCACTGTCTTAGAATAGCTCTATAATAAATCCTGATGTCTACTAGACCAAGTCTTCCAAAAATATTTCTGATGATAATCTTCAAAATAATTTTGACTCTTCTTTGCATTTCCAAGTTAATTTTCAAATATCAGATTATCAATTATCATGCACAAGCACCTGCCACACCTACCTGTTAACTGGAATTGCATTGAATCTATCAATGAGTGAATCTCTTGATATGCCAAAATGAACTGTATTTCTCAGTTTAAGTCTACCCATAAAGCTTAGTAATTTTCCCAAGGTGGATGTATACTTTGTTTACTTATTCTAAAACTAATGCCATCAAAAATAGTTAATTGCTATTTTTTTCATTGTGTTTCATAGATACACAGTTGGTTCTGTATGTTGATTTCATATATGTGGACTGTCACATTCTCTTGTTGATTTTGTTTTAGATTATTTTGGATTTTCTAGGTATACAGTCAGACCATTTGGGAATAATGTTATTTTCCTTTTCAGACCTTATGTTTTTATTTTTATGACCTTAATAACTGTTAATATGTGATATAATATTAATATGTCCAGGGAGAGTGGGCTTCCTTCTGTTGTTCCTCATATCCAAAACAAAATTTCAGTAAATCACCCACTTATCAATTTTAAAAATTCCTTTCTATACCTAGCTTGTGAAAAGTTTTTTATATTTTAAAATTCTGAGTAGGTGTCTAACTTAAGAAATTTGCCAAACCTGTTTACATTTATTATATCAACCTGGGCTAAAAGCAACTCAGTCATGATATCTCTTTCGTGTGTGTGTGTGTGTGTGTGTGTGTGTGTGTGTGTGTGTGTGTGTATGAGAGGGAGGGACACTTATTTTGTCAATATAAGTATTTACACATCTTTGTTCATAATGGAGATTACGTAATTATTTCTTATGCAGTCCTCATTAAGCTTTTGTATCTAAGTTGCAGTAATTTTATAAATTGAGTTTGGGAATATTGCTTCCTTTTCAGATTCCTGGGAGGAATGTAGTAAGACTGGAATTACTTGAATTTTGTAAAACTTTCTGGTGAAACTATATAGAGTTTCCATTGCAGATTGTTTTAAATCTAGATTATATTTTTAAAATATGGTTAGGTTTTTTATTGAGTACTCTTTGATATGTTTTCTTATTGATTTTATCTATTTAATCCAAATTGTAGAACTTATTGGCAAGTTTCCAATAATATTTTACTATCTGTTGAATGTCTAAATCACCAATAGTGATCTCTCTTCTCAATCCTGATATTGGTAATTTGAGCAGCTTCACATTTCATTTTTTTTTTCAAAGAACAACACTGATTTCTCTGTTCTACTGTATATATACTTTATATTTCATTAATTATATAATCTTATTTCTTGTACTTTCATTGGTTTTATTTTGGGTTTTGCCGTTTTTCCTAACTTCTTGAATTGGATGCTTATTTAGATCATATAACCTTATGTTTTTCTTTTTATTACCTTCATAACTGGCATACTTTATTCTGTAAGTATTGATATTATATGCAATGTTTTGTTTTTAATCTAAAATATTTTTAGAAGTCCCTTATATTTTTCTTTAAGACATATGGGTTGGGCTGGGGATGTGGCTCAAGTGGTAGCGCCCTTGCCTGGCATGCGTGGAGCACTGGATTCGATCTTCAACACCACATAAGAATAAAAATAAACTTATTATGTCCACCTAAAAAAACTAAAAATAAATATTTAAAAAAAGACATGGGTTATTTTAAAATATATTTTTATTTTTTTTAAATGTGGTGCTGAGGATTGAACCCAGTACCTCACTAAATATAGGCAAACACTACCACTGAGCCTATATTTCTTAATTTTTGAACATTAACCACTAGCATTGTGGTCTGAGAAAATACTGTATGTGATTTTAATCTTTTGAGATCTGTTGGCATTTGCTTCATGGGTTAATGTATAGTTAGTTTTTGTATATGTTCTACTGTGCACTTGAAAAGAGTATGTAGAGTTGCTGGTTGCAGAATCCTGTGGTTTTGCATATTAGTTGAATGTGTTCCTCAAAGATGCATACGCTGGCAGGCTGGCCCTAGTGTGATTGTGTTGAAGTGTGGAACCTTTAAGGGATGGGACCCAGTGGCAGATGATTAGGTTACTGGAAACATTGCCCTCAGAAGGATTTTTTTCCTTTCAGATAACTTAATGACCATGAAAATATATTAAATCTCCATTATAATATTAGATTTGCATCTTTCACTTTCTGGTTGTTTTTCTTTTTATATTTTTGGAACCATTATTGGGGATTGAAAAATTTAAATTGATTAAATTTCCTGATGAATTCTTGAAAACCTTTTGTTTTATAATACTTTTCACCCTAAGGTGTGTTTTATGTAATATTTATGAATGCTGTGTTATAATTAGTGTGAATTAACATGAATCCCTTGTGGGTAGCAACTTAATTTTTTTATATGATCAGCACCTGCATATGTGCTTATGTAAACATAAGGTAAACCTTATGTTTACCTTGCACACAACTGTTCAATGGCAAGGTAAACATAAGGTGAAAATTATATTCAAATTAGTTGGTTGGTGAAACATCAGGTGCAGAAGGTAGTATATATACTTGCATAGTTATTCTTTGGACTATATTTATAGGCTTGTAATTCATAATAAGGGAAGGTATATGCTCAGCCTATAAATATCTAGTAATAATATGAGTACTTGTAATCCTTGAATTAGTATTCTTTTTTTTTTTTTTAAGTTCTGAAATTCCACTCAAAGCTCACAGATCCTCATGTGCTTACTCTCTGTCATGGGATAAAGTCATTTTTATCTTTTGTCTCTCTTCCCTACAGGTTGGAATACTGTAGTTTGACCTCTCTCTGTTGTCAGGATCTTTCTTCTACTCTTCTCAGCAACCAAAGACTGATAAACATGAACCTGACACAGAATGCCTTAGGGTGTGAAGGAATTGGGAAGTTATGTGAAGCCTTGAAGTCTCAGGAATGTAAACTACAAATTCTAGGGTAAGTCTTCAGTAGCTTCTCAGGAGGAGAGTTTCCAGTAATGAGAAATTTTGGGAACCACTCATTTATCACAGGCCTAAGAACCTGATTTGGATCCTTTGGAGGATTACTACTAGAACATTGAATTTTGATACAGCATAGGAGTTGAATTGAGCACTCTGGAGCCAGGCTACCTGAGTATGGTTTCTGATCTCTCTTCTTACTAAATGTTTAATGTAGGATAATCTCCTTATCACTGTTTTGGTTTCCTTATCTGTAGGTTAAATTATAAAATTGACATGTAGGATTATTGTGAAAATTACAGAATCAGTATAGGCTAAGTACTTATAAAAGGGCCTAGCATAACAAGCAATGAATGTGTTAAGCTATTTTCAACATTATCATTAGTAGTACTATTTTGCTTGGATAGGAAAAGGCTCTTGCTACATTTAATTTTACTTTGAGTACGGTGTATCCTTCACTGCATCTCTCTGTTCCCTTTTCTACTCACTATCCATGCTCATATTCTCTATTTTAGGAGACAGGTTTTTGTTTTTTTGTCTCTTTTACTGAAATTTCACAGAGGAAGTGGAAGGCTATAGGAAAATTGAATTCAGGAAAAGAGATTTCACCTTGTTTTCTCAGGTTGTGCAAAGAGGCATTTGATGAGGAAGCCCAGAAGCTGCTAGAAGAGGTTGAAGTAAGCAATCCACATTTAGTCATTAAGCCCTATTGTAATGATTATGGTGAAGAAGATGGGTCCTGGTGGTGGTGTTCCTGATTTGAAGACCCTGAAATTACTTGAAAAAATAAAAATTAAATAAAACTTCAGAATGGCAAAGACTTTGGTTCTCAGCATAATAAGATAATCTCTGCACAGAAATATTGCAGGTGACATGTTAGATACCGATTAGTCACTTCTCTGTAAAACATTGGTTCTACTTGACGCAAGTCTTTATAGGCTAAAGGAAACGAAAAAAAAAAAAAGCTCTCTGAAAAGAATATCATGTTTTTAGTTGGATTCAAAACTTAAGAACTCGGGTAGGAGAAGCCTAGAAATAAGACCTGAGGATGGGACTGAAGAATTTTTTTAAAAGTGCTTTCTTAGGATTTATAAGGTAGGGGCTCAGGAATTAAAAGGGTCAAGCACAAGTTGACAGTTCTCTTAAAAGCTATGCCTGTAGCATAGGGGAGCTACAGCCCCAGCATAGGGGGGCTGTAGCTCAGTGGAAAAGCACTTGCCTAGCTTATGTGAGGCTCTGGATTTGTTTCCCAGCACTGAAAGAAGAAAAAATAACCAGGCCCAGCCTGATATAGTCTCTTCTGTCATTTACCATTGGTGAAAACAGGCCAGCCAGATTTAAGGTCAGCTGATTATTGATGGGCATTGAGTCGAAGAATTTGCTTTCCTTACTCCACTCAAGATTCCATCAAATTTTTTTCTCCCTGCCTCTTAATTGGTGTAAGGGAAAAGCAAATTCTTCTTTTACACAGTCAACACTCACATTTCTAGTTATCAAAATGTGGGTCTTTCCTACACCAAACAACTTTCTGACACTGGTGGGGTATCCTTTCATTCAGTCCTGATTTTATTTATCTGGATATAGTATCAGATATCACAGGGTAAGGTTCAGTCCCACAAGACTTCTCCCTACTTCAGGTAGCAATTGCAACTAAATCAGGGTTCCAAAAATCCCCACTGGGGTTTGATAATTTGCAAAATGGCTCAGAGAAAACACTTAAGTAAAGAGACATATAGGGTGATATTTGAAGGACTTCTGTCCTAGTGGACTTGGGGTGTGCTATTCTTTTATCATTTGGATGTGGTCAGCAACTGGGAAACTCTAAACTCCATCCTTTTGGGGTTTTATGGAGGCTTCACTAGGTAGGCATGATTGATCACCAATGGCCAATTAACCAATGTGCAGCACATTCTCAGTGGAGTCAGGGTGGGACTAAAAGTTCCAACCCCCTAATCTCATGGTTGGTTCTCCTGGCCACCAGCCCCCATCCTGAGGCCATCCGCTCACTGGTCCTGTCATCATAAAGCAGACACTTATCATTTCAGGGTTTCCAAAGATTTTAGGAACTGTGTACCAGGAAACAGGACACAGTATCATACTGGTATAATAGCCTCTGGGTCAATGTGGCAGGGCTCGCAATAGAAGGGGACCATGACAGAAGGGGAAAATGACAATCATGTAAAAATTACAGGTGAATTTGAGTAGTAACTATTGATACTTGGCATAGATGATACATGAGGGAGCATTACTGAGGTTGAATCCTAATGAGGACAGTCATGTTGGTTAGAGAAATCTAATCTGGGGCTGTCATAACAAGTAGAATTATGCAGTAGAGCAGCAGGAACCCTTTTATGTGCCAGACTTGCTGCAGTGAGCAGCTCACCTCATACAGAAAACAGGATTTCCAAACTCCCTATGAAAAACTCCAACACAGGTAAATGCTTCCTATCAAAGTGATAATGTCAGATAAAGGAAAATTCTTGTGTTTCTGAAACTTTAAGAGCTTTTTAGGGGAATGTTATAGTCAATTCGTTTTATAAGACTGGAAAATCTTTGATAATGGAACTTAAAATTAGCATTACTGAGAAATATATAAATGTCTCTTATGACTGCAAAGAAAATTCTGAAAATTCCAAAATTCAATTGAAATACATTGACCACTGTGATTTATAACAAAAGTGCAAGAAAACACCGACTTGGCTTTTATACGAATAAAGAATACTTGCCAAAGATTTATCAATTAGTAAAGGCATTAGTAAGATCCTAGTTCAATAAAGCATTTGAGAAACAAGGGTATATAACTTTAGAATATTTCAAAAATGAATAACATTACTAGATGGATACAAAATTGGTTAATATCTTAAAAGATAACTTTGGTCTTATCATTTCAGACAAATGATTTGTACTACTAGCTGATAAGAATTATTTTCGTTTCTATCAGGTTTCTACTAATTAATCTGTACCTTTACAGAGTTGTAAATCTCCTGATCAGTAGCCAAATTGAAAATTAAAAGAAATGCCCTTAGAAAATCAGATAATCTCCAGCCTGCTAGACAATACCTACTATTAAAACAAAAGAATACAGATTTACTTCTTTTACCCATTTTGAGGATTTGGATATTTTTCCTAACAATGCTCACCTCTTAGAATAGTGAGTTACAATAGGGGTTAGAGACAGATCCCATAAGGGGTCATTTTGGCTTGTTACAAGTGAGGTATCTACTGGCATCAAGTGGGTGAAGCCAAGTATGCTGCTAAACATCCTATCATGCACAAGACAGGTTCCCACAATAAAGCATCCAGCCCAAAATGTCAATAGTGCCAAACTGGAAAACTCAGAATAAGGACTGGAGCCACAGAGTTGAGATTTTTATGGTCAGTCTAACTTGGGGCAACGGCGTCAGAATTACAGCCCTCTCCATACCCTTCAACCATCTGTTCACGTGGAAAAGCTGAAATATGAAGTATGACAATTTTGTAATTAGGATTATAGAAAATAGAAAATAAGGGAATATGGAAAGAATTAGAAATGTAAGCCTGGAATCAAAATGTGGGACTTAGTCCTATTACTCCAGTTACAAAATCTGTGATGTTGGAGAATGTAATATACTTCAGTTATCTATAATAGGAGGCTAGAAATATGTCTCACTGACATCCTTGATTTATAGCTTATAAGAAAACAAACTTCAAAGAGTGAAAAAGGAGGGAGGTAATGGAAGTGACCATTTGTACCCTTCTGTCATCAATATGCTAGAATGAAAGAGCAAATTATAAAAGGGAAACTGAATGGATATCTCTTCTTCCAATCTTTCACATTTTAAGTCACTTCCTGTCTGGTATCCTGGCTTCTCTTTTACTGTGTTCTATGTCCATACCACTTTTGAAGTAGTTTTCTTTAAAGAGAAAACTGTATCTGAATACTTAAGTCTTTCTCCCCCTCTTTCTACCTCTGCCACTACAGCAGCCTCATCTCTTGACCTCCAACCATGTTATAAACTGACAACACCACTTTCAAATATAAAGACTGTTCAGTTCATTGTTTTCCTTCGCACATACCATTCTCTCTGTAATATTTGTTTTCCTTATTATTTTTCTGAGGCTCATGATGGATATTCTCAGTGAATAAGTATCCTTTTAAGAGCAAAAGGTGAAAATGACCAGGTTACTTTACAACAATGGGGAAGGTGAAAGACTGGACTCATAGTTAGTACTTTTATCTCTTTCAGGTGTAATTAAACAGCCCACCTTACTATTTATCTTCACTTCAGAATTTTTAACACCTTGTACAGTGCCTGCTTTATAGTGGAAGCTCAATATTTTTTGAATGAATGAAAGACAAATGGATGATGTTAGAGCTGGACCAGGTTTTCCTTACTCAACTTTTTTTCCCCCCAAAAAAGCTATTCTCCCCTCTCACTTTTCAATTCCTTGAGTTCTCCAAGTTTTCACAACTTGGACCTTTGCATAGCTTCTCCTCTGCCTACTTGGCTCCTCTTACCACTTCTCAGAGCTGGCTCTACACCATTCTTTATCCTACAGTTTAAATATTGCCTCCTTGGAGAGGCAGAGCTCTGCATCTTAAATTCTGCCATCACCTCCCCTTCCTAACAAAGCATCATGTTTTTCTTCACTTCCACTCAGATTGAACTATTTCTGCATTGTGTGTGTGTGTCTCCTTTTGAGAAAGTTCAATGAGGATCAGAAACATGGCTCTTTTGTTCACAATTGTATTTCCGGCCCACACCATAGTTCCTCTTATTCAGTAATGAATGAATGAATGAAAAAAAAAAGTGGATGGAAGCAAAAGTATCCAACTCTTCTGGAAACATTCGTTTCGAACCTCCCAACTCTGCAAGGCAGGATATTTCCTCTCTGAATCCTGCTGCTTGGAAACACTGTCCTTAAACGTCCCCCTCTGGAGACTTCTGGAATTGCAGTCTTCACTTAGCAAGTCTCGGGGAGCCCTGCGTTTCTAGTTTCTAGTTGACTTTTGAGATCTATTATTTAGTTGGGTGAGGCGAATCAGCCCTCAAGTCCCAGGACGAGGCCAAACGGGAGGCCAGGGCCAGAGTTCTCCCTGGGTGCCCGCGGTTCAGGCGGGAGATAAACTATGGAGCTCTAGGCACCTCGACTCCAGGCCTGGCCTTAGGTGGTTGCAGCACTGGCAGCCCAGCTGGGCTTGCTGGGAGGGAGTCGCAAGTCGGTCTCTCCAGATCCCCTACCCTCTGTGCCCCTGAATCAAGGCAACTCAGAACCCGTAGGAGGTGCCCCAGAGAAGCTGTCCCAAGCCTGGTTTCCATCTCTGGAGAAAGCAGGACCCTGGACAGCGCTCATGGGGTGGACCTAAGCAAATTAAGACTTGCTTAATTCGGAATTCTTTGCTTGCTGAGGGCAATTTCACTCCTCATAATGGAGCTAAGGTCCTAATCTCTGAAGCCAGTTTCCCAAAGACAGGCAGAAAGTGGATGCTTGGTATTAGTCATTGAAATTATGTGTAAATTATTATTATGTGTAAATTCCTAAGGAAATATATGTAAATTATTATGTATAAATCAAGGAAATATTTAAAGACACTAGAGTTTTGGTTGATGTTTGAATTAATGAGATGCCCTAGTGGTCAAAATTTAAAGACAGAAAGAATGGTGGTTGCCAGGGGCTGTGACAGTGGGGAGTTGTTTAATGGAGATAGTTTGTGTTTTGCAAGGTAAAGAGTTCGACAGTGTGGATGTATTTAACATTACTGGACTGTACACCAAAATGGTTAAGATGGTAAATTTTATATTTTTCCATTTTAAAAAATAAAATTTTAAAATGGGAGGTACCCAAGCTGCTCTCTTTACTGTCAAGGAACTTGTGACCCAGTACAAAGCCCTGACATTGCACTGCATATCTGGATGTTTGGACCAGAACTCAATCCCTTAAGAAACTGGAAACAGAGTCAGGGTTTCAGACCACAGGCACCTGGTGCTACTTCCAGGGAAATTCTTCTCACCTTCTTAGTTGAAGGATGGGAGTCTTGTTCAGTTGTCCTATAGATTTCTATACAGAGGATGGGGACGCGCAGGATTATTCTGTGTGTTGTCCAACTCCTCCTTGTCTCTGGCTTGTGTAGGGACTTTTTCTTTCTTGAAATGTGACTTCTATTCCTTGATGGAAGATACATTTCTTTCTTTGTCTTGGAGCTTCTCAGCCCATAAATCCCCAACTAAAATTTCCCCTCCCAGTTTCTCTCTTGGAGGATGCTGGGACTGGTGTGGCCAGTGAGAAACTCCACAGGAAATGCCTCCCTCTTTACCTTGTTCTTGCTTCTGAGGTGTACTCTTCCTAGTTCACCCGTATTCACACCTTCACTTGTCATTCACATTTACTACATTTTGCTGCCTGGAATGAAAAATAGCCTTTCATGGTCACCTAAGAGGCAGTGTATAAACACACAAAATACTCATCTATTTAATAATTTTTTTTATCAATCATAGTTATTGTTTTTCAAAATGAGTAGTCCAGACCATGAGTATTAGAACTCATGAAGACTATGTGTGTTAGAACCTCTTTATTGTTGTGACCTGGCAACAGTGCAAGCAGCCTGAGGATACCATTTGCAGCTGGCACCTGAAATGAGAGCTGTCTTGATGGTACTGAGCCTTTAACCTGTGAAATTTGTTTCAACTCCTGGTTCTTAGTGGCAGAACTAAATTGTACAATGCATGGTCAGTGTCAGAGAATTGAGAATTGTCATTGTAAAACCATGTATTATCTCTTTCCAACTACTATTATAGTCTCCAGGCCAACTACAAATTTAAAGATTTCCCATATCCCCCTCAAGATCAGTAATTCACTAGAACCACTCACAGAATTCAGAAAAGTGCTATAATTACAGTTTGTCATAAAAGACAAATGAATAGCTAGCTGAAGAAACAGACAGGGCAAGAAGTTGGTAAAGGACACACACTTTTCAAACCTCTTGGGGCATACACACTTTCTAAACCCTCTTGGGGTATACCCTATTCTAGCACAAGCAAGTGTTCAAAAGCTTTGAATTGCCCTGAACCCTATTATTAATAGGCATGACTGACTAAATTATTGGCCCCAGGATGATTAAACTCAATCTCTAGTGCCCATTTCTTTTCAAGTCAGAATAGGAGGAAGGTGAAAATTTTAATTTTACAGTCACAAGAATTGTTTCCTTTGGCCACCAGCCCCTATCTAAAGCTATCCAGGGGCCCCACTATCAGTGGGATTTATGCTATTGAGAGGCACATTATGGATAACAAAAGAGTCATTTCTCTCAAGAATCTCTAAGGGTTTTAGAAGTTCTATATCAGGGAAAAATATCAAATAAATGTTTTATATTACATCATGAGCTAACCCCTCATCTTTAACCATGGATCTCCTGTAGCAAACAACAACAACAACAACAAAAACAATACCACCTGAGCAACATTTGAAAGAGCCAGTGTGAGATAGATATTAGAGGCTTTTAACTCAATTTTCTAACGTATTTGACTATCAATTTCAGTATTATAATTTACCAACAATGTCAGTATAAGACAGTGTTGCATTATGGTAGCTGTAACCTGAAAAATGAAAGTCAAAAGATACTGGCACATTACTACAATGCCATTAAATCATAAATAATTTGTCTAATCCATCATATTGTATGAAAACATCTCTCAGGATGAAGCCATTTTGGTTTGTAGGCTTCTATTTGATACTGTGAGGTTTCAAAAATAGGTGTGGTCTCAGAAATAGCTTTACACTTTCAGGTGTCAGGTATAATTGAATAAAAGATAACATCTCCTGCTGTATGCCTATTTCAGAATGTTAAAGTACTGTGTGTTTTTCCATCATATTATAACCCATTAACTCATTTCTTGATCCTCTTCTGTTGTTCCTCCTCCTCTCCATTTATATCTCAAATTTCCCTCCTTTGGTAGGTACATGAGTCATGTTCAGCTA
The DNA here is from genome assembly GCF_052094955.1 of Ictidomys tridecemlineatus. Taxonomy (NCBI): domain Eukaryota; kingdom Metazoa; phylum Chordata; class Mammalia; order Rodentia; family Sciuridae; genus Ictidomys; species Ictidomys tridecemlineatus. The sequence goes on along the minus strand of NC_135480.1, from coordinate 55,328,214 downwards.
CTGTGCTGGTCCAGATTCAGACACAAATAATGGACTAGTGAGTGCCTCCTGCATTCATATACAAAAATACTGGGAAATTTCCACTCTTAGAATAGCTGCATTAACTGTTAATCCTAATTTTTCCAGAGGGATGAAGACACAACCTGCCTCACTGGGCCACTAGGAATTCTAAAATAAAATATTAAAACAATTTCTTGTACAGGAATTATCCTTGCTTCCAACACTTCTAGTTGAATCCTTGGTCCTGTGATCATCAAACAAAGTTGGGGTGATGTGGAAAGGAAGAAGTATAGTCATCAGTCATGTGCCATGTGGGAAAACCTATGGTCATTTAAACATCTGCTCCCATCCCTCTTCTGAATATCTACCAGAAAAACAGAAGAACCTAGGGAGGCTACTCCTTCAGCATTCCTGTTGAGTGCAAGCACACACATGTGAAGCTGTGTAAACCAGTCCTTGGTAACCTCATTGCTTCTCATTTTAGACAACCAGTGTTTTAATTGCCTGTTCTAATTCTCAGGAGGATCTCTCTGCACATTGTTAAAATTATGGGTTGGGCCATATGTATTCTTTATTTGAAGAAATGTGACTCGGTGGTTCAAATTAGTACAACATCTTTTTTTTTATACAGTACTTTGGACATTTGCATCTATCATTGGGTAGGCAAAGAACAGACCAATCAGTGTTTATCCCTGTCAAGACTCATTGGTAGAGGTGGGGTGTTGAGAGCCACAGCCAAAGGGGCCCCAGCAAACTTCCAGCTGCCAGCTGATGATTGGCTCACAGCGGCCCCAGCAACATCTAGCTGACTGGCTCCTCTGCGGTGATGTTCATTGGGCTGTTTCCCTGCCCTTCAGACTGCCAGCTGATGATTGGCTCACAGCGGCCCCAGCAACATCTAGCTGATTGGCTCCTCTGCAGTGATGTTCATTGGGCTGTTTCCCTGCCCTTCAGACTGCCAGCTGATGATTGGCTCACAGCGGCCCAGCAACATCTAGCTGATTGGCTCCTCCACGGAGCTGCTCATTGGGCTGTTTCCCTGCCCTTTCAGACCACGGAGCTGCTCATTGGAGGACTTCTTTGGCTCTGCCCACGCGACCCAGCCAATCGTCCTCAAGAGCAGGAGGATTGTGGGAGGTGGTGAGGAGTGTGGGTGAGAGGCTTGTGGAAGCTGGTGGTGGTAGTTGGACTCTGAGGGTTTTTTCCTGAGGAGCTGTTTTGTTTGGCGTTTGCAGTTCTAAAAATAAAGTTAGTTTCTTTTGACAAGTGGCTCCTGAATTGTGCCCAGACAGACTGCGGCAGTGGAGGTATAGCTCAGTGACAGAGCACTTGCTTAGCATGTATGAGGGCCTGGGTTTGATCCCCAGTGTGACCCCCCCCACCCACACACAACAAAATAGGTAGCCAGAATCAGCCCCACGTCCCAGCTATATTCAGGGCCTTCTCCCAGGACATCTGACATAATCATTTGCAATCTGTTTCTTTTGTTGACAGAACAGTTTTGGGCAATATTTTGTGCCACAGTACAAGAGGAATATGTCTAAATTCAGCCCATTTCTGCATTGCTCTACCTCCCCACTCATTTGGGTCATTCCATGGACCCAAGTGGTCACTTTGATCAAACAGCAATATCCATTGGTAAATTCCAGTCACCTTCCAAACCTACAAGCAGGTTCTTCCAATGGGCAGACTTTCAAAGTTCCAGTAGTTACTGCTGGGATACCCTTGCAGGCTTCTGTCCTATGTCCCAATCTATACTCCTTGTGAAGTCCCATGAGACACAAAGGACTTGTCTGAACACTGTGCTATGAGGCTGGACAAACTTGAGCCTGGCTTCCACCTATATTAGGCTTTTTCCTTACAAAGGTGACTCAAGTCCCTATATTCCAGCAGATGAAAATGCAAATGCTGCCAAACTTCAAAATGTACTTTGTCCTACCCCATGTTGCCAAACTAGTTTCAATAATTTAATTTTTCCCCGTCTATATTATTCCATTTCCCCATAGCCATTCTGTCCTTTTTCTGGTTCCTTTTCACTTTCCCAAAGTCCCTTTTTGTTCCCTGTCCTACTTTTAAAAACCTGTTGCTTTTGTCTTCTTTGGAGTTCACATCATTTAAGTTTATACTTAAATCTAATTTTGGCACTTAAAAAAAGTGTTAGATACTATTAATCTTTGACAGTTCTATAGTGCTGAGACTCATTTCTAGGATAGAACACCATCAGGTCCTTGGATATGACAGCTGGATGTCCTTTTGCCTTCAGTTGGCTTGCTCATTTGAATATGTGGTGTGGAGTCTGACTCCTTATCCAATGCTCCAAAGCACAGTGAAGACAAGTTTTTGTTTTTAAAGTTTTCTGAGGATGGGATAAAGTCATAGGCTTGTTTGTAAGGTATGGTTAAGAATATGGTAACTTCACCCTTCCTCTCAAACTCCTGAAAACTATGTGCTTTGCCACTATGACCTAATATTATCATCTGCTTTCTTTCTAAGATGCAAACATTTATACTAAAAACAGTATTGAATTGCAACAGTCTCTTTTGGGCTGTTGGATCTTTCCCAAACTAGTCCATAAAGAGGCGCTCCTTGGAATAAAAGACGGTAAACATTTCAGATACACAATGGTTCCCTTACTTTGCCTGGCATGAGTAAGCCTAGCTGGCTGTGAAGATCAATGTCCTGCACCTTTCCCCTCTGGGGAGGTTGGGGGAGTACTCAAGTTCTAGCCTTCTAATACTGGGGGGGGGGTGTTCCTCAGGTGATCAACTCCCTTCCTGCAGCAGCAGTCCTTAGCTGCGGTTGTCAGACATTCCTAATAGGAAATGCAAAGGGTTTTAGGAGCTCCATGCCAAGAAGCAAGTGTGGTAATTTCTATGAAGGTGGTAGCAGTGTAGAATTAAGAAGAAGAAAGGATTCCAGATGTATCTCTGGGATAGGGCTAAGAGCACTTTCTGACTGACAGAATTTGGGGATAGTCATTGTGGGAACTGGAAGAAATAAGAATCACTTCCAAAAGTGTAAATAGCTCCTATATTTAACAAAAAGAAAAAGAAAAAAAATAAGTTGTGGAACAGTTGTGCAATGAATACTAAAAATATTAAGTATCTTTAGAGCAGACTATTGGTTATGTTGCATGGGTGAATCCCAATATGATGAGTAACATAAGCAAAAATACAAGAGTTCATTGTGTAGGATTACGTTTTTATAAAGTTTAAGAACAGGCAAAACTAATTTGTGGTTGATGTAAGTCAGAATAGTGATTACCTTGTGAGGAAAGTATTATTTTGACAAGGGCATAAAGGAACTTTCTATGGTTCTGGAAATGTTATATATCTTGTTATGGTAATATAGAAATTAATGAAACAGTAAAGTTAATAACTTATAAATAAATTTAGTGTTTATAAGTTAGCCTTCAATAAAATCATGAAAGGCAATCATTCAAAGCATTAAAAGAGAAGGCATAACTTCTTCCACAGTAGAGGAAAAAGAAAGGATTTGCTATGAGAGAAGGTAAGAAAGATGGGAAAAAACAGGCAAGAAAAGCATGGTTGGTAGAAGGCACACAATAAATTGGCAGGAAGAAATCTAAAATTTACTGAAATTTTTAAATATTTTACCAAACAGGTTATTATGAATAATGAAGATCATTACATAATAGGAGACGTCACCAGAAATATATTAACAATTCACAATTTTTATATACCTCACAATAAAACATTAAATTATATGAAGCAAAAATGCCCATAAAAACAAACTGCCAAATCCATTATGGGAAATTTAAGAATAGTTCTTAGTGATTGCCAATTTTGTTCAACAAAAAAGAACAGAAAACACTTGAACTTCACAATATAAAGAAAGAGTTCTATACCAACATTTACAGAATACATTTTTTCAATATATATGAAACATTAAAATATACATCCATATTTACACATACCATATTAGGTCACAAAGGAAGTCTCAATAAGAAACAGAATGGACATAATAATAGAGCATGTTAAAAATAACAAAGATGTTCCTACGTTTGAAAACTTAAGTAAACACATATTTCTTCATAACTCATGGATCAAGGAAGAAATGATGAAAATGAGAAAATGTTAGGAACTGAACAGTGAAAACCCCATGTATCACAGCTCAGGACATGTTGTTATCCAGTATGTAGAAGTTTCAATCTTCATTATAACAATTATAAGAAAATTTAATTAAAAATAATTTTAATGTGCTAAGTGCCATACCTTAAAAAAAACTAACAAAAGTAATACAAACTGTAAATCCAAAGAACATAGAAATAATACAGTATCACCAAATAAAATCAAAACAGAGGGCAGCAAGTTGAAAACTGGTTCTTTTAAAAACAAAACAAAACAAAACAAAGATTTATGAAACAAAACCCAAAAACACTTTTAGCAGCACTGGTCAATGAAAAGAACAAAAAAGGATGCAGCTATTGATAAATCTGAAATTTGATACAAAAATGGATTATCTTCTTAGAAAAGTTATCTTACAAATGGAATTTTAAAAAATCTAGATACATTCATAAGTAAAAGAAATTGACTACTGGGCAAATAGATTCAAAATAGCAGGCTGGATGTCCTTAGGCAAAAGTCTGTGCAGTTCAGTACGGAAAGAAATACATATGCAAATTCCCTTTATGCTTAGACATGTGAATTTTCTAAGGAAAATGAGCAAGTAAAATGCATTAATTTTTAGAAAATGAATACATCCAAACACAGGTAGGGTTACCTTGAAATACAATGTTTTAATAATAAAAACCGATTCATTTAACATTAAACGCCATTCGTGCATGATTAAAAAAAACTTAGAAGCTTCTCTATTAAAGTTGGAAACATCATAAAAATGCCTGTTTTCACTGTTTCAACCTTAGTCACTGCCATAAATCAATATAACACATATGAATACGTATATATGTGCACACAGATATAAACTTATGATCAACTTTTCACAATGACAACTTTTGAAAAAATCTATTACCACTTTTTGAACAAATAGCATCACAGTCTTTGTACACCTGGATTTAGATTTACTATTTCAAGCAAAGGTATGCGCATCATTTGGTTTTCACGCTTATTTCCATTCAAACTTCAGTTGTGTAACTTGTTTTAGCCCAGGAAGTCTTTCTTTGCTGAGGTGCACCACCTCTATCCAGGTGACAGACAAGCTCAAGTGTTACTTTCAGAAGTGTCCAAGGTGCAACGGGGATTAGCGTCCAAGTGCTCTCGTGTTTTGTCTTTATTTTGTTCTATAGACAACTTTCTGTGCTATAACTTTAAAGGGAGGTTTGACTACAACATTATCATGAATCCTTTAAAGGCTGAAAAGTAGATGAAAGCGGTACTGAGGAAAAACAAAATGGTGCACCCAAAGATTGACTCCCTCTCCTTCCGGTTCCAAAATCCAACGCCGCCCTCCACGTCTTTTCTTCCCCTCCAGCAAATAGGGGCAGGGGAGAATTTACCAACAGTATTTTTAAACATTTACTCATTTCATTTTCCATTTTTCCTCTATTTGCAAATGGTTTGGGTAACCAGAACTGGAATGCATTGCAATGCTCATAAAAATGCACAAAAATCTTCCACCTAACGGTTCTCGTTTACCCGCAGCGTTTTCAAGAGTAACTACAGACTCAGTTGAGCCCGGGTTGAGTAGTGGTCCAAATAAGATTGGAGGGAAATCCCCAACTGACGTGCCTTACGGCGGGTTGAGCTACAGGGTCAAGCCGCCAATCACAACCAGTGGGAGCCACTAGGAGCGAACCAGACCCGGGGCGCCGTCGGAGCGTTCTGTCTGCGCACCCGGGACAGCTGCAGTTCCGGACTAGCCGACGCGCCGCCTGACCGGTAGGAGCCGCCCCAGGGGAGCGGGGCCAGCAGGTCGCGTAGGCACCGCCCCTTCGACTCCCGCCGCCACTAACCACACCACCTGCCGACATGGTTGAAGCTGATCGCCCTGGAAAGCTTTTCATTGGGGGGCTGAACCCCGAAACTGACGAGAAAGCCCTCGAAGCCGCGTTTGGCAAGTATGGCCGCATCATTGAGGTGCTGTTGATGAAAGACCGAGAAACCACCAAGTCCAGGGGCTTCGCGTTTGTCACCTTCGAAAGCCCCGCAGACGCCAAGGCCGCCGCCAGAGACATGAACGGCAAGTCCCTGGATGGTAAGGCCATCAAGGTGGCCCAGGCCACCAAACCGGCGTTTGAGAGTAGCCGGCGGGGCCCGCCGCCGCCCCGCAGCCGCGGTCGCCCGAGGGGCTTGCGCGGAACCCGCGGCGGCGGCCCACGGCGACCCCTCTCCCGGGGCGGGTCCGCCGACGACGGCGGCTATGCGGGGGATTTCGACCTGCAGCCATCCAGGGCCCCCATGCCCCTGAAGCGCGGGCCGCCGCCGCCACGCAGGGCCGGGCCTCCGCCCAAGAGGGCCGCCCCGTCGGGCCCGGCGCGCAGCGGCGGCGGAATGCGTGGGAGGGCCTCGGCCGCTCGTGGCCGAGACGGATATGCAGGCCCGCCGCGCCGGGAGCCGCCACCTCCGCGCCGCGACCCCTACCTGGGCCCGCGGGAGGAGGGCTACTCGCCCCGAGACAGCTACTCGAGCCGAGACTACCCAAGCGCCCGCGACCCCCGGGATTTTGCCCCCTCGCCCAGAGAGTACACCTACCGCGACTATGGCCACTCCAGTGCCCGGGACGACTGTCCGTCGAGAGGCTACTGCGACCGTGACGGCTACGGTGGGCGCGACCGTGACTACGCGGATCATCCGAGCGGAGGCTCCTACCGAGACCCCTTCGAGAGCTACGGAGATGCGCGGGGCCCGCCGCCATCTTATGGCGGGGGTCGCTACGAAGAGTACCGCGGCTGCTCGCCCGACGCCTACGGCGGCGGCCGCGACGGGTACGGTGGCGGCCGAAGCGACCGCTATTCGGGGGGCCGAGACCGGGTGGGAAGGCCAGATCGCGGGCTGCCCCCGTCCATGGAGAGGGGGTGTCCCCCGCCGCGTGATTCCTACAGCCGGTCGGGCCGCAGGGCGCCCCCCAGGGGCGGAGGCCGTCTTGGAAGCCGCTCTGAGAGAGGGGGAGGCCGCAGTAGATACTAAACTTGAACAGACTTGGGCCTGAAAAGCGTCTTCAAGAAGAGAAGAACCAGTTCTGTGGTAACTACCCAAGGACTAGAACAAAGAAGAGTTGTTTTTACTGTTTAAGAATTTCCTGTTAACTTCCTCTCCATTTTTGTGCTTTGGGAGGAAAAAGTTAAAACTCGTTTAATTTCGTTTGGAATTGTTAAGTTTCTTGCAACAAGCTCATGTTAAAAGTATGACTTGAATCTGAGTACTAGTCTTCTTATATTTCGAAGTAAAAGTTCTAAAGACTCCTTCCGTTCTAAATTTTCCTGATAAATAAGGCAAGTGGGGTTTGTAGAAGGATCAATGCTGCCCAGAGTGAAATCATTTTAAAGAAATATTTCTTGTGGCTATTTCATCAAATGGGTATTCTGCTATTAGCTCCTATAGCATTCACAGGAAAAAGTGTTCCTGCATCCGAATGCTTTTTAAGATCTGTAACTAACATCTGCTTACCTAAAATGGAAAATGGCTTATTCTGTTCATTCAAATCAACTAGATTTTTGGGAGAAGATGGGGAGGGAGTGGGATGTGCTACTCAATTTCGGGTGTCTTCTACACTGAATCTCAGTGTTCCCAATATTAAAAACAAATCGGCAACAACAGAAATCACTTAGATCAGATGTTTACATAAAGTTGTATTCACTCAGTCTAAAAAAACAGATGGATAATGCTGGCCTGGCCGTATGTTGCCTTTTTGCCTTTTCTTTGGGGATCTGCCGAATTTGCTGCCCCTCACTCCCCAAAATAACATGTTGAACAACGATGGAATACTAAATAAAAAATTTGGCCAACCAACCACAAAGCTGGAAAAAAAAAATCCAAAACATCAATTGATAGCATTCATTTTTACCACTAACAAATTATTAAGAAACAAATAGAAAATATACCAGTGGTGGATTTGGGGGATTATAATGACTTCCATTCCTAACTCCAAGTTTCAGATTCTGGTGGAAAGAACAGGGCTTCTTTCCTTAGGGGTGGAGGAATCAAATGTGAGCAGCTTCTCAGAAGCCAAGGTCAGAGTTCCTGCCAGAGTTTGGCATTTCAACATCTGAGGATCTCAAACTGGTATGAAGGGGCAGGATCTTCCTGTCCACTAAAGACAAGGGGTTGGGTTGAGTGTTCCCTATTCTTAAGGTGGAGAGAAGGGTTTGAGCAGAGGAAGATCAGAGAGGCTTCCTTCACCATGCTTTAGGAGACAAATAATAGTCTCCTCTTTTCATCCCAGTTAGGGCAAGAAACATCTTTCCATTCAGCACCTGTGGAATTCCCCTGAACGTTGTAGAACCCATGTTCAGTGTAATCATTGCTGGAAGAAAGAGATGAACACCTGAACAACAAAATTAAAGAGATCTGAATGCAGCACACTCACATACACAATCCTAAAAACATGGTTTCTCAACAGAATAGCAGGTGAATTAAAAGGCCATACTAATGGCCCAGAAGATCAAATGCAAGAAATATTTTTTTTTTAAAAATCCAGGAATTAATATAGCAAAAATGCTTAAGATCTCTATGGAAAAATTGTTAATCTTTATTAAAGGACATAAAAGAAAAAATAAGTGGAGATTCATATATTCATGGTTGGGACGATTTTATCAAAACTATTCTCAACCTCAAATTTGGAACATCAACTTCAAATGAAGTCACAACATAATTTTTTCTCATATATAACTCCCCTTTTCTCTTTTCTAATAGTACTATTTATTATTGATCAGTGATGGAATATTAAAGATTTGATAAGCCAACCACAAACAAAAATTAATAGCTTCATTTTACCACCATCAAAATAAGAAACAGGTATTGTTTTTAAAAGACACTAATGGGAAATATAGCTAATCCTAAAATTTGCATGGTGGAATAAAGAGCAAGAAGAACCAAAGCAATTCTGAGAAAGAATTAGGAAAATCTCACCCTATCAGATATCAAGACTTACTTCAAAGCTCTAGTATTTTAATCTGTATGATATCAACAGACCAGGATAGACCAGTAGATTAATATAGCCTAGAAAAAGGCCCACTTGTAGATGAAAGCATGATATGACAGATAGCTTTAAAAGTGGTGAAAGAATGGACTTTTTAAAAAAACGACTGTTTCTGCAAAAAGATTGAGATTCTTTAACCCACAGCATACACAAAAATACATACTAGATGGTTTGAAAACATAAATGTGAAGAGGAAAATTTTTAAACACTTAGAAGAAAATGAAGAAATGCATTCACCACACTGGGGTAAAGGATTACTTTTTAAGATATAAAAATTACAAAATAGAAGGAAAATGACAAATTTCTACACTATTGTTAAGATATTTTTATGATAAAAGATTACTAACAAAATGAAATTTCATATTGGAAGAATATATTTGCATTGAAATAACTTCCAAAAGAATGCTTAGAAATCAATAAGAATGAAAAAATACCAAAGGAAAAAAATGGGCAAAAGAACTCATACCTTTCTGGTAGGTGTATAAGTTGATAAAATCACTTTGGAAATAATTTTGACAATGCCTAGTAAAATTGGAGGGTGCATACCTTATGACCCAGAAATTCCATTTGAAGAAAAGGACCTAGAGAAATTTGCACATGTACATAAGGATATATTCATAAAACTGGTCTTTACAGCATTCTCAATATTAAAAAAGTTTAAACAGCCTGCCTGGAGTGGATCAACCAAGGTTTATTTTTATAATGAAGTTCCATGTAGAAGGTAATGGGAGTCCACCAGATCTACATGTATCAACATGGGTAAGTATCAAAATATTTGTTTGTTAAAAAAGGCAAATTGATAAAAGTAGATATATTAAGAAAGACTAAAAAATAGGAAGTGATGCACAAAAAATCAGGATATTAGTGTGAGGAGGAAAGAAAGGAGATCAGATGAAAAATGGGCTTTAGGTGAAACTAATGTTTTATTTCTTTAAAAGTAACTAAGGAAAAAATGGCAAGTTAATATCTTAGATTTATGGGTCCTGTGCTTTGCTATCTGTTGTTACTCTATCAATTAAAAATATTTTATGATGCAAATTTTAATAGGAAAAATAGAGCTTAGCACAGCTTTTAACATATAAGAACCACCAAAAAATGTTAACTCTTGAAATTTTGCATTATGCAACACTCTTCTTCACAGTGGTTTTCTTAGCTTTGTTTTCTCATCATTGTGGGTGGTACCTTACTCTTTTTGGCTCAATATCTATAACCTTCCTATCCTAGACTGTACTTGCAGATAGCTTCAAGGATATCTGAAAACTAAATTTAGGAAATTGCAGTTTTTCCCTGTGAGACTTACTTTGCAGCATAACAGCAATGAAAAACTTGATACACTTAACAGAAAAGCACTTTCTGAATGGTAATTTTCTGAATATTAGAACTTTTAAACAAAATTAAGGAATAAACATTAGTCAAGACTTACCCAAAACTTAGATCAGTTCAAAAGGTTAGAAGGACTTAGAAGGGCTCTGGATTTTTCATGTATATATATTAAATAACATCTCCAATACTTCTGCCTTGGAAATTAATGAATTAAAGCAGTCTGGGAAAGTATGAAAGGGATCTAGTCAATGGAGAGCTCTTATTTAAAAATCACTTTTCTAACGAGAGTGCTCTTATCAGGTGTTTCCTATGACTTACTAACTGAATACACTTTAAGCAATTTGCATTTAAATTCAAAATCTTTTTATTTTCTGTATTGAGCTTTTCTCAGCCTGCTCCTGAGTCCCTATCCCCTCCATATTGCTTCTTCGAAAATGGTTCCAGGGACTCTTCATGGGGCAGCTGAAACAATAGTAAATATTTCCCTGCCTGCCTGGTGAGGCCTAAACATACATCTTTTCTGATCACAATCAGAATCCCCCTGGGATTATCTAAAGATAGCTGGAGGTAGATAGATTTCCTGTTTTCAAAAGAGGAATAGCTCCTCACTTTCCCTTGCCTTAGGGCAGGTGAGATGGGGAAGACTTTTCTTCTTGTGTTCTTCCTAACTGGGGCCTTTCTAACATTTCTGTCTTTAAATTATATGGCTTCTTTACTAGCTTTCTTTTAGCTTTTACCTTAAAGGTTATATGAGTTTCCTTCTCTTTCTCCTCAGAGTGTTCCCTTTTGGGAACATTAGTTATTATGTTGTTTTAAATATTTGTCTCTTTAGGGCAGATTTAAGAACTCCCAAGTAGAATCAGACTGTTGTTTTTGCTATGCACATATTCCCAATGATAGTAGGAATTCCTTTCAAAATCTGGGTGAAGTTGATTTGGATGCTAATTTCTCTTACAGTGTAGCACTTCAAATAATGGTTTAAAAAATGAATCTGAATCTAAGTATTTGTGGGGGACATTAAAAGTTGTTATTAAATGAAAAAAATTAACTCTAGAGGAAGTACAGTGCAATGATGACCCTATTGATGCATCCCATTATCTATCATATTAATTAAGATGCTCAAGAAGAATGAAAAACCTGAAGACATAAAAGTTTTAGGGAGAATATTAGGAATAAATGGAGCAGTTTTCTTGTTTTATGGAGACTGCTTGTTTCATTGGGAGATAATTTTTGTTCATATGTATGAGTCCTCATTCTGTTTTAGGTGCCTTAGGAATTTTTTTTTTTTAAAGAGAGAGTGAGAGGAGAGAGAGAGAGAGAGAGAGAGAGAGAGAGAGAGAGAGAGAGAGAGAGAGAATTTTTAATATTTATTTTTCAGTTCTCGGTGGACACAACATCTTTGTTGGTATGTGGTGCTGAGGATCAAACCCGGGTCGCATGCATGCCAGGCTAGCGTGCTACCGCTTGAGCCACATTCCCAGCCCCAGGAAATTTTTATTTTATTTATTTTGGTACCAGCTATTGAACCCAAGGGTGCCTTACACTGAGCCATATCCCCAGCCCTTTTTATTTTTTATTTTGAGAAAGGGTGTTGCTGAGTTTCATAGGGCCTTGCTAAGTTGCTGAGGTTGGTTTTGAATTCACAATCCTGTCTCAGCTTTCCTAGTGGCTAGGATTACAGGCGTGGGCCAGTGTGCCTGGCAGGAAATTTGAAAAAGTTTTGATTTTCAGTGTTTTCATGTGCACATAGTGATGACAAAACCATAAAATTTGTGATAGTTTTAAATAAGTTGATGCTTATAAAGTACCTAGCACAGTGCTCTAGAACTTATCATTTCAATTCCCAGTAAAATTTGTTTCTGTACTGGAAGTCATCAGAAAAGTTCTATTTGATAGTTTTATTGTATTATTAGGGCTCTACTCAGCCTAGAATCTTAGAAACATACTTGGGTCTTTCTAGCCCCTTGTATTTTCAGCTGTCTATGCTTTTTTCATCTCTTGGCAGCAAGAAAGACCAGAAACTTTTACCAATAGACTCAGTGTCATTCCTAACTAGTCTAATGTAAGGTAAATAGCTGTTATTATTAAGGCTTTGGTTTTCAAATCTTATAGGATTTAAAATTATAACTGTCTGGTTTAATTGACTTAGAAAAATTTTATACCACAAATAAAATAACCTTAGTACAGTGTCAGGATTTTAAAAAGGATTTACAATTGACTCAGGATTTAGTGCACTCAGTTCCTAACTTGCAATAAAATGTGATTTTAAAATATATGACATCTGTAAACTGAAACCAAATCCTATATCCACCATTCAGTAAGTGTGGATTTTTGTCATATTACTTGATCACTCTCTGCTTTGTTTCCCTCACCTATAAAATAGTGACAGGAGTTCCCACATCATGTGATTGTCCATTCATCTGTTTCATTGGTTCTAATGTTGAACAAATACTTATGTATTTCCTACCAAGTATCAAGCATATGCTGGTATTGTGCCATTGAAGTAAATAGCAAAGTAGCACACATACTTGGATTCTAGATTCATGTTCACTAAGTTAGATTCACAGAGACAGAGCAGCAGCAATTGCTAGTTGCCCAGATGTAGTTTAAGGGAATACACGATTTAGCAGGACTGGGAGAGGGATTACTACATTTGGGATTTGGGTTATGGGGCTTTTGAGTTGCATAATATAGAAGTGCCAGATCCTATCCTGGAATAACAGAGATTATAGTACAGTAGCAGTATGTGGTGGTGACACCTTTGCTATACCCCTCCTGTCATTCAGTACTCATGATTAGGATTTGTAGGAGTTGAGGCCTTGATGACATTTGTTGGCCTTACTTCAGACCAGTTAAGAATGGGATATGGAGTCTCCTGGTGGAGGATTTTTGACAGTGCAGCGGTCAAGAGCCAAAGAAGGCAGAGGCGGGATAATGTAAATTGGGGCTGCAAAGAAGATTCTTCAATAACACATTTTCTGTGGTTTTGGGAGTCTGGGATCAAAGTCTTTAAATTGAGGCTGTATGATATAAAAAACTTGTGGCAGGATAAACTACGTCAGCATTCAATATTGGGAACACTACTAACATTATAGTTGTGGGGACAACTGTGGATTATAAGACAGTACAGCTAATCATGATTGCCATTAAAAATGAGTCAGGCCAGTTTGCAGAAAACCAGTTCTTTTCTGGAAGACCAGTCTGATAAGGATCAGTTTTAAATCAACAAATAAGAAAGAATATGAGATCAATCTGCTGGGGATTAGTTTTGAATTAAATAAGAGAGAATATGAGGTCAGCACAAGGTCAAACTAATAAGAAAAAGTGAACAGGTAAAATGTGTAGCCTGGGAAACAGTCATGAATTGATTAGATTAATGGCTTGGAATAAACTGAGTATACCAATGATCTCTTTAAAGTCTCAGAGCCAACTTCACAGAGAAAAAACCCTTTTAAAAAGTGTCAAGGCTCTTTGAATCTGAGATAAACCAGGCACTCTTTATCCATAAGGCCATCACAGTTTAGTATGGATGATAGGGATTCTGCATCAGACTACCTGAATGTAAAACAGAGATAAATGTTATGACATAGGCACCGACAGTATATTAAGTGCATGAATTCCAGTTAGGGGAAGGCTTCCAGGGAATGTGAACTTTGAGATTTTCCCTTGAAATAGGGAAGCTCTCTTTAGTGTTTGTTATTCATTTTAAATACAACTAGATTCACTTATTTTTGTGTGTAGTTAATATTTAGTAAAGTCCTCATCTTTATTGATTTTACTTCCTGTCTTTTCTAATTTATGTGTACTTAATTCCATTATCAATTGGAAGCCATTGAAACTTCTGAAAATATGAGTAGTGATCTGAGCTGCACTTGACAGTTTTATACATAGCACCTGAACAATGGCCCAGAAATAATGGTTGGAGACAGAGATTCATCATATATTTAATAAGACTTATGACTTTTATATTAAAAATTGCCCTACTGGGTTAAGAAGCTGGGTGGTTCCATAGAACAGATTTGCTTCCTGACACTAAGCACAAGTTTTCCTGTGAAAGATATTCCACTAGATGTCACCAAAAGCTTAAAGATTGCAGCTTAATGCTTCTTTCCTTGTACTTGCATCCTGAGACTAAGGGTGGAGTGTTTATGTCTTCCTTCTGGATATGATGAGAATGAAATAAGGTAATTGGAAATCCTCATCTAATCAGATTGTGATCATCATGTACTGTTGGAAATAGCCAAAGTATATCCAATTTCATACAAGTATTCAGATTGATAGGAAAAGATGAGTACTTAAAACCATAGATATATATACTTGTCATAATATGCTGAAATGAATTCCAGTCGGACTATACATTTTCCTAAGTATGATTTAAATTTCTTCTTAAATATTGTGGCAGAATACACATAACAAAACTTACCATCTTAACCATTTTTAAATGTCCATGTTCAGTGGCATTATTGTGATTATTGTGTTATCACCATCCATCTATAAAACTATTTTCAGCAAACTGTGGATCCTTTTATTTTTCCAAAGATACTGAAATACTGGATGAAAATAAGGATTTTGTGAGGATCTATTAAGTGTAGATCATCATTTTAATCTATCTTTAAATAAAAGTTTAAGTTCAGATTGTAACTTATCACTATAAAGAAACTATTCAGTTTTTTAAATGGATTATATACTTAGGATAAATAAATGTTAGTGGATTGAACCCAGGAGTGCTTAACCACTGAGCCTGTCCCTAGTCCATATACATACATATGTGTGTGTATATGTACACACATATACATGTGTATACATATTTGTATAAATACACACACACACACACACACACATTTTTTTTTTTTAAATTTAGAGACAAGGTCTCACTGAGTTGCTTAGGGCTTCACTAAGTTGCTGAGGCTAGCTTTAAACTTGTGATCCTCCTGCCTTAGCCTCCTGAGCTGCTGGGATTATAGGCATGTGCCACCATGCTCAGTTGGATTAACTTTTTACGTGTAAAAACATAAAAAATAGGGAAAATGTTTAGAATAACATGTAGGTATGTTTTTATATAATCTTGAGTTTGGGTAAATTTTTCTTAGCTCAACATCAAAAGAAATATCTTTACTTACATATTGATGCATTTGATTACATAAAAATTAAAACTATTTTCATCTAAGTAAACCTCAGAATTTATTAATTTATCATGTGTATGAATAATTTAGCATGTATTCATCTCCATCTGGTTGTTATGCTGTGGTCCCTGTTTCCTTGCTGGTTATCAACTAGGGGCTGCTCTTAGCTCATGGACCTCCTGCAATTCCTTGCCATGTGTCCTTCTTACAGGTCTTTTCCCAACGTAGCAATTCATTTCTTCAAAGCCAGTAAGAGAGAGTCCCTTTCTCCAGTATGCTAATGTAGAGTCTTACATACCACATTGTACTATACCAATCACTAACAATCACTTTTGTCATATAATACAACTTCATCAGGGTTTCTCATATAATGCAACCTCATACATGTACCTCGTGTGAAAGAAACGTGAAATGAGAGTTTTCAAAAGATACTGAAATATTGGATGAAAATAAGGTGAGGTTCTATTAAGTATAGATCATCATTTTAATCTATCTTTAAATAAAAGTTTAAATTCAGATTGTAACTTATCACTATAAAGAAACTATTCAGTTTTTTTAAAATGGATTATATACTTAGGATAAATAAATGTTAGTGGAAATTAGACAGTCATTTGGTCTGTTTACCCTAACATCCTTCAAATTCAAAAGTAAGAGGTTGAGGGACATTAAGATGATTTTGACCTCCCTGATCTCTTAAGTTTCCTTTCTGGTTCTAATGTTAGTAAATAAATAACTTATCTCTCTTCTTTCTCCCTGCCTGCTTGTCCTTCACCTTTTTGTTTTTTCCAGTACTGGGGATTTAACCCAGGGCCTCATGGATGTTAGGCAAGTGCTTTACAACTGAGCTACATCCACAGCCTTTTTTATTTTGAGACAGGGTCTTGCCAAGTTGCCCAGGCTGACCGCAAAACTTGTGATCCTCCTGCCCAAGAAGCTGTGAATACAATATGTGTGCCTGGCAGAAATAACTATTTCTGAGTGGTTTCTCTGAGCAGGCAATGATAATAGACCTCATTTATTCTTCACAATGACTCTGTGAAGTAGATACTGTTTTTATAGCCATATTAAGATGAGGAATTTTAAGCCTAGAGAAGCTAAGTATTATATTTCAGGGGTTAAAAAGATAGAAATGTAGTAGAGTAATAATTTTAATCTAATTAGTTGGTGTCTAGATCTTTAGGTATCACTTGTTATTATACCTGAAAGTCGCCTCTGCCAGGTCAGACATAGCACAAGTACCCAGGTCTCTCTTTTATGATGTTTATCCAAAAGACTCAGTTCTCACCTTGAAATTTTAGGAGAAATTCCTAAATGAGGAGTATTCTCCTTTATTTAATAAACACTCATTTTGTAGACTTACAGGAAATTAATAAGAAGCAGAAAAAAATGAAACAGTATGTAGATTAACTTAACAAAGATAAAGCCCACACAATACCTGGTTTCACTCAGTATATTAACATATTTTTATAGCTTACTTAATGCTTCTTCCATGGAAACAATGGATAGAATAAGAGAACATCCTGGGGAACTTCTGTGACATTCTATGCTGGTTACTTTTTATTCTTAATTTTATCATTTCTGTATAATTAACATCTTATTCATTAACCAAGACAGCTGTCTTTTTTTAAAAAAAATTTATATTTAAGTTTTTTTAGGTGGACACAATAGCTTTTACTTTATAGATTCTAAGCCATCTATACTTGATACCACAATGGATGTCACCAAAATCAGGGACCTAGGAAAAGGAACCATTTTGTATAATTTCAATTAGGGAAAAATATTCTTGTGGTAGTAATCACTCTGTACATTTAGACATACAAGGAATTCTACTTTTCAGATACTCAGTGGTTTTCAAGAAAATCTCCACAATCTTCTGGGTGCGGTGGCGCACATCTGTAATCCTAGCAGCTAGGGAGACTGAGGCAGGAGGATTGCGAGTTCAAAGCCAGCCTCAGCAACTTAGGCCCTAAGCAACTCAGTGAGTCCCTTCTTTAAATAAAATATGTTTTATTTTGACTAGAGATGTGGTTCAGTAGGTAAGTGCTCCTGGGTTTAACCCCTGGTTGAAAAAAAAAAGCACAACAGAAAAAAAGGAAAGAAAGAAAACATACAACCTACCAAGGAGGGATGGTCAGAAGTTTGTGACATGGAACCACAATATGCCTAAGGTTGTCTCCAGCATCTTGTTCACTCATTTAGTAAAGATTATTTCAAATCTTACTACAGCCAGAACATGGTTCAAAAGGTAGAAATGCAGATATGAGACACCAGTTATATTCTCTGCCTTTTGGTATTTATTTCTCAGTCCAGTAGGAAAGAAAAACATAAACTAGCAATTGCATTCCAACTAACATATAAGAGTTCAAATAAAAACACTTCATCCTTGCAGCAGGAACAAGCTTTTGCTTCATAATGGAATATCACTGGAAAACTAGAAATGAACTTTTAGATAGAAGTCAGACATAAAGTAGGATCTTGATAAAGCTGTGCAGGGAAATCTTTTTGACATAACCTCCACAGATACATCAAAACTGAATTGAAAACAAAGTCATAAATATTATGAACATTTTGATGTACTAAATTTGCAAACTAAGAAGATTAGTTTTCACCCAATGGATTTTATGGCCTCAGTAATAACACTGCTCTATTTACTTTATTATTTGTGCTGGAGTAAACAGTCCACATGTAACTAATATATTTGGATTAAATATCTGTGCTTCATTTGTTTTGGAAAGGATTAACAGCAAAGCTAGATTTGTGATATTTGGGGGAGGGTTGTGCTTTGCTGAAACCTTAACCTGATTTTATACATATTTCTAAACAGCCATGCTTATGGGCCCACAGTATAACCAGGAGAGATACAATTAGCCAGGTCTCAGCTCCTTAAGGATATAACTTCTGGCTAATCAAAACAATAACTATAAAATTAAAAATAGTGGATCAGTGCCCAGTCTTGCATTAATCCAGTACTGTAGCAGCAAACACTATTCCTGTAATACTGTGCTCTCCTAATAATTTTGGGTGGCTCTTTTACCAGGTTAAGTTTCCTCACACATATGCATGGATCAGTACTAGACTGAGTACTCTAAATGGATCTTCTACAGATGGCTGGCGTTCTTTCTGTGCAGTGTCTTCTCTCTGGTATTCTGGCATGCATATGATAATGGCCTTTTTATGTCTGTACTCATCTCTGTAATACAGAGTGTTGGCCAAGGACTTCCTGGGTTCCATCTTATACTGCTTTCAATAAAATAAGCACTCTAATAGAAAAATGTAAATTGTAGAAACAGATTCAAGAATGAATAGGATATATAAATAGTGGAATAATGAAAATAATATAAAATCTGTGAAAGCATCCTCTAAACACGTACTATTTTGTTTAGATTTTAAATAAATAAATAATTCTATGCAGTGTGTATCACAAATAATATTTTAAAAGATAGACAATGTCTAAATTCATTTTACAAGCCATTATAAGTTTACTGCCCAAATTGACAAAGATATAAAAACAGAGTTAAATACTCAACATACAAATATAGGTGAAAGTATATTCTCAACAATGGTAAATTGAACCATACAACATAAAGAACATACAGTGAACAAATAGTTTTATAAAATTATTAATCTAATCTTTTATATCAGTAGACCCAAAGAGAAGTCACACGAGCCTCTTCATAGACTCCATTGAAACATTAATAAAAATTCAGTATTCATCTTTAACACAAATTCCTAGTAAATGAAAAATATAAAATATCAAAATATGTCTATCTCAGGTTACCAACTTATAGCATTCCTAATAGTAAAACAGTCTGATTGGAATAAGAAGTAAAAGCTATTTAATATTGATTTAAAACATTAGCAAATGAAAGGAGGCTAGTTAAAAAGGAATTGAAGTAGAAGATAAAATATAATTATTTTCTGATAACCTGATTGTTTACTAATTTATTTAAAAGTGAGAAGGGACCTGTATTTCAGTGTCAAGAATGAAATTTAAAAAGCACAATTTTCAAAAGGAGGAAATCAATGTTTTTACTTCCTAGTTTCCCCTTTTTTCCCTTTGTAGTTTTGAATAAAGGCACTGGGATTTTAAACTTTCATAATTTATTGTTTTATTTCACATAGCTGTTCTGTCACAAATAATTAGTGACAGTTGTATTCAATTCCTTTAGGATATTTAAAAATTAATTAGATTAAATTTTGTTTATTTTCAATACTTCCTGCCATTTAAAAAATACTCTTTTATTGTTTTGAGAATTTTTAAAATTCATTTTGTGGTCAGATTCATCTGATAAATGTGAAGTATTACATCTATCCATGTGATAACTTTTTAAAATATTTATTTTAGCTTTAGGTGGACACAATATCTTTATTTTATTTTTATGTGGTGCTGAGGATCGAACCCAGTGCCTCACGCATGCTAGGGAGCATGCTACTACTTGAGCCAAATCCCCAGCCTCCATATGATAACTTTTAAGAATGGAAATGTGGTTGATTTTCTCAATTCTAATTTGGTAGGGAATATCTTTTGGTGGATTCTCAAATGGTTGCTTGCTTGGCCAGATAGGAAATGTTGATATATCTGTTGCTTTCAAGATTCTATAGCCAGTGCTAAGTTATTGTCTTAGCATTTTTTGTCATGGAGCAAAAATCTGAGCCTAACAGAACTTTATTTTTCCTTTATAGTTCACCTTTTCTTTCTACTTAAGTGCTGGTGGACCTTACAATTCACAAGTTTCATGAAGATATGCTTTTTTTTCAACTTATGTGTTGTTTGTGAATAAAATGAATTCTTTTACCCTGAAAATTCAAGCAGTTCTTTAGTCTCTGGCATGTTTGTCTTTTATTTCTTTGATCTTGTTGTTCTTATGTTGTTTTTTTCTTTGGGAATGCTTTTTATATGTATTTCCATATTCTTGTGTTGTCTTCCACATCTCTAGTATTTTTTAAATCAGTTCTGTCTATATTGAGCTATGTTGAACCATTTCTTTTTAGATTTAGTTTATGTGAGCATGTATTAACTCATTATCAGTTTTTTTTTTCATGGCACATCCCTTGTTTGCTGAATCTGTTTTAAAAAAATCAACATTTTTCAAACCTTGAAAATATTTCCTGATCTTACATTGTGCTTTTATCATAATTATCTATTCTAGTTACTTAAATCATAATATTTCTCCAAAATCTTGTTGAGTTTATGAACTGGAGATTTTCTAATGACTTTTCCTTTTAGGGCAAAAAATCAATTTACTTGATGGCTGGTGGATGGGACATTACTCATATTTGTCAGCGTTAGTCCCTCTGTTTTGCTGCTCAGTATTTTTTAGTATAATTACCTTTTTTTCTTTTTCATTATATCTATTGAAGGATGTCTCATTTTTTCAGTAGGGGGAAGCAAGATAGCTTTCATCGGAGGCAGCATTGGTTCCTTTTAAGTACTTTAAACACTGACAATCAGAAACATTTTAGATTTTCTCAAATTTTACATTGCCATTTTAGAAATCTAGAAATATAGAAGGAAAATTTAAAACTGTACAGGTAGAAGCAGTCAAGGAAGTGAGGATGTCTTGGTGCTCAAAAGTTAGGTTTCCATCTTTATTGTGACAGTTCAAGTTAGAGAGCTATGTACCCTCTTCCTTCCTCCTTTTTCTCTGCTGTCATCCTATTTTGTCTTCTCCTCTTAGTACTATTTATATTGTCTTCATTTGCCTTTTTTATTGAAAAATGTTATATATGTAGAAGAGTATAAAATTATTTGTACAATGTAGAGAAAAAGTGTAACATTAATGCATATATAATCACTAACTAGATCAAGCCAGCATACAAGAAGTCTTCCCAAATGCAGCACTTCTCCCTCTCCTAAAGGTAACTTCTTTTGAAGTAGCCACTTTTTTGGCCTTTGTAAAATCAAGCTCTTGCTTTTCTTTATGTTTTAATAACTTAACTGTATTCTTAAGTAATGTGTATAGTTTTGTTGGATTTTATAATTTTATATAAAAGAAATTATATTGTATGTATTGTGACTTTTTTCTTTTGGTCAATTTTATATTTGTAATATTTATATCTATTTTTGAGTGAGGTACTAATTTACTTATTTTCAGTGCTGTGTAGCATTCTACTATAAAATTATGCCATAATTTATTCACATTTTGTGATTGTGTGTATCAGCATCATTTCCATTTGGGAAAATTTTGAACAATGCCATTCTCAACATCCTGATATTTCTGTCCCTGTAGTGCTACTAAATAATGCCAAATTGACTTCAAAAAATGAGGCATCTTCAACATATAGTTCAATTAGCTATGGTTGTGAATAACTCTTATTTCATCTCCTTTCCAAATCTTGATATTATCACATTTTCATTTATTGATCAATTTGGTGGGTGCCTGGCTCAGTTTCAGAGCAATCCCCTGGGTATGTGAGTTGGAGAAAGCAAGTTATGCCTGACTCTCTTACACTAAGGATACATGAAACTCTGTAGAGTTCCAGCTTAGTGGAGGGAGGGACTCCTTTTAGAATCCTCATCCAGATGCACTCAGGTTTTATTATTCTGTCTCCCAATCCACAGCAAGCCTTGTAAATTATTATTGCTCCTCAGAGGATTAGGCTAATGCTTTTGTAGAAAAGTTCATCACTTACATATTGACTTGGTAATTTATTATTTGGTAGATCTTTGATGCATTTAAGATTTATTTTCATTATATATGTTGTCAATAGTTTTGTAAATTGTAGCCAGAGCAGATTTGGTTGGTTCAAATAACCTTAATCCTGCACTTTAAGGATAATGTCATTTCCTTTTAAGTTTCAGTAAAATTTAAATAGGCTTCTTTTCCTGCAAATGCATCAATCTCCCCTCTCTTCAGCATTAAATAAAGGCACAGTGAAGGTGACTAAGGAACTAGCTTTAATTAATTACTTTGGCATTACTTTCCACTTACTTTCAGATACGCTTTCCTCTCTTGCAGTGAATTACAGTTTGATAAACCTTTTTCCTATCTTCTATTCAGTGCATCTTTGAATATATTCTAAGTGTAACTGATGGTCAAGTATAATCTCCCAGAATCCCTTCACTGATTAAATTTTTCCCTTTCACTATATCCTTTTGGACCTTTCAATGAGAATTTGGAAGAGATTGAGGATGAGTGTAATTCATTTTGTCATATGAGGCCACCCTAAGCAAAAATTCTGTTTTGTATATTCTCAAACAATGTTGCTCATTTTGTTATAACATTATTGGGGACTATACCTTGCCCTTGGCTATTGAGGGAACTTATGCTATTATTTTTTTTTTCAATTTCAGCTTTTCTCCCTCTACTAGCTTTTCCCTATCAGCAATTAAACATGTTCTGGCCTCTCAAAGGAATCTCTCTTAATCCCCCCAGTTCCTTTTTAGTATCACCCTGTGACCTTCCCTTCATAGCCAATTTTGTCTCCATGTATTTATTTTCTAAGTCTTAGTTTCTCTTTTAATCAAATTTCATATCTGTGGGTAAAATTGAGTTATTTTCTTTATGTGAATTTTGCATATTTCTTTTCAGGTTTATTCTAAAGTCTTTAATAATGTTTTTTTTCTTTTTCTGCAGTGATTTTTTTTTTAACCTCTCAGCGTTTTTAGTTGTTATTGCTGGTTAATATTCATCTTTGTAGATTTCTTTCATATAGTACCAGCCTACTCGACACTCATGACTTCTCATAGTTCTTCAGTTGATTCTATTGTATATTCTGTGAAGTAACACTTTTTGTCTATTTTTTCCTTGTATTTGCAACTATTTATGTTTTTCTTAAAATAGTACAATTCAATAAACATTTTACTAATAGCAAAGATAAGAAGAATCTTCATTACTTAATTGCAGGTGTTTAGTGGGATTGCGTCTAATATTTCACATGAGGTATGGTATTTGCTATGGAGTATGTTAAGAGACTTTTACTTTATTCTTAGTTTGCTAAAAGGAGTGGAGTTCTTGTTTGTTTTAACCAGGAATAGTTGTTGAACATTAAAAAATGCTTGTGGGACATTTGTCAATCATGTTTTGTTTTCCTTTAAACTTTAATGTACGTATTTCTTCAGATAAGCCCTTAGCATTTTATGAATTATTTTTAATGTATTATCAGATTCAGGTATTTAATATTGATTTATAATTTCTTCATCTAGTGTCTCTGCAGTTTGGGTTTTTTCTTTTCTAATTTAGGTATTAGGGTTAGGTTATCCTGTAATTTAGGTGTTAGGGTTAGGTTAGACTTCTACTGTAAGTCTGTGTATTACTTGCAATTAATATGATAATATCCATATAATACCTCAGTTACTCAAACTTTAGAGCTTAAAAAATGTGTGCCATTCCTCCCATGGGCATTTATTACTTCTAGAAAATAGATAATATTCCAATAATAACAAAAAGTATAAATTATATTGAAACTAACCTAATCAAGTTTTCTCAAAACCTTTAAGTAGAAAAACAATAAAAGCATATGAAGATCTTAAGAAAACATTACATGCCATATTTAAAGTTAGACTGGCTTAACATTGTGCAGGTTCATACTCTTTTGAAATTAACATTTAAATGAATCTGAACAAAAATTATCTGATTTTAGAAATATTTTTGTTGGTTATTTTTAGTTATACATAATATTAAGATTTATTTTGATATAATTATAAAAGCATGGAATATAATTTGCTCTGATTTTGTACTTCCCCTTTCCACTCCTTCTTCCCCCATTCCCTTTTTTTTACCCTTAGATTTTTTAAAAACTTATATATATATATGTAGTGTTTCTCTTCCTCTGTCTCCCTTTTGCATATATGCTCTCTCTATACACACACACACACACATACACACACACACACGTATATATAAAATATATAACATAAATTATTATCTCCTCAGTTTCAGATGTTGCAAATGTCTTCTTCTAGATGATACTTCATCTGTTATCTTTGTCAGTAGTTAAATTATAAAGTTATTGGACAAAGGATTAATGTCCATAATATATATAGTATTTAATGTTTAATGTAAATCAAAGTAAATAGAAAACATACAAAAGAAAGTAGTTTAGAGATGGTGAACACTAAATTATAACATGAATATGATAAGATGCTTGATTTTATTTTATTTATGATTAGTGAAAATTTAAACAGATACCACTTTATATTTATCAGACTGACAAAAAATTAAAAGGTTTAATGTAGTAAAGGGGGAACTTTTATACTCTACTAATGGGAATATGGAATAGTATAATCATTCTATAGGGAAATCTGGCAGCATTTAGCAAAATTTAAAAGGATTATATCTTATGATCCCCAAAATACACAAAAGAAAACCTCCTTTATGTCTAAAAAGGAGACATGAATATATGAGAATATATATCGTTGCATTCTTGGGGAGATAAAGTTGTAAGCACATTGTCATACCTCTAATCTAGGCTTTGCCTTTAAATGAAGTCCCTTCATAATCTTAGTTCCTACCTCTTGCTCTCAGACAACAGTCTATCCCTTGATACATCTTTCTGTTTGACTTCAGTTATTCTTTACCTTTACAGCCACTATTTGTCATAAAACTATATTTATTTCTTTTTATTTTTAGAATATTTTTTAGTTGTAGATGGACACAATACCTTTATTTATTTATCTTTATGTGGTGCAGAGGATCGAACCCAGGGCCTCACACATGCTAGGCTAGTGCTCTACCACTGAGCCACAACCCCAACCCTTATTTTTTTTAATATTTTATTTTTTAGTTGTAGTTGTACACAATATCTTTGTTTTTTATTTATTTATTTTTATGTGGTGCTCAGCCGCCTTATTTGTTTTTTAAAAAGATATATTTTTTAGTTGTTGATGGACCTTTATTTTATTTGTTTACTTATCTACAGTGCTGAGAATTGAACCCAGTGTCTCACACATGGTAGGCAAGTGCTTTATCACTGAATCACAACCCCAGTTCAAACCATATTTCTTTATATTCATGTTCTTATATTCTTTCTACCCAGCTTAGATTCCATGGGGGCAACACTTAATCACTCTCTTGATTTTTTTATCCCTCCCTTCTGACATTTTCACCTGATAAAACCACAACCTTGTTAGAGCCTAAAATTCTACACACTTCATAAATTTGCCAAGGAACCTGACTGTGGCTAGACAGAATATCAAAACCATGCTGGCTGGTATTATTTTAAACTTATTGTCTCATATCTCAAGTAGATTCTTTATACTACCAGCAAAAATGTCATGCATATATTTATCCTTCTGTTCTTCAGAATCAGTAAATGTACAGAGCAATGTGGGTGATAATTAAAACAATGTTGATTAGAAAAATAAGAAATAAGATATTTATCAGACTGACAAAAAATTAAAAGGTTTAATGTAGTAAAGGGGGAACTTTTATACTCTACTTTATTATAAAACTATAATAAAATGGTCTTTAAATTAAAAACACATATTGCAAAACAACACTAAAGTGTATTTTTATATTTTTCATAGATACATGTTCAAGACCTTATAGAGTATATTTAGGTGCTTATGAGGAAGAATGAAATAGGTGGACAGATGAGAAATCTAAAACAACATCAGTATAAACTATAGCAAGATAAGTATCTTGAATAAACAAAGTTAACTGTGGAACATGATAAACTCAATTCTCTGTACCTGGAGTTTATTTTGTTTGTAAAGAAAAAAAAAAGAGTTCTTTTTATCCTGGCTATTTAAGGATTCTCTAGCAGAAAGTTCAGCTTCCTGCTTGCTCACTCTCAGGAAGATATCTTAAGGTATGATGTCAATAGGAACCAGATAGGTCACACACATATGTGTAAAATGGACTGCAAAGAGTAAAGCCACTGATACTTAGCCCTAGATATTTGTCAGTGTGGGCTTAGTGTTGCTGGATAGTCTCCAATGTTGTTTTTTTTAAGAAGCCAGAAATATTTATATCAACCCCCCTGATTTTAGGTCACTTGCATCTGATTTATGAAGTTTCAGTCACTATGTGAGTAATGTTTATATTCATGGGTCAATTATTTGATACTTTTGAACAGAGACTTCCAGTTGTTAAATTCCACTCACAATCACAGAACTCCTGATTAGTTTTAGTCCCTTATTCTTAAATATGAGTAGGCAACTATGAATCATCAGATATTTAAGGAATGCTTCCAGCAATGGCTAATGTAGACATATGGAAAAACCCATCCCTTGGGAAAAGGAGGTAATTCTAGAAACAGAAGACGAGTTTAACTATAACACAAACTGTAATCTCCTTTCCAGGTCTAATAATTATTTCTGAGTCTCTACACTGGGTTTTAGGTCAGAAATTAAGATTCCTTATTGCTCTGCTGGGCTTACAGGAAATTAGATATTTATTCCAGAATGTAATTCACATTGCAGAATTCTATTATGTGCATGGATTTGTTACTTCTAACTCTTTCTCCATACTGTCTGCAGAATAAGATAAATGTCACCATACTACCACAGAGTGCTCAGGTGAATGACAGAATGATGACAAATTTAATTCTTCTGAGAAACACCGCTGTGTCAGTGCTGTGCATTGTTCTTTTGAGACACATCAGGTTCTACAGGCCAAAGACAGGATTTGATGACAGGATACTTTCTTTGTTGCTTTTGCATTATATTATCCTAGAATATTTTTAGAACAACTCTGTAAAAAGAAAGTGTCGATTCTTTCACAGACTCTTCCATTTTTTTCTAGAGTATTAAGACAGAATAAGGCCAAGAGCAAATATTTTATTTTAATAGGCTATATGTTTTTAAGGAATAATTAGAGAAATCATGGATTCCTTACTTTGCAATAAGTCTTACCAGGGACTTTAACATTTTGAAATTTGAGCTGTTAAGCTGTTAATGGAAAAGTTGAATAGAAGAGTTTACTTGGAAATCTTAGCTAATTACTTTTTTTTTTTAGTTGTAGTTGGACACAATACTTTATTTTATTTATTTTTTTATGTGGTACTGAGGATCGAACCCAGCACCTCTCATGAGCTAGGTGAGCGCACTACTGCTGAGCCACAGCCGTACCCCCTTGGCCATTTACTCTTTAAATAAAATGTGTCCTTAATGAGTAAGGTGCACATTTCTCCAGCTAAAACTATTTGATAGTTACTATAGAGTTCTTCTTTTCTTATTTGTTTACCTAAAACATACTGAGCAACTAACAAAATACAAGGCCGAGGGTAGAGTACTGGCTAGGGTTGGAGGGAGTAGACAGAAGATCCAAAGGTAAATTAGAAGTAGGCTCTGCCTTCATTCCTTTCACAGGCTTATACTCAACCACTCTGAAAACCACTGGTAATTTCCATTGCATCTAAAAAGAATACTGTATTGTACTTTGCATAGAATAGAATAATGTTGTGATTAAAAACTGTAGGCTCTAGAGACAGACTGCCTGAGTTCACATCAGCTGTACGATTCAATAGCTTTGTGACCTCAGGTATGTTACTGATAATTTCTGGGTCTGTCTCTTATTTGTAAAGTACACACATAAATTGTTGTCAAGTAATACACAGATTTGAGAATATGATGCAGTACTGCTTATAAAGTGTGGAGGGAGGAGATGCATCTTGATTCTCACATTACATGGACATTTGAGAGTTTTAATTCTTATAACCACCCTTTAAAATATATTTTATTACTCCTGTATAGTGATAAGAAAACCAAGGTTTAAAATGATTGAGTAACTTTTTAAATACTCCACAGGTTTTTATCAGAGCTGGAACTGAACTATCACTCAATTTTCACATTGCAAGCAGAGTTATTGAATTTTGTGAGGGAGTTTTATGTTCAGATGTTCTGTGTCATTTAGACACTGCATCCCAGTTTTGAGTCTGTAAAATATAATCTCCGCAATCCTCACTGCCTCTCATATATGACTAGGATTTTTAAGACTCAGGCCCCAGATAGTAAGTAGAGGAAGAAAAATATGAGAAAAAGAGTAACTCCTCCCTGTTTCTGGGAAACTTCTAAGAATTTTCAAAGACCATATTGTTTTTACATCTCCCCTTCAGCCCACAGGCCTGGACTCCCACAGTGATGTCACTTGGTATGATTCAAGGAAAACATTTCTTCACCAGACTTCTTTTCTGAGTTGTTTCATGCACACATACCCTAGAGAGATAAATCAGTTCTCAGAAACTAACACCCTACTATGACTTGATTTAATCAGCCTGCTTTCCTAATACAAAATTGAGATCAACTGAAGTAATTTGAAGTTTTATTGAATTAAAATAAAGTGAGGAAGACAATGGCATTATTAAATGTCAGAATAAAAATGATAGCTGTGTAATTGGTGAGAAAAAAGGACAAAAGAACATAGTGGAGTTGAAAGAGGCACCAGTAGAGAAACAAAGGTGGAGACTGAAGGGTAAGTGCATAGGCAGGTATGTTTTATGCAGGTGGAAACATACAAGAAGGTAGAGTGCTAAAAATCCTTGCTGCTCATAGTGTATCTCTCAGTTCAACAGCAATGCATCATTTAGAGCTTGTTGGAAATTTAACATCTCACACTCAGCCTATTATTAGAATGTGCGTTTTAAAAAGAGACCCAAATGATATGAACTCACATTAAACTTTTGAGAAGGGAGCAGCAAAGATACACAGGTAGTGTGATAAGAAAAACATGTAGTTGAGTAATGGAAGGAAGTGGCCTAAGTAGTGAGGTGGAGATACATATAGCCAAAAATCTGCCAGGAGGGAGGTGTTCATGGAGTAGTTTGTGAATAGTTAAACAGATTGTGGATTTTATATTAGACTCCATTCAGTCTATGAGAACCTCAGTGGTATGAGACAAATGGGAGATTCTGAAGGAATAAAGTTGTTGGAGATACCTGCAAGATTTTGATACTATTAGGTATTATTTTTGATTTTCAGCTTTTGGTGTTAAATGTACATCATTCTTCCCTTTCTGTTTACTTAATTATTTGAGAAAGTTGTATTATAAGGAGGTATCCAGAAATAATTTAAAATTAGAAATTGCTCCCATCAGCTTGGCTTCTGTGCAGCGCCTTTTTTCTCAGCCTCATTCTCAAACCATTTTGTCTTAGACCCATTTGCACAAGTCCCTTTGCTTCTGAACATCCCCAGGAATTTTTGTTCCAGATTCTGTCCTTAAAAATCTCTTTTCCCTCCTTTTCACAGAACAGACTTCTCTAGTTGTATTATCTATTATTGTGGATTTTACTTTGACCAACATAGTGGTGACTTTCGGAGATTATATCTTCAGTCTTGTTCAATCTCCAGAGCCCAGACCTACTGCTCAGTTCACATATTTTGCTGGATATCCAGGCAACTCAGACTGTTATGCACTGTTCAAGTCCTTCCCTTCCAAATTCATACATTGAAATCCTACTCCTCAGCATGATGGTGTTAGGAGGTGGAGCCTTTAGGACGTAATTAGGTCATGAGAGGCAGCACTCATGAATGGAATTAGTACCCTTATGAGAAGAAACACAAAGAAGGGCTGGAGTTGTGGCTCAGTGGTAAAGTGCTTGCCTGGCACATGTGAGGCCCTGGGTTTGATCTTCAGCACCACATAAAAATAAATAAATGTTATCATGTCCATATACAACTAAAAAATTTAAAAGAAACAAATGATTCCTTCTTTCTTTCCTTTCTTCCTTCCAGGAAGAAATGGATGGAACCTAGGGGTGCTTAACCACTGAGCACATTTCAGCTTTTTTTAATATTTTATTTTGAGACAGGGTATCACTAAGTTGCTTGGGGTTTTGCTAAATTGCTGAGCCTGGCTTTGAACTCTGAATCCTCCTGTCTCAGCCTCCCAAGCTGCTGGGGTTACAGGTGTGAGCCACCATGCCCTGCTATACTATGGAAGGAAATGAAAAGATGGCCCTTTGGAAACTAGAAAGAAGACTTTCACCAGAACCTATGTCTAACACCATGGTCTTAGACTTCCAGTGTCCAGAACTGTACGAAATGCATGTTTCTTGTTTAAGCTAGACTGTCAATGGTAATTTGTTATAGCAGCCTGAGCTAAAACACATAACTCAACATCATAAATTGAATTCATCCTCTTCTCCATAAAATACCCTCCTCCATTCTCACCCTTTCAATGTCACAATCATTAACTCAGGCCCCCTATGTGAGGATCATAGATATCCCTCTAGATTTCAACTTTGCCCACATTTCCCATTTCTAATTATCATAATATATTGAATCAATCTCCTTAGCATTTCTTTTATCCACCTTTTACCATTCACATGGCTACTGTCTTGGTTCAGTGCCTTTCTTGGTCTTTTCCCTGGGCTAGTCTTTATTGTTTCCCATTTTCACTCTAGCCCATTTAATTTTTTTTAATATTTATTTTTTTAGTTATAGTTGGACACAATACCTTTATTTTTATTAATTTTTTATGTGGTGCTGAGGACTGAACCCAGGGCCTCCCATGTGCCAGGTGAGCGCTCTACCACTGAGACAAAACCCCAAGCCCCATTTAATTTTAATTTCAATGTTATAGAAAGAGAGGTACTTCTAAAATATTAACATTTAGAACTTGGATCTCTCCCAGGTTAGAACTAGACAACAGCTTCCTATTTTCTGTAGAATTCAGCTTTATATAAATCTTACTGCAACTTTATAGTCATTATATTTTGATTATAATTTCCTGGATAGAAAAAAATCTGTTTCATATCTCCATATCTTTGCATATGCTGTGCATTCTAATTACCTCTCTTTCTCTTCCAAATGAGATTTTAAGGGCTGATTAATGGTCATCCTATACATAAAATCTTTCCTTCACCTTTGGTGTATATACCAAACTTTGTATAGTCTTAGATCATCATATGTGGGAGGCCGACTAGCAAGTGACCATGTCAGTCTCCCCTGCTGAATGATGTGGCATCAGGGGGTCACGCTGTGATCTGGATAGCCCCAGTCTTCTAGGGTGGGATCGACTGTGTCTTTGTGCATGGGTGTGCCTTCCTGTATCCCCATGGGTGGAGCTATGCTCACCTGTTCCTTTGTAATATTACCCCTAGCCCTGTTTGGGATAGAATGTTCCATGGAAACACCTTTTGTGTGTTCCCTTCTCTTACTGTGCCCTTGGGTGTGGCTTACCTAGATGTCAGTCAACCTGCTGACAGCAGACATCCTGAAGCTAGACTCAGCCCCCTGAAACCTGACCCCTTGCCTCATTTGAATGGCTTCTCCTCAATAAAAGAGGTCAGCAAGTGCTCCCTCTTTCTCTTTTCTGTGGACTCTTAAGGTCAGAGGAGCCATCACAGCATCCCCAAAGAAAAAGGTACTTCTGTCTCTTGTGTGGTTATTTCGCACAGCACAGTTAGCCCAGTTTCCCTGGAGTGACCCCTGAAGTGTTTTAGTCGCATGCAACCCAGCAATCAAAGATTCCATTAACATGCAATTCTAAGGCCTTCGTTTGTTTACATTAATATACGAATGTTCAGTGCTTCATTGCAAAAACATCTACTCCTGTGGGGATTTTAAGATTTGAACTGTGGGTAGATATTCAAGGACTAGGAGAGGGTGATGACTAATGAGTCCTGTGGGTCTAGAGCTCAGTTCTCTCATTGTTTGTAAATAGGGAAAATGACCAATTAAGTAAATATATTGAAGAGTAATGGAAACCATGTTTCTTTCTGCCTGAGAAAGGATGTTTAACATTGACATGGTGAAAGAATGAATAGGATGGTGTTAGATTGGAATTTGAAGTACAGTCAGGATGAATTCATTGATCTTAGTATTTTGTGTGTATGTGTGTATGTGTGTGTTTGTGTGTGTGTGTGTGTGAGAGAGAGAGAGAGAGAGAAATGTACATAGTTTGTATGTGCAAATATGGATGAATGGATGTATAAATAAATAGATATGTGTAATCCACATTTTCTAGTTCTGTCTACTGACAGAGTCCAAAACGAGTGGAGCCCCTGTAGCAAAGAGCATACCCAGTGCCCTGATCTTGGTTTCTAAATATTCTTCTCTGATAAGAGAAATGAGCTTCTTAGAAAAATGTTAATTCCAGGACTAGGGCAAGGAAATATAAGAGGAGCCCAGCATACCTTGATTTTTCATAAATTAAGGAAATGATTTTAAAAATTATGGAGACATGTTAAGAGGATGTAGCAGCCAACCCAGTACTTGGAACAGTTTGAACATCAAAATAAATGACAATAGTGTATTATAACCTATTGATTAAAATAAAGATCATTGCTGGGCACAGTGGCATGCTACTAGGCCTGCTATTCAGGAGGCTGCAGCAGGAGAATCACAAGAGCCCAAGATCGTGACTCTATGTCCAAAATAAAATAAGGATGATGAATACATAGTGAAATAAATGGACAAAGAAATAAATATGGAAGGAGAAACTCTTTCTTATAGTGTAATACCAACTAATAAACATAGAAGGAGTTACAGAAAGTTATTACAGTATAATTATTTAGGTAAGAATCATCAGTAGAGTATAAAACTGGTAGGTAAAAGTAATAGAACATTGATGTAAACTCAAAGGATCTCCCCATAAGATATTTATTAATTACAAAATGAAGATTATATAAATTTACAAGGAAGAAATTGGCAGTTACCACCTTAACCCAGTGATGAGAATGAATCTTATTGGAATATAACAAATCAGCCCTGCACTTTTGAGATGATTCCTTGAGAACAGAGCACCAATTCTGTGGCATTCCTAGCAAAATTCACAACCTGAATTGAATATTAAAGAAGTAGGAATAAACTCAAATGGAGGAGAATTTACAAAGTAACTAGCTTATACTCTTAAAAAAAAACGTGAAGATCATGAATATGAATAAGCTGAGGAACTATTTCAGACTGGAAAAAAAAATTTTTAAACACCTATGAAATGTAGCACTTGATCTCTGGTTGATCTTGATCCAGAATATCCTTGTACTTTTCTTTGCTATAAAGTACATTATTGGGATCATTGTGGAATTTGGGGTTTGTGAATTATATGATCTCATTGTTTCTCAGTTTTGTACTTATGTAGGAACTTGTCATTTTCTTTAGGAAATAGGAGTAATGGATAATCCTGACTACAACTTAACTGGTTTGGGGGGAAAAAGTGTGTACGCGCGCTCGTGTGTGTGTGTGTGTGTGTGTGTGTGTATATGTGTGTGTAGGTAGGGAAGAAAGAAAGCTAGAGGGAGAAAAATTAAAAAAAAATTTGTCAAACATTAACAATTGGGAAACCTGGCTAAAGGCATACTGGAGTTCCTTTTATTTAATCTTACAGCCTTGCTGTAACTATTTTGCAACTTTGAAATGATTAGTAATAAAAAGATTCTTTTAAATAATTGTTTCTCTGCAACATTTTTATTTCCTGACTACAGCTACTTTCTAAATATCGCAAAACATAGAAATATTCATTAAGTGAAGCAGTAGTAAAACATGACAGTTAAACTTTTGGGATCCTTGAATCAAACTACTTGATTTCAAATTCACTTACCATGTGTGGTTTTAAGACATATCACTTAACTTCTCCATATCTGTTTCTCATATGTAAAATGGAAATAAAAATACTCACTTCATGATTGTTCAGGAAGGATTAAGTCAGTTAACATAAGCAATGCACTTA
Source organism: Ictidomys tridecemlineatus (assembly GCF_052094955.1). Lineage (NCBI taxonomy): Eukaryota > Metazoa > Chordata > Mammalia > Rodentia > Sciuridae > Ictidomys > Ictidomys tridecemlineatus. The sequence goes on along the minus strand of NC_135480.1, from coordinate 55,294,100 downwards.
GCACAGTGCCTAGTGCATAGAAAAGTTACTGTATATTTAAAACTTTCCAAAGTAGTTTCTGACAGAAATTATTGTTGAAGGAAAGCTGATTTGTAGCATTCTATTTACTGGAATCTCTGTAAAGCCCCAAGTTGACAATCACAAAGAAGCTCATGTCCATATAATATTGAATTAATTCACTATGTCCAAGCCATGAAAATGTAAGATGTTTGGCATGTCTGGCTGAGGAATCACCCCTACGTGAAGATTGTGATTAAGTATGATAATGAATGGGTTTGTTACTAACATTAACTTTAAAAACACTGCCATCACTGGCCAAAATCATCAGGCAATAGGGAGGATGGGAGTAAGGGGGAGGCAGCTATTTTTACTGAGATTCAGAAGAACAGAACAAAACCTGAGTACTGCAGGCAATGCCTGACAATGTTTCCATGAGCTATTTAGAAACTTATTTTATAAAGTATTGGATTTTATCAAGTCAGCCAGTGAAGCAGAAAAAGCTCAGCTTGCCTATGATGCTTCTGGAATACTAGAAATACATCTACACCAGAGCACAGAAGAGCAGTGTAGGAAAGGAGATATAAGAGAATAACTGGATGAGGGTAAAATACAGTGAAAATCTCATACTCCTAGTTCTCAGTCCAAAATAAAGTCCAACCTAAGTGATACTCAACATAGATTGTCTTTGAAGGATATGGCAGTCAGGAACACTAGTTTTAGAGACAGGCATGTCTGCATGTGAAACTTGACTTTGTCATTTGATTACAAACTGTGTGATCCTGGGTAAGCAAATAGAAAATGGGGATGACACTATATGCATCTGGGTATTATGTAAGCAGCAAATGAGGTAATGTTAAAATGCATCACTGTGCATCACATGTGTTTGATAAATACTTATTGTTTTTATTCTGATAGGAATCATAAAACAACAACAAAATAAAGACAATTTGTAAGAAAAGTTTTTATTTATCTCTGAAGTTGTTAATATTCTTGTGTTTATTTTTTTAGAGTTCTTAACTTTTTATTTTTAAATAATTGTAAATATACATGATGTTGTAATAAATAATCAGATATATCCCAATTTAGAGCTCTGTTGCTCAGAATACTTGGTTTAGAGTACTAATCTGTTCTCTATTTTTCTAATTTTGTATTTTTAAGAATGTTATGTAGGGGCTGGGATTGTGGCTCAGTGGTAAAGTGCTCGAGTAGCACACGTGAGGCTCTGGTTCTATGCCTGGCACCACATAAAAATAAAATAAAGGTTATTGTGTACACCTACAACTAAAACAAATCTTTTTTTAAAAAAGAATGTTATGTAAATGAAATCACATATAATCACACATACATAATCTTTTAAGAATCTTTTTTTTTCCTGAATACAGTTCTCTGGAAATTTATACACTTTTTGCATATTTCAATAGTTTGTTCTGTTTTATTTCTTTCAAGGTATGTATATACTATTTTTTGTTTAACCATTCTCTGATTCTTAAAGAACATGTCTCTCTTTCTCTAGAATAAATGCCCAGGAAGACAGTTGCTGGGTGGTAATATGGTAGTTGCATGTATGGATTTTTAGGACTCTGCCAAACTGTTTTCCATAGAGGCTATGCCATTTTATATTTACACCAACAATGTAAGAGTGATCTGGTTTCTTCAGAAGTTTGCCAGTATTTGATGCTGTCACTATTTTAATTTAGTTGTGATTGGAGTATAACAGTATCTCATTTGTGACTTAAATTTGCATTTCTTAAATGATTGATGATGTTGAACATTTTTCATATGCTTATCATTTGCACATCCTCTTTGGTGAAGATCTCTTCATGTCCTTTACCCGTTTGATTCCTTCCTTCCTTCCTTCCTTCCTTCCTTCCTTCCTTCCTTTCCTTCCTTTCCTTCCTTTCCTTCCTTTCCTTCCTTTCCTTCCTTTCCTTCCTTCCTTTCTTCCTTTCTTCCTTTCTTTCTTTCTTTCATCAGGGATTGAACCCAGAAGCACTTAACCACTGAGCCATATCCACAACCCTTTTTTATATTTTATTTAGAGACAGGGTCTCACTGAATTGCTTAGGGCCTTGCTGGCTTTGAACTTATGATCTTCCTGTCTCAGCCTCCTGAGTCCCTGGAATTACAGACATGCACCACCACACCCAGCTTTTGCTTGTTTTCTAATTGGGTTGTTTGCTTTATAACTGAAAAGTTTTGTTTTCTTCATATATTCTGAATACTAGTACTTTATCAGATATGTCATTTGCAAATATTTTCTCCCATTCTGTATACAGCTTGCCATTTCATCCTCTTACAAGTCTTTTCACAGAGGAAAAAGTTTTAATTTTGATGTTCTATTTATCGATTTTTCCTGCAATGGATCATGTCATGGTTAAGAAATCTTTGCTTAGATATGGTTCTCTAACATTTTCTTTTTTTTTGAAGATTATTATTACCATTACATTTTACATTTAAGCCCATGATCCATTTTGAGTTAATTTTGTATGAAATGTAAAGCTTAGGTTGAGATTTTTTTATTTATTTGTTGTTTTTGTGCCTTTGGATAGTCAATGGCTCCAGCACCATTTGTTGCAAAGCTATTCTTTCCTCCTTTGAGTTACCTTTACTACATGTGAACCTTTTTCAAAAATCTATAATGCATAATTGGGCCAATTTCTGAATTCTCTATTATTTTCTGTGGTTTGTCCATTAGTTCCACTACTGGTATTATGCAGTCTTGTTTACTGTAGCCATATAGTATCTTGAATCAGAAAGACTAATTCATCCTAATTTTGTTTTTCAAAATTGTTTTAACTTTTCAGTCCTTTTGCTTTTCCATGTAAATTTTAGAATGGTTTTGTCTCATCTATAATCTATAAAAAAAAATCTTGTTGGGAATTTAACAAGAATTGTCCTAAACCTACATTATCAGTTTGAGGACAGTTGACATCATTACTGTGTTGAGTCTTCCAATCCATGAACCCAGTATGTGTTTCCATTTATTTTATTCTTTCATATTTTTCATCAGAGTTATATAGTTTTGACACTTCAACCTTATACATGTTTTTTTTTAGATTTACACTCTAATGCCATTTTTGAGTGATTATATATGGCATTTTATTTTTATTTTCATTTTCATTGTTGACATGATCATTGCTAGTGAATAATATTTGTCTGTTTAGTTTGTATCCTGTTGGCTTTCTGGATTCATTTGTTAATTCTAGAGGATTATTTCAATTGTAGCTTTTCATTTTCTTTTTCTTCCCATTATTTTCCATAATTTTTATGCATTATAGTTGTACATAATGGTGAGATTTCTTGTTACATATTTGTATGTGCACACAATGCAACAATATAATTTGGCTAATATCATTCCCCAATATTTCCCCTTAGTTTTTTATTTTCTGTATGTATGCTTTTCTTGCTTATTTCACTTAATGTAACTTTGAGTACTGTGTAGGATCAGAATGGTGAATGAATTTTTCTGAGTCTTAGGGGGAAAGCACTCAACCTTTTTCCATCAAGGATAACGTTATAGTAATTTGTTTGTTTGTTTTGATTTTCTAAAAAATAAATGACAGTAGAATGCATTATAATTCTTATTACACATGTACAACACAATTTTTCATCTCTCTAGTTGTATATATGTGACACCAATTCGTGTCTTCATATATATACTTTGGATAATGATGTTTATCACATTCCACCAACCTTGCTAATTCCCTGCCATCTCCCTTTCCCTCCCCTCCTATCTAGAGTTCATCTATTCCTCCCATGCTCTCCCTCCCTACCCCACTATGAGTCAGCCTCCTTATATCAGAGAAAACATTTGGCATTTGTTTTTTGGGGATTGGCTAATTTCAATTAGCATTACCTTCTCCAATGCCATCCATTTACCTGCAAATGCCATGATTTTATTCTCTTTTATTGCTGAGTAGATGTTCTGTAAAGTTAGGTAAGTTCTCCTTTATTCTTTTGCTTCTGAGCTTTTACCGTGAATAGGTTCTGAATTTTGTCAAATACCTTCTGAATTGATTGCTATGTTCATAGGATTTTTCTTCCTTAATCTTAAAATGGTATGCAGATTATTTTGGTTTATTTTTTGGCTATTGATTCAGCCTTGCACCTCTGAAACAACTTCAACTTGGTTATAGTGTATAATTATTTTTATATATTGCCAAATTGTATTTTCTAATATTTTTTTAAAAAAATTTTTTAGTTGTTGATGGACCTTTATTTTATTTGCTTATTTATATGTGGTGCTGGGAATCAAACGCAGTGTCTCAGCACTCTACTGCTGAGCTCCTTCTCTAGCCCCATTTTAAAATATTCTTTAAGGGTTCATTTTCTTCCATATTCATGAGGGATATTGTCCTTTGGTTTTCTGCTTAAATATATTGTCTGTTGTGTTTGGGGTCAGAGTAGTATTAGCTTCATGAGATGAATTGGGAAATGATCCCTAATCTTCTGTTTTCTGGAAAAAATTATATAGAATTGATGTTAATCATTCATTTGGGAAAATTCTCTGGTAGTTTTAAAATTATAAATTAAATTTTCTTATGGTTATTCAAATTATATTTTTCATTGGGTTATTTGTGGTTGTTTCTGTTTTTCCAAGGAACTGGCTTATTTAATTCAAGTAAATCTTTTTTCAGAGCTTGGTATATGTTGTTAAATTTATAAATACAAAATTCTTCTTATTCTTCCCATATTACCCCATTTGATGTCTGCAGCACCTGTAGTGATATCACCTATTTCATTCTTTTCTTTTCATATTTTTAGTTGTAGTTGGACACCCTACAATACCTTCATTTTATTTATTTATTTTTTATGTGGTGCTGGGGATTGAACCCATTGCCTCACATGTGCTAGGCAAGAACTCTGCCACTGAGCCCAAGCCCCAGCCCCTATTTCATTCTCTGTATTGGTAATTTGTTTCTCTCAGTGATTCTTACTAAAGATTTGTCAGTTTTATTGATCTTTTCATCCTTTACAGGGAATGATTTCAATTTTTCTCCATTTAGAATGATGTTGGCCTGGGGCTTAGGATAGATAGCTTTTACAATGTTGAGATATGTTCCTGTTATCCCTAGTTTTTCTGGTGTTTTGAACATGAAGGGATGCTGTATTTTGTCAAATGCTTTTCTGCATCTATTGAGATGATCATATGATTCTTATGTCCATCTTTGCTTTATTGATTTTTTCCTATTATTTTTGCTTTCGATTTCATTGATTTTTGAATTTGCTATGTTTCTGTCTATAATGTTTATACCACTTATTCTAGTCCTAGTATCATTTTTACCAGTTCAAGTAAAGCATAGAATACTTATTTTCAATTATATCCCTTTCCCTTCCTATAATTGTCTAAGAGTCCTATTATCATTTCATTTTTGTTTAGAGAACTTTCAGCCATTGTTTTAGATAGGCTTATGGGCAACAAATCCTTTTTTTTTTCCATCTATGAATGTCTTGATTTGAAGACTGTTTTCATAGATAATAGGATTCTGCATTTACTGATATTTTAACACTTGAAAAATATTGTGCTAATTTTCTCTTATTTCAGGGGTTTCTGATGAGAAATAAATACACTGTCATTTGAATCGAGTTTTATCTATAGGTAAGGTATCATTTTCCTCTGGCTATTTTTAAGAACTTTCATTTATCTTTAGTTTAAGTTAGTTTTGGTAGGTTTCTTTAAATTTATCCTTTCTGAGGATTTATTCAGTCTTAAATCTGTAAGTTAATTAATGTCTCTTTCCAAGTTTTAAAATACTTCATCATTACTTCTTTGAGTACTTTTTCCATCTCTCCCTGTTTCTTCTCTATTCCTGGAACTCCAATAAAATAAGTAAAATTTTATTTTCTGTGAGTTATGGTCTTACAGGTCTTTGAGGTTATGTTTGCTGGTTATTTTAGTCTATTTTTTCACTGATATCCAATTAGGTAATTTCTATTTTTTCCAAGTTTACTGATTCTTTTTTCTGTCTTCTGTAGAAGGGTGGGGTAGAGTTCCAAACTCCCCACATTAATTGTTGCAGATTTAACATAAAATTCACTTAGAAAAATTTCTACTATCCAGATCCCTATCAGGTAGGCATTTCCTTGGCAAATTCATGGCAAGCTTGAATATGAGTTAAGGGCTTGAATATGGCCCTTAGGGATATTAGTCTGAAAACATGATTGTCAGCTGATTCTCATGGTGAACTCACATTGAACAAGCTCATGGAGGCCAGTGACCAAACCTGGCATGGCAATTTATTTAATTAATTTGAAATTAAAAAGTTAATCATCAGACTTAAATGCTTTCTCTGCAGGCATATGAAAATGAATACCTTAATCATAAGAAGAAACTGTGAAATAAGTCCATAACTAGGAAAAGAGGTTAGTTGGGGATTTTAATATCTAATAATGGGCCCTAGAAATTGATAAATGTATGTTCACTTCATTGCTAAATGCATGTTCATTTTACCTGATTGGGTAAGCCAGGACACCCTTTGTTCTAAACATGAAAGAAAACACTACAAAGATTTGACTTTCCAATTTTTAAACTCCCTTTGCTGACTTAAATCTCTTAAAGATGATGATATTTTTACCAGTGTATGTTAGTACATTTATGTAGTTTTGTTCACATCTTTGCAAGAGCTTATTTTCTGTATTGTAATATTATGTATCTCTAATTCAAACCATCATTATGCAGCCTTCTTCCCAAATATAAGAAGGGAATCTTAAAGTTACCCCCTAAGAACCACCTATTAAAATTATAAATATTATCTGACAACAAAGACCAAGTGAGAGTTAGCCCTTTTCTTTACCCAGTAAAAGCTTCTTCCTTTTAAGGGAGTCACAGTTAACAAGAGTATGCTTTTCCCTTGTTTTTTCATGATGTTAATTTGTCTTTATCTCTGGCAGTGTGGATCTGAGGTATTACAGTTTCTATCCTATAATCTTGTAGTGTCCCTGCACCTCTCCTCTGGTGTAGGCCTTTAGGAACTTCCTGTTGTTGGCTGTTGTCTCTAGATGGAAGTGAGCCAGTAGAGCCATGCCTTGATAGATGGGGAGCCGCAGCTTTGGTCTCTTCCTTCGCAACTGCATGGGCAGTCAGTCTCCTTCTCCCTGCAGCTTCTGGGTTCAGTCCGCTCTACCACCTCTGTGCGATGGGCCAGGAAGAGAATGCTTTTCTATAACATCAATTTTAAGAAACAAAAAGAAAATTAGGATCTGAAAGACTGTGCTTACATCTCTTGATTGTAGAAGATTTAGAGAAAGAGTGGTTGGAGGGAGGCAGAAATTGGGGCCCTTTTTTCTGTCTTTGTGGAATTGTGAATTGCCTTTAAAGGTACTAGAAGGTTTTCTTTAGTATGTGTTGGATTAATTGGTTTCTCTGGTTGGATAGCTTAATCATGATGTAACAAATTAATTTCTTATGATTTAGTTCAACTTTTTTTTCCATTTAGAGAGAGCATCCAGGTTTTCTCATGTTTAGTGAGGAAATTCAAATTCTTTCCTATTTAGTTGTTTAATAACAACTTGCTGAGCTCATGATTAATCTGATAAGTCAATTCATATCACAAAAAGCAGGACAATGGTAAACTTGTAAAATTATCTAAATATGCTATTTCATTGTCCAAGGGGCAACTATTGACTCTAGGATCTAATTCAAGTCACTTGCCTAACCTATAAATCTGTATTATGTAGCCTTGCTTAACTTTGAATCCTCATCCATTTCAATTCTCTCTCCTTCTAATAGAGTTACAGACCATAGGGAGTGTGTAGTTTAGTGTGGAAGGTAGACATTAGTCAAACAATCAGACAAGTAATTTCATGACTGAAAAAATGCTCTGAAGGAGAAAAACATGTCACTATATAACATAAGTAAGATATATTTTTATCTTTATCAAGGAAGCTAGGGAAGTTAAGAAAGCCTCCTCTGGGGAAATTATTGAGTTGGGTCTAGAGAAAAAGATGGCAAAGAAGAGAAGGGAAAATGTTGAAACCAGGAGGAAATAATATGTACAAAAATCTGTAGCAAGAATATAGACTATAGGGCTGGGGATATAGCTCAGTTGGTAGAGTGTTTGCCTCACATGCATAGTCCCTGGATTCGATCCCCCCAGCACCACCAAAAAAATAAATAAATAAATAAATATAGACTATAGCACATGAAAGACTAGTGTAGTGAAGTGAGTGTTGAAGGTGCATACCTTTATATGCAACTAGAAAGAGAGATTGGCTGAGTCTTGTTATACCAATAGGATGCCCCTAAAATATTTTAAACAGAAAAGTGGCATGATGTTTTCTCTTGCTGTGACAAAATACCTGATGCTGGGTATTTTATAATAAAAAGAGGTTTATCTAGCTCTAGTTTTCGAAGCCAAAAGACCAAAATCAGATAGCCTCATTTGTTTGGCCTCCAGTGAGGGTCTCCCTGTCTGCATCACAGCACAGCAAAGAAATGGAAAGGGAATTGGCCATGGGCAGAAAAGGCCAAATCAGGGGGGTGGCATTGTTTTAGAACAACCTGTTTTCCAGAGAAATCACTCTGAAAGACTAGCATTAATCTTTTTTTGAGGGTAGTATCCTCATGTTCTAGGTACCTTGCACTAGGCCTTACCTCTTAAACCTCCATCACCTCAACACCACCATACTGGAGACCAAGCTTCCAGCACATGAACCACAATAACTCTTTTAAAATCTTAAGGGTGAAAAAAAATTTATTAGTAACTTAAGAATAGAGAGATTAATTGAATAGAGCCATGCACATATACATCACAAAGGACATACTCAAACCATATTTATATCTTAGTACATGATTAAACTATATGTTTTTGAAATAGCATGCTGGTTGCTATGTGGAAAACATTAGAAAGGGGCAAATATAGATTCACAGAAACCATCTATTTATAAGACTGAGAATAAGATTCCAGTCTAGGTAATTTATAACAATGGCTTGTCTTAGCCAGGGCAACATGGTAGAAGTAAAATTTGGAAAGATCCTAGAGATATTTAACAAGCAAAATCAAGTAGATATTATGATGGATTAGATATGGGACTTTTGAGAGGGTAGTAGGAAACTTTCTTGACTACTCTTTTCAAGTATTGAATACTACCATGATAAGATTTTTTCATTTGAGATTGAATTTGCCTACTTCTCCTGTGTATTGTAAGCTCCATATCTTGTTCATTATTTTATCTGTAGCACATAGTATCATGCCTAGTACATTTTAGTTCTCAGACTTTGTACAAAAAGTGTAGAAATTTAGGTACTTGGTGATGAATTTGAAATAATATTAATAGATATTCAGAAAAAGGAGAAATATCTTTCAATATGAAAAGAGTGCAGTATCCTCAATGTTTAACTCTTGATTGTGTTACGAATATTTACAAGTTGAGCTGCAGATGGGGCAGAGGGAAAGCATGCCCCATTACTCCAATAATACCCACCTCTAATGAAAGCAAAGCAAAGCAATTCCAGTTGCAATTATGCATGATTTCCAGGAAGGGGCTTAGAACAAACACCCTCAGACGCAGACACTAATTCTAAAATTTTAATGTCGAATTTCTTCAACAGCCTCTTCCAGGGAGATCAAGTTAATTCTTGTAACCACTTGTGACTGGGTTTGAGGTGCCCATTCTCAGGCCACTTTCGAATAGAAAAAGAGTATCCTATACATGTCAGTGTAATACAATGCTATTTTCAAAATCCCCCTTTTTTCTTTTCTTTTGGCCCATCCCCTATTTTGCTGCTTGTAAAATCTATCCCTTTGTCTGTGGCACCTTACAGTTGTCTGGATTGAATGAATGATTCCTCCATTTTTTTGAATTCATCTGTATTCTTCCATCTGCTTTTTATTTCCAGAAACATACTGAAAAACTTTATATGCTGGGACTGAATCTTCACTTCTTCTGCTGTTCTCTTTGCTATTTTGTTTATACTAGTTAAAAAGTGTTATTTTACTATTATTTTTGCGGGGCTTGGGGGTTAGAGATGGCAAAAGTTGCCAAATCTGCCATCTTAAACTAGAAGCCTTCTGTGTAGCATCTTTTGTTCTGCTTATTCTTTACATAACACAACTTTTTTTTTTTTTTTTTTTTTTTTAAGATCTAAAGTAGGCTACTGCTATTTTCCAAGAGATCTCTTGGGCCACTGACCTCCTGTCACTCACTCTTTATCTGGCCTTGCCAGCAAAGTCACTGTCCTCTCCATGCTATCATTTCATTCTTTCCAAATTCTCCTTCATTTCCTAAAATAACCATATGCTTATCTGGGACTCTAGTTCTCTGGTAGAATGATCTTTTCCTGTCTGCTGTGGTTCAGTGGAACTCAGTTGGGAATGAGCTGGTGATACAGATCTCTAGTTAAGTCACAGCCTTCCTTGGTTATGGCTATACCAAATAATGCTAGAAGGAATGATCCAAGCTACCAGGGCTAGCAAAGTCAGTATTATGAAATGTAGTTCCATTTACTTTCCCCTGCCAGAAGTGTCCTCTGTCTCCTGGACTGTGGATCACTGTATCACAAGAAACTTTGGATCATGGAAAAAGAAGCATAGTTCTTAAAATAAAAGAATCCCTCCTCTTTTCTAAATCACAAAGGAAGGAAGTTCTGGAAAAGATATTAGCTACCCTAGTTGCTAAACTAGCTCTGCATATTGTTTCGCATCAAAGTTTATAAAGTAATGGTTACAATTTTAGTATTTTAAGTTTCTGAGGGAACACTTCTGTCCATGTCTAGACTAGATAAGATATATATATTTTTTTGCATGTAGAGTGTTAATAAACACCAAAGACACAATTTAAAAATTTCAATCTGTGTACTTTGTTACCACAATATTGAGCAAAAGAAAAAAATGGTGTGTTTCATGTGAACAGCCAGTGAAGAAGAAATCTAGAGAATAACATGGTTCTTAATGTGTAGACAAAGTACAGTAATGGAGAGTAAAATGAAAATAGTATTTGGGTATATCAGGGCAAGTTTTGACACTAGAAGGACTGTCCCTTTTCATGGCAGAGTTGTTGATTTCCTTTCATAGTCCCAATAAGTTTTGTTTACATGTTTTAAAACTGCATTATTAAGTGCCTATAATATAAATTTTTAATATTTTCCCAGTAGATTGAAACTTTTATTAATCAGCAGCACTAAGTGCAACTAAAATTAAAGATCTGTAGGCACACACGTTAATACCTCAAAGACATAGAAAAGCAAATTATGGAATTCTGTGCACATAAAATTCAAAACCCTAAACAATGTGAACAGTATGATATAGATGACAAAAATCTGTAACAAAACCCAGGAAATTGGTAACTTATAGGGAATTGAAGAGGTTTTTGATTAGTGAAAACTACATAGTGGGCTTCTGAGGTTCTGATAATGTTCTGCATCTTATGTTGGTTGGTAGGTATATAGGTATATTCTTATTTTATTATTTATTTTATACAAATATGTTATATATTTTTTTCAGTTAATATATTCATTATAAAAATGACCAAATAACTATGTAAAAAAAACCAAATAACATAATGTTAATACTTTGCCCACTGAATCCCTGAAGCCTGCGGCAATTACCTCCTCACCTGTGATCCTGAAACACATGTTCAAAAGGCCAGGCTTATCTCTAAGGCCATTCTCTCAGCATGGACATCTAGATGTGAAGCGAGTATACCAGGATAGACTTTTTTTTACTTCCACATTTATAATTATGTCACAGTAACTTAATCTCCTATCTTGATAAGAAACATTCCTACTAGATTTTTAAAACATGAAAACATCACAAATTCTCACATCTATTTACCTTCCTCTAATTTGTCATTTGCCTTAGTCCTGTCTGGATAATATAAAATAACAATAACAAAATTGGAATGCTTACTTTGTGTTATGTTTTATGCATTATAACTTACTTACATTAATTTAAACTTTACAACACACCTGTGAAATTAGTAGTGCTACTTTTTCAACTTTTTGTTGTTGTTACCCAGGAATGAATCCAGGGGTGCTTAACCACTGAGCTGCATCCCCAGACCTTTAAAAAATTTTTTTAATTAATTTATTTTATTTGGAGACAAGGTCTCATTAAGTTGCTTAAAGGCTGGCTTGGAAATTGCCATCCTTCTGCTTCAGCCTCCAGAGCTGCTGGTATTACTGGTGTATACACCACACCCAGCACTTTTTCTACTTTACATATGAAGAAACCAGGGTGGGCCTGGTTTCCAAGGTATTTAGGTTCTCAGGTGGGCCTCAAACCAGACACACTGACTGCAATTTTAACCACTAAAATCAGTGCTTACTCTTGACAGTTCTCTTTCCAGAAACTGTAGTTATCTCTGAACTAAACATAAATATTTTGGATGCCTGGAGTGTATTTTCGGTCCTTCAGAGTTTTGCCCACTGCAGATTCTCTATCACCTCACTTGGTTCAGCTGTTCCTTCTGTACTGTTTTTCTGCCTGAAACTCAATATTTCACAGATACTATGACTGTGGACATGGCTTGACAATCACTTTTAGCCAAGAGGATCACTCATTGTCTCTCTGTCCTGCCCAGATAAGTGAATCTACTGCCAGGCTATGGTTTATTGTCCTACCTATTTATCTTGCCGTGAATAAAAACAACTTAGCCTATGAATTTCAAGCCACAAATTGTGTGCAAAATAATAATAAAATTTTTAAAAAACTATTTTTGTTGTAGATGGACATAATACCTTTATTTATTTGTTTATTTTTATATGGTAACATGAGGACCAAACCCAGTGCTGCAGATGTGCTAGGCAAGTGCTCTACCACTGAGCTACTACCCCAGGCCCTAATAAATAAGATTTTAAAATCAGATAAGAAGTGAGTAAAGTATTGCTTGTATATGAAGAAGATGGACTATCCAGACACTGAGAGTGGACCTTTTGCCCAGAGTATGTGAGCAAAAATAGCAGGAGAGAGGAATAGAATTGTATAATAATCACGGATGCCCCTAGCCCCTATGTGAGATGAAAGGAGTAGTTGATTTCTGGCATAATTCCTGCTGCATTAAAAGTGATCAATATAAAATGTTTGTTTATAGGATAAATGATTGAATCATGCATACCTGATGTAAATTATAAACCTAGAAGAGACAGGATATGGTCATGAAAGGGAAAAAGAACTAACTAGATATTAGAATTAACTTCTGGTTAAAAGCAAAGTCCAGAAGATCCTTGATTCCTCTCTGAAATACTAATTTCCAAAAGTAGAAAATAAACTAAGAAGCCTGGCTACTAAGGGCCTGTGATGGTTAATTTTATATGTAAAAATTGACTTGGACACAGGGTGCCCAGATATTTGGTCAAAGATTATTTTGAATTTGTCTGAGGGTGTTTTTTTTTAATGAAATTAACATTTGAATTGGTGGACAGAGGAAAGCAGGTTGCCTTCCCTAATGTCTATGGGTCACATCCCATGGACTGAAGACTTAAACAGAACAAAAGGGCTGAGTAGGAGGGAACTCCTTCTGTCTGGAGTGCTTGAATTTTTCCTGCCTTCAGACTCCAACTGAAAGTTAGTTCTTCGTGGGTCTCAAGCCTGCTATCTTTCAAACTCTCCATTTACTCTCCTGGGTCTCCATTTTGACAATTGCAAATCTTGGAACTTTCCATCCTCATAATCTAATTTCTTTTAATAAAACACACATTTTCCCTTCCCCCATGTGTGTGTGTGGTTCTATTTCCCTGGAGAAACTTAATTAATACAGTATCTAATTCTTACCAATAAGGAGGAATTTTTTGCCTTTGTAAAAAACTGAGAAAAAAATGTAAGAGCCATGTGAAAGTTGGAAATAGCAAGAAATAATAAGTATTTAATGTGGTAGATATTCTATAGATATGAAAAAGGTGATTATAATTCTGCAACATGGTACTTTAGATACAAAGTGAGCTTTTAAAGTATTGAAAAAATCTGATTCAAAAAATTCAAAATACATTTGCAGAAAAAGGCAAAGAACATGAAGATGCCAAGGAGACTGTAGAGGGAGCTGTCTGATCAGCTTAGATACTAAAGGACAGTTTAAAGATTAAAGAAGAGCATGCAACCAGATTGCTTGAACATGCACTATTCACTGACAAGTGACTTAGTAAACACTTGTAGGAAGAAAAAAACAAATGAAAGACAATGATGAGGAATATAAGAATTGTGTCCATAACAATTACACTCATGTATGCTCAGATTGAAAAAAAATATATGCTATGTGGTAAAGAAGGGCAAGGTGCTTTGTTTTTAACAATAGTGAAACTAACACCAGAAAACAGGACCTGCTTGAAGACCATGCTCTAATACTTTTGGGAACAGAGAAAGTAGGCATCTTAGTCCTGATTTGTTTCTGTTCTCTTCCAAGGTAAATATTGGACTGAGAAGGGTTACAAAAGCTCTAGAAAGAGGAAATAGAGTGCAGAATGGGGTGGACCTTTAGAGAGCTCTAGCTCATCCCAGACATAGGACCTTATATCTCTTAAGAGTTTGCAACTCTTAGAACTTGGCATCATATTCACACATGACGTTGAATCAATTTAGTCATTCCAGCGGTAGTTTAATAAGCACTCACCATGTTTCTGGCAGAATTTAGACACTGGGAATGCATATAGGAAGACAATACAAGATATTCTCCTCAGTAACTTGGGGAATTCCGGAGAATGGGCCAGGATTTGGAGATTAGGAAATATTCTAAGGGAAATAAGGTGCATTTCTGAAAGTCAGTCAAGTTTCAGACATATGGAGATATCCATAACAAACATTTGGTGGACAATAAAAGTAAGATTCAGGCTTCTGAACCATGGACTCTGATCTTAGATTCTGTTCTGACCCCCAGTCCTCCTGTTGCTTTGTCATCCTGTAGTCTAGTTCTTAGCTTTGTTTCTTGATTATGATTTGGTCCTTCCTCTCTGAATCAAATGCTGAATATGACTTTCACTTATTCACTTCTTCAATAAATGTTGATTGCATATCTATTATGTGCTCTACTCTAGATTCGGGGATGCAACAGTAAATAAAACAAAGCCCCTGACCTAATGAAACTTACCTTCTGGTACTTACTGTGATGGTGGAGACAAAGTAGAAATAAGCCTGTATATGTATGGTATATGATAATTCTGTGTAAGGAAATAAGGATAAAAGATTAAGGGGGGATGGGAGTTTCTATTTCTCAAATATGCTGATACTTGGACACAGATCAAAAGGAATTGAGAATGACAGCCATGCTTGTGTCTACTGTGAACATCTCAGTAGAGGGAAATTCCAGTGTAAAGGCTGGAACAGAATTGAGTCTGGGAAGACTGTAAGAGATCATGTAGTGGTAGTGAGAGCAAAGGGATCATGGATGTGGAGAGCCTTAGAAGCCAACATATAGACTAGCTTTAATCTGAGATTGAGTTCTTGAATGGTTTTGAGCAGGGAAATGCTATCATCTGACATGTTTTAAAAAGTATAACTTGGATTGTCATATACAGAATAGGCTTGAAATGGGGGAGAGCAAATTAGAAGCAGAGAGAGCAGAATTACCTGATAGACTGGGAAATAGTTGATATCGGCTTGAACTAGTCTATAATAGTAGAATCAGGCAAAAGTTATGCATCTTTGAATATATTTTAAAAAGTATAGCTTAGATAATTTGAGATTAGATTGAATGGTGTGGTATAGTAGACATGGAATATTCCTAGATTTGGCTATTAATACCCCCTAAGACATGGCTTGTCCTCATATTTTGATTTTATCCACCTCTAGATATTTTGGAGGCCAACTATTCATATCTTTACTAAGAACCCTGGCATTCAACACTGGCATTATTCTTCTTGCCTGGCTTCTGCTAGGTTTGTTCTATCCATTGGAAGAGCATTAGATAGGAACTTTCTTCCTTGAAGCTAAAATAAATTCTAATTGAAATTACTTTCATTGTGTCCTGAAAATGTATATCAGCCTAAGGGAAATGGGATTAATTATGTAGAAATATTTAGCATTGTATTTATTTTTATTGATTAAGGAATCGATATATAGAGAGGTGATCATAAAGTGAAAATGGGTACATGAATCCTGATTCAGGAGAATGAAACTTCCAGGAAATTGAAGCCTTGTTTCCATATCAAGTAAAAAAGATAGATGTTTCAGAAGTCTTTTCCTCTATGTCATAGTGAATTTTTTAGTCCAGAAACAACTTCTTATACCAATAATTTAATGGCTAAAAGAAAATCTTAAGTGCTGATGCCTGCTCTTTTTTTTTTTTTTTTTTTTTTTTTTTAATTTCACCATCGAAGTGCATTTCATCTACCCGGTCACTCTTTCTCCCTTTTACTCTAATGGGAACCCAGACCAATGTCTTTGGAAAAAAAGAGCTGAGGGTGGCATTACTGCAACCCTGGGTCAGACTGAGCAAATCCAGCTTTGCTTCTCTATCATGGCTGTTACACAGATGTCTTACCATTCCCACACACAAACAGGAGCTGATTAAAACTCTGATGCCCTATTTAAGCTTTCTAGCTTCAGAGAGAAGCTATTTTGAAAAGTGAAAAGATTACACTCTGATAATAGACTAGAGGTCTTACACATGTGAATGGTTCACAGAGAATTAAAAGAGCAGACTTGGAATAAATGCAGCCTGCCCGTGATGAAGCAGTGAGGGTGAATCATTCTCACATTGACTGCAGGGGCTGTTTGAAGGAAGTTCTCTGCTCAGGTCATTGTTGCCCCTGTGAGCTAACACAATGGCAGGCAGATTAGGGGGCTGAGGTCTGATCGAACTGCTGTCTTCTCCAGGAACTAATTAGACCACTTCATAGTCCTTTGATGTCTCAGGGATCTTAGTTCCTAATTGGTTGACTCCTCTCTTCCGACTTTGTTTTATCTCTGAATGTTCTTGAATAGAAACATTTTCCCCAGCATCATCAATCATGTGAAGAAGTAGATGACTAGTAGAATTTACATTTGTTCTAATTTATTTCAAAGAAATGATGATGCAGATTGGAATCTTGTTAATTTCAGGCTGAGACCCCTACCAGTTTCATTGAGGGGCACCTGTGGGTAGATAGGACCTTTGAAGTCCAAAAGGTCAGATTAAAGGAGGTCAAAAATCTGGGAAGACTAGCTGGCTCAACTGTGATAATACCTGTATGATGATGTGCTTTTTTTACTAAGAGAAATCATACAGCCTGAGAACACAATGATCTGTTATTTTCTGTCTAGGAAAACCAACCTAGGAATGTAATAACTAAACAGATAAATTCTACAAAATCTACTGTGTGTCAAGAACTTTGCCTGTCACTGAGTGTTTGATGACAGAAGACAGTTAAGGTATTAGTCTTGTTCTATAATTGATAAATTTAAAACTGCACTCCACCAAAGTAGAGGGGCAGGCCTATTATGTAATCTATGACAAGCATTCAAGTGTCTTTCAGGTCTATTTTTGTCTCAACCTATGTGTCATAGGTAAAAAATGAATTATAGGCACCAGGCCAGATTTATAGCCACAATTTAGCCTAGATTTTATATTATCTGAGTTGGTCCACAGATTGATGTTACAGTATAGAAACAATGTATAAGTGAAGATATTCCTGATAGTTTCTTTTTTTCCTAGGTGTAGATGGACACAATATTTTTTTTACTTATTTTAATGTGGTGCTGAGAATCAAACCCAGTGCCTCACATGTGCGAGGCAGGTGCCCCATCACTGAACTATAGCCCCAGCACTTGTTCCTGATGTTTGAAGCAGGTGGTCTTCCAGTGTACTCAGGTGTATAGATATTGAAGTAACAATGCAGGGTACAGGTTATCATTCCTGTCTGATCATCTTGATCAGTCACAGTGAGGCTGAGGAGTACACATTTCTTGGACTGGAGAATTAATTGGATGGCCTCTGTTTTCCATTAGAATGGACTTGTTAGGCCTGACATCTGTTTGGTGGCTCTAACTACATGAAAGTCAGAATTTGAACCTCTTTAGGGAAGCTTTCTGGTATGCCTCAGTTCTTCTGAAGTTGGTAGTTAGAATTTGCTGTAAAGAAGTGAACGATCCATTTGAGGAAGTATCTCCATACCTCTAAAGTGTCATAATTTATGTAGTTATTACCCATGCTGGTTGTTTTGTCCCTGTCATAAGATGTGAGGATTAGAAGGTATCAGTAGTAGTTCAGGTGCAATTGAATGTTCTCACTGCAAAAAGCAAACAAGATAGGGATCTAAAGTGATGGATGTCTTAGTTTGATTTAATTATTCTACATTGTATTTATAAATCACAACATCATCTCTGATGAACTTAGATGCAAAAATACTTAAAAAATATTTGCTAATTATGTTCAACAACATATTAAGAAGATTATATAACATAACCAAGTCAGTTTTATTCCAGAGATGCAAGAATGCTGTTTAATATATGCAAGTCAATAAATGTAACTCATCACAATAACAGAATTAAGGACAAAAATCCCTTAGTAATCTCAATAATGCAGAGAAGGCCTTTGAAAAATTCCGTACCCATTCATGATGAAAACACTGAAGAAAACACAGATGGAAGCTTTATGATGTAAAGACATCATAAAGGCTATATGTGAAAAACTCAAAGCCAATCTCATATTAAAAGGGGAAAAACTGAAAGCATTTCCTTTAAAATCTGGGACAAAGATGCCTACTCTTATCATTCCTATTTAAATAGTGCCAGAAATTCTAATCATAGCAATTAAACAAAAGAAGGAAATAAAAGGGATAAAAATAAGAAAGGAAGAAGTCAAATTATCACTATTTGCAAATGAGATTACCCAATACCTAGAAAATCCAAAAGAGCTCCACTCAGAGATTTCTAGAGCTAATAAACAAATTTGGCCAAGTAACAAGTTACAAAATCAACATTGAAAAATCAATAGCTTTCTTATATACTAGCCAAAATAAAAATCTGCTGAGAAAGACATCAGAAAAAAATTCTATTAACAATAGCCTCAATATTTATTATTTTTTTAATATTTACTTTCTTTTAGTTGGACACAATATCTTTATTTTTTTTAATGTAGTGCTGAGGATTGAACCCAGGGCCCCACATGTGCTAGACGAGTGCTCTACTGCTGAGCCACAACCCCAGCCCACAATAGCCTCAATAAATAAATAAAACCTAGGAATAAATCTAACCAAGGAGGTGAAAGACCTCTACAATAAAACTATAGAAGAGTGAAGAAAGAAATTGAAGAAGACCTCAGAATATGGAAAGACTTACTGTGTTCATGGATAGGCAGAATTAATATTATCAAAATGGTCATACTACCTAAAATCTACAGGTTCAGTGCAATCCCAATCAAAACACCAATGACATTCTTCACATAACTAGAAGAAACAGCACTAAAATTCATTTGGAAAAATAAAACCCAAACAGCCAACACAATTTTAATCCCAATAAACAATGCTGGAGACACAACAATTCCTGACTTCAATTATACTACAGAGCTAAGAAAAAATACATGGTATTGACATAAAAACAGACACATAGACGAATGGTAGAGAGTAGAAGACACAGGGAAACTCACACAGATATAATCATCTGATCCTTGACAAAGGGGCGAAAAACATACATTGGAGAAAAGAGGGGCGTTTTAACAAAAGGCGTTTGGACAACTGGATATCCATATGTAGAAGAATGAAATTAAACCCTTATCTCTCACCCTGCACAAAAATCAATTCAAAATGAATCAAAGACCTCAGAATTATCAACATTCCAGCTTCTAAGCACAGGTAACAACTTTCTTGATAGGACCCCTAAAGTCCAGAAAATAGTGCCAAGAGTTAATAAATGGGATAACATCAAATGAAAAATTTTCTGTGCAGCAAAGAAAATAATTAGGAATATGAAGAGAGAGAAGGGAAGAAAATCTTTGCTACCTATTCTTCTGAGAAAGGATTAATATTTATAATATATAAAGAGCTCAAAAAAACTTTACACCAAAAAAATTAAATAACCCAATTAATAAGTGGGCAAATGAATTAAACAGGCACTTTTCAAAGGAAGAAATACAAATGGCCAACAAATATATGAAAAAAATGTTCAACATCATTAGCAATTAGGGAAATGTAAATCAAAACTATACAGAGATTTCCTTTTGCACCAGTTAGAATAGCAATCATCAAGAATACAAATAATAATAAAAGCTGAAGAAGATATGGGTTATACTAGTTTACAGTCCCACTGTTGGTGGGACTGTAAATTAGTATAACCATTATGCGGATCATTATGAAGACTCCTCAAAAGACTAGGCACAGAACCACAATATGACCCATTCACTGATAATTATCCTAAAGAATTAAAGTCATCTTACTTCACTGATAGTATGAATAACCATGTTTATAGCTGCACAATTTACAATAGCCAAACTATGGAACCAGCCTAGGTGCCTACCAGGGGATGAATGGATAGAGAAAATGTGGTATATATATGCAATGGAGTTTTATTCAATCCTAAAGAAAAATGAAATTACTACATTTACAGAAAAATGGATTGAACTAGAGAGCGTCATGTTAAGCGAAATAAGTCAGACTTGGGGCTAGGGGTCATACGTTTTCTCTCATATGCAGAAGCTAGAGAGGAAGAAAAAAACAAAGATGGGTGTGGATCTCCTAAAAATCAAAGAGAGATTAGTAAAGGAAAGGGACCAAGGGATGCCAGGTGGAGAGTGAGGAGAGAAGTGCTGGGGAGTGATATTGGCCAGATTATATTATTATATTGTGTGCATGTACAAATTTGTAATGATAAATCTCATCAATAGGTATAACTATAAAGCACCAATAAAAATGTGGAAAAAAATAAATCGTAACATCTTTTTGTACCCCATAAACACATACAACTATAATTAGTCAACTGACAAAATAGAAATCTTAAAAGACAAGCAATCTGGAAAGGAAATGCCAATGTGTCTCAGTTTCAGCCATGTTAAGGAGGAAGCCAACTGGGCCTGATGGGTGTAGTGAGAGCCACTAACCTGGGGATTTTTTAAAAAGTGTGTTCCATTTGTCTGTGCATCCAAGCATGAACTTGGGCCCTACCCATGCAAGGCAGGCATGATTAATTTTAAATTGGATATTAATAAATTTTAACTTTATTTTATAAAATTCTAATTTTGCAGGAAAGTTGCAAGGATGTATCCTATATTATTGTGCAGAATTGTTACAACTAAGGTTATTGTTAATTAAATATTCTATGTTTGGAGTTTATCAGTTTTTCCTAGTGTCAGACTTTGGAATCATTATTCATAAACCATACCAATTGGTTCTGTCCTAGTTAGGGTGTCTTTATCCAATATTTATATTAGTGTTACGTCAGCTTTATAACCTTTCTCTAAGCTCTGGAACAGTTTAAATGATTAGAATTATTTATTTACTGATTTGGAAGAATTAACCTATGAAATTATATAGTCTTGGAACTCTTTGGAGAAAGTTAAAAGCACTGAGGAGTGGCCAAGAGAGGAGCACTAATATACTGAGCAGTAATTTGGCCCCAAATTCCAGTGTAATTCTTAGTTGAGCAACACTGGGGCACTAAGAGAATTCTCCCTTGGGCCAGGTTGACCCATATATTCTTGAGGAAAGCAAGCTAAAATACCATCCAAGCCTCTTCCTCTTATGCCCACATGTGAATCTGGGATTTTTTTCTCTCTTTAATAAGGAAATACCACCCAGGGACATTTGGTTGATTAAAAAAAATAGCAGAACAAAACCCAAAGACTAAGGTTTGATCTAATACTTTAAACCTATTTTTATTCCTTTCAGACTTGGGACCATCCCTAGAATGTTGATTCAGTATGTTTTCAGTGGAACCCAAGATCTTGCATTTTGAACAAATGACCAGGTGATACTGCCTCCATTTAAGAAACACTGTCCTGAGATTTAGTTTGTAAAACAAGCAAACAAACCTGAGTAAATGCCTATTTCTCTCCAGTTTTCTGAGTAATAAATTCTGTAGCAACCTCCAAAGATAACTAGTGATTTTTATTTTAATAACATTTAAACTCAAGTTAAAAAAAAACACTTTTGATATGTTTCAGTTCCTTGTAGTTGTCTGTTTTCTTTTAGGTCCTTAAATTGTGTCATGTTTAGCCCCTTCAAGTCAGCCCCTATGTTATTTTGACACAACCTACCCCAACAGTCTTTGAAAGCTTCCTTACTTTCAGATGACAACAAAATGCTCCAGGCTTACCTTGTACTTTTCATATTCTAAACTTGAATTCATCCATTTCTCCAAAGACTCTTGTTTTTCTTTAATGTGATTCTTATTAAATATTTTCTATTTTTTCTGATTATGAAAGCACATTCTCATTGCAAAATGTAGAAATAGCATAAAAGTATAAAGAAGCAGACAAATGATTCTATCATTTTAAAACAACTACTAATATATTCCTTTCCATATCTTTCACAAAGAAAATCTCTATAGTTGAAATCATGCTATATATACAAATTAATATTTTACTTTTTTGTTTTAAAGGAAATATTCATAAAATTTTGACATATCATTAAAAGCTATTAGTGCACATAATTTTTCATAGTAGCATTGTATCTCACTCACTATGTGGACTTACTATAATTTACCTAGTCATTCTCCAAATATTAGATGCTTGACTTGTTCTCATAAATTATGCTTCAAAGAATAACTATGTGCTTAATCCTTGACCCCATTTAATAATATTTCCCTAGAATCTATTTCAGAAGTAAAATTCATAGATCAGAGGTTATGAAGATATTTAAAGCTCTGGAAACCTATTGGAAACATGCTGTGTTCTTGCCAGCATTGAGCATTATCATTTTAAAATCTTTGCTAGTGTGATGAGTGAAATATGACTGTCATTGTCTTCATCTCAGTTTTTATTCTAAGTATATTTTTTTCTGATTATGAAAGCACATTCTTATTGTAATTTGTAAAAATAGCATAAAAGTATAAAGAAGCAGATAAATGATTCTATCATTTTAAAACAACTACTAATATATTCGTTTCCAGATCTTTCACAAAGAAAATCTCTATAGTTGAAATCATGCTATACATTTGTAATGTAACATTTGTAATGTAAGATTTGTAATGTTATTGCAATTCTTACCCCTAGCTTATCATTTGCCTTTCAGTGTTGGATTTGTTTTTGATAAACTGAAATCTTCTACACACATCTGCCGATATCTCCTTTTGAAACTTCTGGTGGATTTACAATGTCTATATAATAGAAAAAGAAGTTGATATTCAGTTTACATAAATTAACTATAAATCTGAGTTTCATAGAGCACATATGGTTTATAGAGCAAGAAATAAGAGCAAAGAAGAGATAAACTAGCATACCATGTAGCCATCGTGTCAGTGGAGTACTAGCCTCACATTGTAATCTTTCTGTGGCATGGGAGGGTCTTTTTCAACTCTGCTCACCTGTAAGGGCAACTGAATCTTTCTTATGTTACAGTCTCCACCAGAACCCTGTGATGGAACTGGGAACAACAGTCTCAACTGTTCTCTATCCGAGTAGGCAGAGCTGTGATAATAGAAGGGAAGAATGAGATCATGTCAGCACAGAAGCATGCTGTGGGAGGAACTGGCTCAGAACTCAGTATCATTCATGCCATGAAAACCATACTTTATTCTCTGCAAATATGGTGCCCCTGTGGGCATTTCCTCTGATTTACTTCCTGTGTCAACTTGCGCCTTTCTTCCTACAACTTTCCTTAAGTTGTTCCATATAATTTATCTGTTTTCTCCATCTTCACTGAATTTACACTATCTTTATTTGTTAGGATTAAGAGTTTTGTTTTTTATGTCATGCATACTTCAGTAATGTCTCAGGTTTGCTCATTGCAGTTTCCCTCTATTAAATTCATTGCTAAATTGGGGAGGGTGGATTTTTTTGGGGAATGAAACTTAGCTTTAATTTAGTCTCCTCTAAAGACAAAGCTGAAAAATAGGTTAAACTATTTAATATCAGATGTAAACAAATCTCATCAATGTATTACCTTTATTATAGACAAACAGCTTATTATATGCCAAGAGAGAATAATTTGTATTAGCTTGACTCTGGGCCTTGTCCATCATGGAACAATAAACCTCACCATTATTGTGTTAAGGTGCATTTGGCTGCCTCTTGCTTGCTTTACAGAAGGAACCACACCAGTATTAAAGGCCCTTTCCTGGCCATGTAGGATGAATGCTGCCTGCTCCAATTAATTTGAGAGTCAGTGCATCTCACCTCAAAATGGCATGCTCCTTACATGCCACCAAGATAAATTGTTTCTGGAGAATTCAAGTTCCCATATAGGCTTTGGCTCATTCACTACTTGTATTTTTCAGAATGTTTATCCATATAGACACATATATGTTTTAAAAACAAATTTTGTTGTTGTATATGGACACACTACCTTTATTATTTATTTATTTATTTATTTTTATATGGTGCTAAGGATCAAACCCAGTGCCTCACATGTGCTAGACAAGCACTCTACCACTGAGCTACAACCCCAGCCCTACATATACATTTTTTTAATTAGGAGGAAAATACAAGTTCAATTTTGCTTATATAAAAGGGTAAATTTTGAGGTAGAAAGTTTGGCTTAATGGCAATTTTTTTATTTCTACTGATGGAGACAGCAATTTGGAAGTTTCTTTCCACTATAGGCAAGATATTGAAATAACCTGTTTTATTTATTTAAATGTATTACCAAAAAGCCTTCCTTGCTCTGGGATTAGGTTTAATAGGATATTGTTCTCTTTATGTAAACAAAAGCCATCTATCCTCATGGCCCTGTTCTCATAGTGTGGTGAGCTTAGGGGAGGACAAAAAATGATTTGCACAAGGAGATTTGATGATAGGAAAACTCTCTGGAGTCCATCTGGGTGCAAACATGAGTCCCAAAGCTGGTAATGACACAAAGGCCCTAAGCAGTAGCTTTTCATGGGTAAGTCTGGGCTCTAGCCCAAAGTGCAACACATGGAGCCTTGAGCTGGGCACAGTGGCACACTCCTGTAATACCAGAAAAACAGGAGGCTGAGGGGGAGGATCAAAGCTAGGCTCAGCAACTTAGTGAAGCCCTAAGCAACTTAGTAAGACTCTGTCTCAAAAATTAAAAAAAGGTCTGTGAGGTAGCTCAGTGGTAAAGCACCTCTAGGTTCAATCCCAGGTACCAAAACAAAATAGAACAAAACCAACCAACCAACCACCCAACAACAACAAATGGAGCCTTGAATGGGGTTGGGAGACTCTGCTTCAGTGAGACTGAGATTGCCCAGTGTAGTAAGCCCAACTACCTTTGGGAAAAAAGGCTAAAAAAA
Organism: Ictidomys tridecemlineatus; assembly: GCF_052094955.1. Lineage (NCBI taxonomy): Eukaryota > Metazoa > Chordata > Mammalia > Rodentia > Sciuridae > Ictidomys > Ictidomys tridecemlineatus. Next base: position 55,268,850 of record NC_135480.1, on the reverse strand, counting down.
ATTATATATATACAAACACACACATATATATGTATGTATATATACATATATATAATTTATTCTAATTTGTTATATATAACAGCAGAATGCATTTCAATTCATAGTACACATACAGAGCATAAGTTTTCATGTCTCTGGTTGTACACAAAGTAGAGTCACAATTTATGTCTTCATACATGTACTTGGGGTAATGCTGTTCATCTGATTTCAGTGTATTTCCTACCCTGCTGTTCCCTCCCTTCTCCTCCCTCCCCTTTGCCCTATCTAAAATTTTCTATTCCTCCCATGCTCCCTCCCATCCCCATTATGGATCAGCATCCTCATATCAGAGAGAACATTTGGCTTTTGGTTTTGGGGGATTGGCTTACTTCACTTAGCATAATGTTCTCCAACTCCATCCATTTACCTGCAGATGTTATGATTTTATTCTCTTTTAATGCTAGATAATATTCCATTGTGTATATATTCCACAGTTTCTTTATCCATTTATCTACTGAAGGGCATCTAGGTATGTTTCACAATTTAGCTATTGTGAATTGTGCTGCTTTATAAACATTGATGTGGCTGTATCATTATATATGCTGTTTTTAAGTTCTTTGGTTATAAACTGAGGAATGGGATAGCTAGGTCAAATGGTGGTTCCATTTCAAGTTTTCTAAGGAATCTCATTACTTCTTGCTATATTGGTTGCACCAATTTTCAGTCCCACCAGCAATGTATTAGTGTGCCTGAACATATATTTTTTGAGCTGGATGAATTATAAGCCTGGAAAGGATAAGTCACTGCTATAGCAGTGAAGGATCTTTTGGAGATTATTGCCAAAGCTGTAGACAAGCATCCCTCTGATCTTGTGAAAGCAGTGATGGAATATTATGGGTAGCAGGGGAAGGATAGAGGCTATGGGATGGACATGTGTTCTGATTTTCCTTCTTTATATATTTTTGGGAACAGAATAGATCCTCTCAAACTGACTAAGCCTATAATGTTCTTGCATATACAGGCACAGTGGGTGCTTCAAGGAAAGAGACTGGGTTTCTCAAAGTTACTCAAGAAATAACCTTAGATTTCTGTTTTTATTTTTCCTATGTCCTAATGACTGTTTTCCAAACCTAAGCGAAACCACCTGCCCTTCTTTATTTCTGTCTCTGTGGGTGCTAGTTTGCCCATTGACATTGCCTTTTCTAGTTTTCTAGCCTCTTTGCTCCTGTTTTAGCCCCCATCCTTACAGAATTCATACTCTGCACAGAGTTAACTTTAAAATTTAAGTCAAATTTACCATTATCCTGCTTAACTACACCAGTGGTTTAATATTCTGTTCATAAATAATAAAGTAAAATCTCCTTTGAGGCCCTATGAGATCTGAGCCCTCTTTATTCCCTTCTCTTCTCCTTATTCCTCTTGTCCAGTGCACTCCAGTCAGGATACCTGCTGGTTTTGGAGCAGGGTAGCTCATTGCAACTTTAGGGCCTCTGCACTAGCTATTCCCTTTGCCTACATTACATTTCCTCTGATTCCTGTTTCCACAGCACCTTCTCAGTGGAGCCTTCCTAAGACATCCATGTAAAGGTAGCCCACAGTTCTATCACTCTTATATTTTTAGGTTAGCATTTACTACAGTAGTTTCTCCTTTATCCATAATTTTGCCTTCTGTAGTTCCAGTTACCCATGATCAACTGTGGTCCAAAAATATTAAATAGGAAATTTCAAGAAAAAAATTATTAAGTGTTAAATTGAAGTATGATGAAATCTCACACCATTTTCTTCTTTCTTGCCTCACTTGTGACTCATTCCTTTGTCCAGCACATCCATGCTGTATATGTTACTTGCTTATTAGTCACTTAATAACCACCTTGGTTATCAGATGGATTATTGCAGTATTGTAGCACATCTTTTCATGTAACCCTTATTTTTCATAATAAGGGCCCCAAAGAACGTGAGTATTAATGCTGGATATTTAATTATAGTATGTAGCTAATACTTGTTCTATTTTAGTATTATTATTAATCTCTTACTGTGACTGATATATAAATTAAACTTTACTATAGGTTTGTATTTATAGAAAAAGCATAGCATATATAGAGTAAGTACTATTCAAGGGTTCGGGCTTCCACTTGGAGTACTGGAGCATATCCCCTGTGGATAATGGGAGAATTGCCGTACCATGTAATAATTTCTTAGCTAATCTGTCTATCTCTTTATTGTTTCTGTAATTTAAGACAGCTACTAGTTTATGTTTCAGTTTGGGAAATGGAGAAAGAGGAAGAGTGCTGATGGGTGAATGAATTATCAAGTACTTGAGTGGCTAGCTATGAATTCATTCTTTCAATATTTTTTTTCCAAGATTAAACTTCAATTTCCATGAGAGTAGGAATTTTGAATGGATCTTTAGCTCCTGGAACAAAGCCTAGGAGATAGTAGTCATTGAATAACTATTGAATGACTGAAGTGAATAAGTGGTAAAATAAATATGTGCTCACATTTATTCCCTATGAGCATGAAATGCATTTCACTTGTGGCACATAAATAATTTGAGTGTTTTGGTATTTCTCTGGAGACATGTGAAAAATGCTGTCTTAGTGTTTCTTTTAACACAACAATCTTCTGAGTTATATAGTATATTATTCCCATTTTATTGATGGAGAAACTGAGGCTCAGAAAGATCAGGTAACTGCTAGTTAGGCCAAAGAGCAGAATCTCTGATTATTTGATGTTAACCTAGTAAACTATTGATAGTGTGGTGTCCCAGTAAAGCATACTTATTGCAATTACAGTATTCAGAGTAATATTTTATACATTTTATAACAATAACAGCAAAAGCAACAACAAATGGTAAAAGCTTTTTTCCTGTTCAGGGATAAGTGCTAGTTTTTCACAGAAACAGTTAATAGCTAAAGACCAGATTATGAATGATCCAAATTTGGGAACAAGGCTCTCTCTGCTTCAGAACATGTAAAGATAGTAATGTAGAATGCCTTTCACCTTGGAGAAATGAAGGAATGATGCAATCTCTTATTAAAAGGTTTATAAAAGACCCTAAAGCCAACTAATCTAAAATCTTTTTCTCTCATATGTAGAAAACACTCTATTGTTTCCTTTGGGAAAAGAGTGTCCAGCTCCCAGGAACAGCCTGCTTTGGAAGGCAGTTCACTCCTCCAGCTTTAAGTAGAACTGGCATTTGTCTCTTTATAGGCACCATGACAAGCAGATGGAGCTTGATTCTAAACTGACCTGCTGAGCTTGAATTTGAAGCTTTCAGACATGAACTCTTGATTAACAGTAAATGTTAATTGAAGCAGTGAATTATTAAAATGTTTTTCCATAAATGATAAATGCTGTTGGCAGGTTTACCCCTTGTGACATCACAAAACTTTCCAAGAAATTGCTAGCTTTGTCCGAGGAAAACAGGAATGGCTGCATTCAGTGGCATTTGTTGTGATCTGTTCATGTTCTGTGGCCAGGCCTGATTGGAGATGATACCACCTTTTCCTGTGGAATCCTATGTCCCTTCAACCAAACAAGCAAATCATCTTTCCACAAATACAGACTCTCTCTGAGTTATCTCATCTAGCCTCCTAACTTTAGTTCACATCAATAGCTGTGACTCCTAATATTTACTTCAAACTCAGATTTCCCCAAACTTATTAATTCAGTTATTATTGGACAAGTCCCATAGGATATCAAGTTTATATTCATTCATTTAACAAACACTTACCAAATACCTGCCATATGTACCCAGTTCACTTTATTTTAGGCACCAGGGAAATAATAATGAGCAAAAGAGATATGAGAGAGAGAGAGAGAGAGAGAGAGAGAGAGAGAGAAAGAGAGAATTTATGTTCTAGTGGATTAGTGGATAAAGGAGATAGATAAAGCAGAGAAAGAGGAACAGGAAGCACTGAGAATTGGACATGAGATGGTAGTAGCAGTGACTGGTGTATAGAGGGTGCTCAAAGAAAATAAAATTTGAGAAGATACTGTACTGAGAATTGGACATGAGATGGTAGTGGCAGTGACTGGTGTATATAGAGGGTGCTCAAAGAAAATAAAATTTGAGAAGAGACTTAGAAGAAATTCTGCATTGATACAAGAGTTTTAACATAAAAAGTGAAAGTATGAAACATTCTAAATGAATTCTCTTTCTATTCAAATCTGTCCCTTGTCCTGAATTTGAATTTTAGGCAATGTTATATACAGTCAGTAGAGTCAGGCATGGAGTTATCTTTCTCCCCCATGCCAGTATTTGTAAGGGAAGGCATCATCTCCTTCATCCTGAACTTCTGCCAGCCTCAAGCAGGAAATTACACCTTCCTAGAGACATCAGATAGAAACTTCTTTGTTTCGTTTACATCTCATTGACACCTCCTCATAAGAGAGGATGTGATGAATTTTATTACTCTGATGTTTCTCTATCACTATCTGGAAGCACTTGTTAAACTTTAATGTGCTTAGGAGTCAGCTGGATGATATTGTCAAATGCAGATTCTCATTTAGTAGGTCTTGGCTAAAGCTTGAGATTCTGGGGTTTAGTCCCCCATTATACTTGCTTTTTTATAATTTGTCTCTCCCACTTTTGTCCATTCTGCATGTGCTTCTGTAGTTCTATCACTGAGGAAAACATTTATTCTACTGCTCTTCTGCTCTAAAAGTCTTTTGCTAACAAGATAAAATCCAAGAAGCCTTACACCAGTCCAAGCCACAGTGTTTTAAACATGCAGTTTTTCATTCTATTCTGTGGCATATTTCTCACATGTTTCATCTAATTATGGCCAAGTTTTATTTAATAATTCAAATCCTATCCTCAAAATATAGCGTAAGTCTTAATTTTCTTAAATGTGTGTTTTCTCTTCTGATCTGTGTATCTGATTTATATGATAGTTTTGCATTTTCCTGCTGGAATAGTACTTTTTATTGTTTGGAAGGCCCTTTTAATATTGTCTCATCAATTTTTCTCTCCTACAGAAAGGTAAAAGGGACTGTGGAATCTTTCGGAATACAGACTGTGTCTTACAACCCATGTATCTTTGTATTCCAACCATTGCCTAACTCATAGTCTGATATTTGTTCAACCTCATGTTAAGCAGTTTAGGTTAGACACTCAGAACATTAAAAGAAACAAGACCCTTAAGGATTCCTCAATGGAGACAAATAATAAATAAGTGGAATAAACGGCTTATGATTCTTTGAAACTACTTTTTAAAATTTTTTAAATTTTTTTTTTAATTTTTTAAGTTTTAATTTGTTAGGTGAAGTCTATTCCCTGTCCCTTGAATCTGACTGGTCTTATGATGTGCTTTTCCAGTAGAATGTAGCAGAAGAGGCATTGTGTGACTCCCTGTTGCATCTTATTCTCCAAACTCTTCAACTATGAAAACAAGTCAAGGCCAAGAGGGAAGCCCAGCCTTCCCAGCTATCCACTCCAATGAATGAACCCAGCCAACCATGCAGAGTAAGATGAGCCATCCCTGCTGAACCCAACCCAAATTGCTAACCCACTGAATCATGAGAAATAAATTATTGTTATTTTAAGCCACTAAGGTTTAGGAATATTTTTTAAATTATTTATTTATTTTTATGTGGTGCTGAGGATTGAACCCAGGGCCTTGCACATGCTAGGTGAGCATTCTACCACTGAGCCACAACCCCAGCCCATAGGAATATTTTTTATGCAACAGAAATTAATACAGTGTAATAAGAGTTACAATAGATTAATAAATATATTAATAAATAATATGATAAAACCTAGTTTACTAGGAGCAGAGGCCAGCCAAGGAAAATATCTGGAGAGGATATTTGATCTTAATACTTTATGATTTGAAGTTTCCAGAATAACTGGTTAGAGGAGGACAAATAGTAGGTGTTTAACACAATTGTGTGCTTTAATTATTAAACACACATTAAATAAAACTTAAGGAAAATTACAGCCATGACATCATCATCTCACTCCTACCAACAATCAGATATTTAACAAAGAATTAAGTTGCTGGACCAGTGAATGGGGAAAAAAAGAGTTGTATTGCTATGAAATTACTAACAAAGTAAAACACAGATCATATAGAAAAAAAAAACTCCCAAGATACCAGTTCAGGGCAATACAACAAGTAAAACAGGCAAAAGGTCAGCAGGACAGCAGGTGGGAGGAGGAAAGTATATTACAACACTGTCTCAAAAGAGCTTCATGGAAGAGGGAAGGTAGGTACTAGATTGCAAAGAATAGGGAGTACATAAATCTCAGACAAAATTTGGTTCAATTAACAATATAAAGGGAGGGAATTTCAGAAAAGAAATGGCAAGAGCAAAAAATGGAGGCAATGTAGCCTCATGTGGAGAGGAGTAAATGCATTGACTGAAGTCAAGCGTAGAAAGGAGAAGGTTTTGAAAAGGCAGCCATGGACATTATTCTTGGATGCCAGAGCAGAGATGTTTATTCAAGTTTATATTGTGGAAATAGAAGCCATTGAAGATATTTAGTGAAAAGATGTTAGCACATTTACTTCTCATTTAAGAAGTAGCTGAGTTGATAAAATAGATTGAACTTCTCTCCCAGTTCAAAGCCCAGCTTTTCAGGTTGATCCACTTGCTGCTCAGGGTACATGCAGCAAGTCAATAACAGGCTCAGTAGTGCCCCCATAGTCTCCTTTAAATTTAGTGGCAAAACAAATGGAGATAGTAAAGAATTATTGTTCATTTCACAAATATCTATTGATTATTTCTAGGCTAAGCATTTGGGATTTAAAAAGTCATTTCTGCTCACGTTTAGTAGCCATGTAATGAAAGCATATATATCAAAACAGCTTTCAGAGTTCTATGGTAAGCAATATGGATTAACTTGCTTAGACTCAGCTTTCTTCTTGTGAGCCTCACTGTTTGAAAGACTGAAAAGCTAGAACCAAAATTTCTTAGATTCCCCCTCAGCTAGGATTTTAGATATAAATTAAGTCCACCAACTGGATGCACTCACACATGATTTGGAAGTACAAATTATTCCCTCTTTAGTTGTTTTCTTGTTGGCAAGCAAAGCCTTGTAGACCGAGATTATTCTGCTGTAGCATCCCAAGGCCCATTTGCCAATTTTGTGGCTATCAAGAAGCAATTTCAGATGAAGTATCAGCAACTTTATGACTCTGACTTTCTGATCCCTGGATCACAGATGTAGAGTGTGCTCTTGTACTAAGAAGATCAGTTCTGTAGTGTACTGAGAATTCAGGAGACCCTGGCTACAACCCTTTCAATAATTTTGCAAGTATCTAATTCCCTGTATTAAATTTCCTTCTGCTTGAAGTACTTTGAGTGGTTTGTTTCTTGCTCTGGACATTCATAGATGGAATAAAAGGTATATAAACAAATAATGAGAATCTAGCCAAGCACATGAGTGATTCTGTTTAGGGGATTGGAGAAGTTTCTATGGAGAAAGTGATACCAACATCTATTTTAGAGGATGAATAGTAATTGTTATTTTATAGGCAGATAAGTGTAGAAAGGCACTCTAGGCATTGAAAATGTAGAAGTACAAGATGTTAAGGATAATCATGCTCAGGACAATCATGGTGGCATACATGTGTAATCCCAGCAATTCCAGAGTCTGAGGCAGGAGGATCACAAGTTTGAAGCCAGTCTCAGCAATTTAGGGAGACCCTTAGCAACTTAGTGAGTCCCTATCTCAAAAAAACAAAATGGGATGGGGATTTGCTCATTGATGAAACATCCCTGGGTTCAATTCCAGTACCCCAAAATAAAAAAACAAAAGTTTTTAGGGAATATCAAGTCTGCTACTAAATTTCTATTCATTTCCAGGCCACTTTTTAGTACTAAAAAATATTTTTAGTTGTGGATGGACACATACCTTTAATTTATTTATTTATTCTTACATATTGCTAAAGATCGAACCCAAAACTTCACACATGCTAGGCAAGTGCTCTACTACTGAGCTACAACTTCAGCCACTTAGTACATACTTTAAAAAAAATTTTTTAGATGTTTATGGACCTTTATTTTATCCATTTATTTATATGCGGTGCTGAGAATCAAATCCAGTGCTTCATACATGCTAGGCAGATGCTCTACCTCTGAGCCACAACCTCAGACACCTTTAGTACATATTTTAATAATAGTTAAACCTCTGTATATTCTCACAGAATGCCAATTATTATTTTTTCTAGTGGTTTTTGTGTCATAAATAACATGCTTATATGTATCTTGATGTTACGTAACCACTATGGTTTGTTGTCAGGAACAGTTTGTATTTTCAGGTTTCGCTGCAATTGGAACTGTCTATCTCCTCTGAAAAATGGGAATAATACTAGTATTCCTCTCCTAAAGGAAGAATTGTTTTGAGGATTAGAATAAATGTATCAATATGCATCGATATCAATATGCATTGAACCTAGTAGGCATGCAGAAAGACCTCAACAAATGTTAATTATGATCATTAATTGTTCTTATGGTTGTATTCTTAGCCAATGAATGCTAGTGTGCTCTCCTGTGCTCCCTGCAGTTGGAATGACCCTCGAAAATCTGGTTTTTTGCTGCTCTGTGACATTTCTCTCTGCCGTTGTTGATTTGTTTTATGAACTCTTGTGACCATTTCTGGTCATAAAAAGATATGCCAAGAGAGTGCTTGTACTGCCACACAATTTTCATGCTCGTTGTTAAAATGCAAAGTTTATGATTGAGCAAGACAACAGAAAGTAAATATCAATAGAAATTGGTGAAAATTCTTTGACATTTTAAAGGGTATGTAAACATTACTGCAGTTGAACAATTGTTTGATAGAACCTGGCAGGAAGATGGACAATGGCATAGAGACTGCTAAGACAACTCTGAAGCTTATTTGGTTAACACTCACTACAAGAAAATATTCCCTATACTAGTAAGGCTATACCTATACCTTCTTTTAAAATCCATATTATTTGTGAGTGTCTTCTTCCATTATTGTCCCTCTCCCACATTTCTTGAGAACTTTTGGACTTTTTTGTTGTCTATCTACAAACTTTCCTGCCAACACTCAAAAAACTTTGATGCATTATAGTTCTATGCAATGGTCATTGGCTAGAACTGCAACACAGGCCTCTATTGTCCAGCTAGGAACTTTTCTTTTTCTTTTTTTTTATTTGTTGATGGATCTTTATTTATTTAATTAATTTATTTATTTGTGGTGCTGAGAATTGAACCTGGTGCCTCACACATGGTAGGCAAGTGCTCTACCACTGAGCCACAACCCCAGCCCTATGTTAGGAACTTACATAGTAGGAAAGAACTTGGTCTCCCTGGCATACTTCCCTTCAGCCTACTGTACCCTAGAGAACTTAATTTTTTGTTTTCATACCCTATGTTTAGATTTACCACATCAAACTACACTTTTTAAAATTTTGCAGTTTTTCTTCTAAAACGATATTCTTTGCTTTATCTTATTATTAATACAATTATCTTTCATATCCTCTCTTTGAACCTACATTTACCAAAATCTTCTATTATGTGTGTTATAGGCACTTGGGATTCAGAACAAGAAGAACATATCTCCTAAGGAGCATCAGTGTGATGGAAAAGAAAAGGGAGTAAAACTTACAGCAGCAGGTGGTTCAAGCTATAATATAAGCAACTGTGGAATTCTGTTATCAAACTGAGCAGGACATAGAACTGAGACTTTTTTGAGGAGAGAAAATGAGCATTGAATATTGGAAGATATCTACAGATGGCAAAGATTTTCTTTGCAGACAGTGTGGTTTGGCCAGTTATCTAACAGGTTTATTGAGATATAATTCACAAACCATACAAGTCACCCATTTAAAGTATACAATTAATGACTCTTAGTGAAATATAGATGTGTACATATAATATAGTATTCAACTTAAAAACATTTTATTACCCCCAAAGAGTCCTTATACACCTTAGGCACATGCACATACACACATGTACACAAACACACACATATACATACATATATATTCTGAACATTTCATATAGATAGAATCATACTTCATATGGTATTTTGTGATTTGACTTGTTTCACTTATCATGTTTTCAAGGCTTACCCATATGGTAGCATATATAAGTACTTCATTCTTTCTATTGAACAAATAATGTTCTATTGTATGAATATATCACATTTTATCTCTTCATAATATGATGGAAATTTGAAGGGTCTACACTTTCTGGCTAGTAAGAATGAAGCTGCTATGAATATGTACAAGTTTTTGTGTAGACATAAGTTTTTTGTCCTCTTGGTTAAATATTATTTAGGAGTAGAATTTCTGAATCATATAGAAACTCTACGTTTGACTGAAGAATTGCCAGACTCTTTCTGAAAGTAGCTGCATCAGTTCACATTTTGACTAATAGTATAGGAGGTTTTCATTTCTCCAGATCCTTGTCACATTTGTTATTGTGTCTTTTAATTATAACCATCCTTGGAGGTGTGAGGTGGGAAGAAACTATGTTTTACTGAACTTCATATTTCCAGTATCTAGAGAATACTGACACCTTGAATCTTAGAATTGAGGAAGACTAATTCAGACACAGGATCAAAAGAAAATACATGTAATCTGTGAATTGTTAGAAACTTGGTATGCTGAGATGTGGCTTTATATAGAGAATTTCAGGAGATGAAATTGAAGATAGAATTCAATTAATCAAAAAATATTGAATGCTATCAAATGCCAATCAGTGTTTTTTTGCACTGGGATACTGCAGTGAACAAGATATATGAAGTCTCTGCCTGTGAGGAAGATCAAAAATAAAAATATTATAAAATTAGCAAATCAGAAAATTTCATGAATGAGATTCTTTGAAGAAAATCACATAGCTGCACATTTTTTCATATATTTGTTGATTGATTGTATATCCTCTTCTGAGAAGTGTCCATGTCCTTGTCCATTTATTGATTGGGTTATTTGTTTGTTTAATGCTTAGCTTTTTGAGTTCTTTATATACCCTAGAGATTAGTGCTCTATTTGATATGTGTGGGGTAAAAATTTGCTCCCAAGATGTAATTCACCTCACAGATTGTTTCTTTTGCTGAGAAGAAACTTTTTAGTTTGAGTCCATCCCATTTATTGATTCTTGGTTTTAATTCTTGCGCCATAGGAGTCTTATTAAGGAAGTTGGGGCCTAATCCCATATGATGAAGATTAGAGCCTACTTTTTCTTCTACTAGATGCAGAGTCTCTGGTTTAATTCCTAGGTCCTTGATTCACTTTGAGTTGAGTTTTGTGTATGGTGAGAGATAGGAGTTTAATTTCATTTTGTTGCATATGGATTTCCAGTTTTCCCAGCACCATTTATTGATGAGGCTATCTTTTCTCCAATGCGTGTTTTTGGCGACTTTATCTAATATAAGATAATTGTAATTTTGTGGGTTAGTCTCTGTGTCCTCTATTCTGTACCATTGGTCCACCAGTCTGTTTTGGTGCCAATATCATTCTGGTTTTGTTACTGTTGCTCTGTAGTGTAGTTTAAAGCCTGGTATAGTAATGCCACCTGCTTCACTCTTTCTGCTAAGGATTGCTTTAGCTATTTCTGGGTCTCTTATTTTTCCAGATGAATTTCATGATTGCTTTTTCTTTTCTTTTCTTTTTTGAGGGAGGGAGGGAGGGAGGGGGGGAGAGAGAGAGAGAGAGAGAGAGAGAGAGAGAGAGAATGAGAGAGTGAATTTTTAAAAATATTTATGTATTTTAGTTTTCGGTGGACTCAACATCTTTATGTTATTTTTATGTGGTACTGAGGATCGAACCCAGTGCCCCACGCATGCCAGGCAAGCATGCTACTGCTTGAGCCACATCCCCAGGCCATGATTGCTTTTTCTATTTCTATGAGGAATGCCATTGGGATTTTGATTGGAATTGCATTAAATCTGTGTAGTGCTTTTGGTAGTATGGTCATTTTGATAATATTAATTATGCCTATCCAAGAACAAGGTAGATCTTTCCATTTTCTAAGGAAAGTCTTCTTTGATTTCTTTCTTTAGGTTTTGTAGTTTTCAGAAATGCAAATCAAAACTACTCTAAGATATCATCTCATTCCAGACAGAATGGCAGCTATTATGAAGACAAACAATAAGTGTTGGCAAGGATGTGGGGAAAAAGGTACACTCATACATTGCTGGTGGGACTGCAAATTGGTGTAGCCAATATGGAAAGCAGTATGGAGATTCCTTGGAAAATTGGGAATGGAACCACCATTTGACCCAGCTATTCCTCTCCTCGGACACAGCCACATCAACATTTATAGCAGCACAATTCACAATAACTAAACTGTGGAACCAAACTAGATGCCCTTTAGTAGATGAATGGATTAAAAAATGTGGCATATATACACAATGGAATATTACTCAGCAGTAAAAGAGAATAAAATCATGGCATTTGCAAGTAAATGGATGGAGTTAGAGAAGATAATGCTAAGGGAAGTTAGCCAATACCCCCCCAAATAAATGCCGAATGTTTTCTCTGATACTGACTCATAGTGGGCTAGGGAGGGGGCGCATGGGAGGAATAGCCGAACTCTAGATAAGGCAGAAGGGTGGGAGGGGAAAAGAGAGGGCAGAGGTTAGCAGTGATCGTGGAATGTGATGGACATCATTATCCAAAGTACATGTATAAAGACATGAATTGGTGTGAACATACCTTATATACAGAGATATGAAAAATTGTGCCCTGTATGTGTAATAAGAATTGTAATGCATTCTGCTGTCGTGTATTTAAAAAATAAAATCAATTTTAAAAATAATGACTATAAATAAAAGTTATGAAATTAAAAATAAATCACATAGCTGGGCCTGATGCGGTAGCACACACCTATAACCCCAGCTACTCAGGAGGCTGAGGCAGGAAGATTAGAAGTTTGAGTCCAGCCTCAGCAACTTAGACCCTGTTTGGGATAAATATGGTGGGGATGTAACTCAGTGGTTCAATTCCCCAGTACCAAATAATAATAATAATAACAATTATTATTATTATTAAGAACCATGCTATTGACTCACATATTATAAAACATTAAAGATTTTTAAAAGATAATTTTTGCTAAAATTTATTAAATTAACATATCATTAATATATTACAATTAAAAATATCATTAATTTTATAAAAACAAAAAGCCTTGTATCTATGATGAGAAAAATTAAATAGTTGGAAATTAACTTGTTATTTTATTTTTATCATAAAGGACAGTTTTATTGAGACCTAACACATTATACAATCCATTCATTTATAGTGTATAGTTCAGTGTGTTTTAGTATATTGAGGTACATGCAGTCATTACCACTTTAAATTTTGGATAATTTTAAGCACTCCAAAAAGAAATCTCATGACAATTAGCAGTCATTCCTATTTCCCCACAAAGTTCCCCATCCCACACAACCCCTAATTTACTGTTCTTATGTATTTGTCTATTTTTTATACTTCATATAAGAGGATCATATAATATGTGGGCTTTTACTGCTAGTTTATTACATAGCATGTTTTCAGGTTCATCTGTGTTGTAACATGTGTCCATACTTCATTCCTTTTTATGGCCAAATAATATTATTGTATACAGATGTGCCATTTTTTGTTTAAACATTCTTCATGGATGGACATTTGGTTGTTTTCCATATTTTGGCTCTTGTGAATATTGGCTGCTATGGACATTCATTTACAAGTTTTTTAAATTCCTGTTTTGGATAATTTAGGATATATGCTTAGAAATTAAATTGCTGTATCATACAGTAGTTTTATATTTAACATTTTTTGGTGGGGCACCAGGAGTACTTAACCACTGACTTAAGTACTTAACCACTGAGCCATATCTTCATCCCCAGACCTTTTTTAATTTTTAATTTTGAGACAGGGTCTCACCAAGTTGCTTAGGGCCTTGCTAAGTTGCCAAGGATGCCCTTGCAATCCTCCTGCTTCAGCCTTCTTAGTCTCTGGGATTACAGGCATGCGCCACCACACCCACTTTAGTTTAACTTTTTAAGGAAGCTCCAAGATATTTTTCACAGCAACTGTTCCATTTGAAATTTCAGCCAGCATTGAACAGCGTTATTTCACATCTTTGTCATTACTTGTTATTTTCTGTTCTTTTTCTTCAATTTTTAGCCTAGTACACAGGAAGTAGTATCTCATGGCTTTGGCTTGCAATTCTACAATGACTAGTCATGTTAAGCAACTGTTGTGTTTATTGGGCATTTATATATCTTGTGTTTATTGGGCATTTATATATCTTGAAAAAATGACAATACATTCACATCCTTTGCCTATTTGTAGTAAACTGAGTTGTCTTTTTGTTGTTGAGCTGTAAGACTTTGTGTATTCTGGTGATAAGACTATTACCAGGTATATAATTCACCAATATTTTTTCCATTTTGTGGGTTATCCTTTTATATTCTTTTTTTTTAACCCTAAATCAGCTACTGAAACCAAGGGCACTTTACCACTGAGCTACATCCTCAGACCTTTTTCAAATGTTTTATTTTGAGACAGGGTCTTTCTAACTAAGTTAATTACAGCCTTGCTAAATTGCTGAGGCTGTCTTCAAACTTGCAGTCTTCTTGCCTCAGCCTCCAGAGTTGCTAGGATTATAGGCATGCACCACTATGATCAGTTGCTTTTTATTTCTATCTATCTATTTATTTATTTATTTTTTGGTACCAGGGGTTGAACCCAGGGGTGCTTAACCACTGAGTCACATTTCAGCCCTTTAAAAATAATTTGTTTATAGACAAGGTCTTGTGAGTTGCTCAGGGCCTCACTAAATTGCTGAGGCTGGCTCTGAACTCATAATCCTCCTGCCTATGCCTCCAGAGCTGCTGGAATTTCAGGCATGTGAACCATGCCCAGCTCTCTTTTTATATTCTTTTTGTGGGAGGAGTATCAGGGATTGAACTCAAAGGCACTGACTATTGAGCCACATCCCCAGCCCTATTTTGTATTTTATTTGGAGACAGCGTCTCACTGAGTTGCTTAGTGCCTTGCGTTTCCTGAGGTTGGCTTTGAACCTGCCACCTTCCTGTCTTAGCCTCTGGAGCACTTTTTGTTGCTGAGCTGTAAGACTTGTGTTCTGGTCATAAGATTCTTACCAGATATATAATTCACCAATACTTTTCAGGCATGCACCACCATATCCAACTCTTTTTATATTCTTGATAGTATCCTTTGATTCATAGAAATTTTCCATTTTGATGACTTATGTTATTTTTTCTCTTTTATTGATTGTGCTCTTAGTGCCATATCTATAAAACCATTTTCAAATCAAGGGTTATGAAGATTTATCTCTATATTTTAAGAGTTTTATTATATTAATGGTTACATTTAAGTTTTATATATAATTTAAGTAAATTTTATAAATGATTGGAAGTTAAGGTCCAACTTTATTCTTTTGCATGTGGGTATTATTTGTTCTTGTACTTTCTGTTGATAAGTGTATTCTTTCCCCATTGGATGGTCTTGGCACTCTTAGAAAAAGCTAGTTGACACATGGGTTTATTTCTGGTCTCTCAATTCCATTCCATTGATCCTTATGTTGAAACCATACTGTCTTGATTTGTACAAAATTTTGAAATTAGGAAGTGTAAGTAACTTTACTTTGTCCATCTTTTCCAAGATTATTTTGGTTATCTTAAAATGCTATATACTGTATGATTCCACTTACATTTCATTTGGAAAAGGCAAAAAACAAGTCATTGGTTACCAAAGAGTAAGGAAGGAAGGAGATTGAATAAGTAAAACATGTGGGATGTTTTTAGAGTGATTAATCTATTCTTTGTGGTACTGTAATGGTAGATACATGACACAGCACATTTACCAAAACACATAGAACTTTATAGACATAGAATGAATCTTAATGTATGCAAATTTTAAAAGTCAATTAGGAGATCAGGGATGCTAGGATAGAATGCAGACTGTGTCTGAAGAATCTAATGGAATTACAGTTATGTTATATGAAACAAACTTGCTGAAGGGAGTGGAAAAGTTGCAGGAAAAGATGCTGACATAAGTAATTTTGAAAATGAACCAAGTCTGTTAATAGGCAAAGAAATAAATGTAAGCACTATCCTCTAGTTGATAATTTGTTTCCCACAAGGATATGTATTAATAATTTGGAAACCACTATATGTGTATATGGAACTAAACAATTAAACAAATGGATGGCATATGATGAGAGACAGGTTTCTTACTGTTGGAGTGGGAGATTACAAACAAGGAATGAAGTCTAGAGTGATCTATATGATAATAGACTTAAGTTATAGACATCAGAATGCACCCATATTTAGCTTAATATAGGTACAGATGATTAAGTATAGAAATATTTATTGATATATGTATGTATACATAGGTTAATCTGCACACATATATTTTCTTATTCGATCATCTTAAAGAATCTAGAAACAACAGCACTCCAATGGCAATGAGCATATCTAGAATCAGATCTTACTTTCCAATACTACACTGCAATACAAAGTAACAGTCTTTTATAGAATAATATACTAATAGAACTGGGGCTGGAAATATACAATATGATCCTTTAGCATCTTGTAGTATGAGAAAGGGAATGTTCACAACACACACACACACACACACACACACACACACCAAAGGAACAAAGGCCAACTGAAAAAGTTCTCAATGGTTAGAGATGGAATAATTTGAGCCAAAAAATAAAATAGTATTGGATTATACATCAACATATAAAATAAATATGCATTATTCCATACTAATATACATAAGTAACTCAATGTAACAGTAAATGATGGAGAGCTAAACCTCTTGTGTAGAAGTCTTCTTATAATTTATGTCTATACTCTGCTTTTAAGAAGATGAAGCTTAATTTTCCACCTCCAGAATGAGGGCTTACTTACTGACTTCCTTCCAGATGTGATAGTACAGAAGGAGAGAAAGGGGATAACACAACTTTACAATGGGGAAACCTGACATTCAGCCAAATGATTATCATTAACAGTGAAAAGTCATATCTAATACCTTGGATATGATATAAATGCTACTTTACCTTCAGATTTTTCTCCCAGAAACTCTTAACCCCCATTTATTTATGAGAAAATTATTAGATAAATCCCAGTTGAGGAACACTCTACAAAATGCCTGACCCATACTTTTCAAAACTATCCAGCGTTGTCAAAAACA
Organism: Ictidomys tridecemlineatus; assembly: GCF_052094955.1. Taxonomy (NCBI): domain Eukaryota; kingdom Metazoa; phylum Chordata; class Mammalia; order Rodentia; family Sciuridae; genus Ictidomys; species Ictidomys tridecemlineatus. The sequence goes on along the minus strand of NC_135480.1, from coordinate 55,251,742 downwards.
AGGAAAGCCTGAGAAATTGTCACAGTCAAGAATAGCCTAAGAAAACCTGAAACCTAAGTTTGATGTGGTATCTCAGCTGTGATCCTGGATTGGAAAAAAGGATACTATATAAACACCAGGGAAATCTGAATAAATTACAGACTTCTGTTAATAGTAGTAAATCAACAAATTAATTAGAAAAAAATTATAGGAGGGAATATTGTTTTTCAGCTAGAACAATTACCTATGTTAATTTTTCCAGTTGTCTACAGCTGGTATTTCAGGTTACTTTTACTGGAATATTCTTCTTTGTCTCCTGAGTCTATGGCTTAGCAAGGACTTTTATTTTTCAGTAGCCAACTACTTCTTCTCTTTCTTATCTGAGTTTTCACCCATAACTTATTTCTAATTAAGGACGCATATCTTAAAATAAATATTCCCAAGAAATCTCTGCTGGCTGACTTCATTTTTCAGATCAGTAATAGAACTTTGTGAAGAGTTTTCATAGTGCTTCTCCAGAGGAGTCCATCTATTACTAGAAGTGTTCTGCTTTGCATTTCTGTATCATTAGCTTATTATTTGGTGGGGATGGTTCATTTAAATTCATAGTTATTTGTAAGAATGGAGTTCCCCTTACTTTAGATTGGATATATTACTATGTTTCTTCCAGATTTCATGGCAGTCTTCCCCCATGCAGTTGCTATGAGTTTTTGAAACTAAATGACAGACTGCGATGGTTAGGGGTGAGTGTTGAGAGATGACAGATGTACATTCCATGGAGAGGAACATTTCTGAGACAAACAGGTCTTTGATATGCTCTGAGGATAACTGGGAGTCTGGAGCATGTGACTGAGAGTGAGATTGGTAGGAAGTGCAATTGAAGTTAGGGTGGGTGTTGTGGGCAGGAAGGTCTTTGAAGACCATGATAAGTACACTGGATTTTTTTTCTAAGGAACATGGTAAATATCTCCTATTTTTTACTACTTTTGTTCATATCTGAGGTATGGGAAGAAGGGATAAAATATCTCTTTGACCAAACTTTAGCCAAGTTGTTTTAAATCCTTTTCAAAGTAGGTCTTGGCTTCTAGATTTCCATGTCTTTGCATTGCCCAATTTTAGCAAGAATCTGGTTAAGCTGAGTTTTCTAGAATCCCCCATCTTCCATATCTAATAACCCTGGATATCTTATGAGATTTCTAATCATTCACAATATTCTAGGTAATGTCTGATCACCCTGGCCTCCCTTCAGTAATAATTTTGTTTATTAAGCTAGAATCTTCCCTTCCCCTGCTATCTCTTCTTAGCAATTTTCCATCCACTTATCTCTGTTCCTTGGTTATAAACTCTCCCTTTCCCTTGTTTTATTTGGAGTTGAGTCAGTCTTTCTCCCTTACTGCAAAATCACATCAATGTAGTTCTTATTATTAGTTCTGAATGAAGTCTGACTTACTATGTTAATATGTGTCATGAATAATTTTTCTCTAACAATTACCCTTTCAGGCTCAAAGCAAAAATCTCCACATCTAGACTCTGAATATCACTTCTTTGTTTAATGAATTGTCTTTACTATGATCATGATTAACACTTGTTATTTAATTCCTAATGCATTGAAACTTTCTCTATCATATAATTTTTAATCATGCTTCCTCTGTCACATAATTTTTAATTTTAATTATTTTTCATCTTAAAGACAATATTTTCCTTTGACTATAATTTTTTTGTTTAGCTGGCATTTCAATTTTTCTATTCCTTCTTAGCTAAATTTCCAAATAGTCTACTTTTTCTTTTATACTTCTTCATCTCTCATAGATGTTGTGAATCACCATAGTCTGTTATTCACAGTATTTACTCCACAAAAATGATTATTGCTCTTTTTTTGGTCTTCTAAAAATTTTTTAAATATATTTTTGATTTGAGGGACATCTATGTTGGTTCCATAGTCTAGCTATTGTGAATTGAGCTGCTATAAACATTGATATGGCTGTGTCACTATAGTATGCTGATTTTAAGTCCTTTGGGTATAAACCAAGGAGTGGGATAGCTGGGTCAAATGGTGGTTTCATTCCCAGTTTTCCAAGGATTCTTCATACTACTTTCCATAGTGGTTGTACCAATTTGCAGTGCCACCAGCAGTGGGTGAGTGTGTCTTTTTCTCCACATCCTCGCCAACACTTACTATTGCTTGTATTCTTGACAGTTGCCATTCTGGCTGGAGTGAGATGAAATCTTAGAGTAGCTTGGGTTTGCATTTCTCTAATTAATAGAGAAGTTGAACTTTTTTTTTCATTTTTTCATATTTATTTATTGATTGTATATCCTCTTCTGAAAACTATCTGTTCAGTTCCTTATGAAAAGATAGCCTCTTCAACAAATGGTTCTGGGAAAACTAGAAATCCATATGCAGCAAAATGAAATTAAGCCACTATCTCTCACCATGCACAAAGCTCAACTCAAAGTGGATCAGAGACTTATAAATTAGACCACAGACCTAAGAGAAGAAAAAGTTGGCCCATATCTTTATCATGTTGGATTAGGTCCTTACTTCCTTAACCAGATTCCTAAAGCTCAAGAAATAAAATGAATAATTAATAAATGGGATGGATTCAAACTAAAAAGCTTCTTCTCAGCAAAGGAAACAAAGAGGTGAAGATATAGCCTACATTTTGGGATCAAATTTTTGCCACAGGAACATCAGATAGAGCACTAATCTTCGGGGTATATAAAGTACTCAAAAAATTTAACACACACAAAAAATAAATAACCCAAATCAATAAATGGGCTAAGGAACTAAGTAAAATGACTATTTCTGACTTCACAAATCACAGTTGAATGACTAAATCCAAAACACCTATTTCAGTCCTTTTCACACTTCCTACTATCTGTTCATAAGTCTTTCTACCTTGAGATTCTTTCCTTTTTTGGCTTTCCCAAACTACTTCTCTGTTAGTTCTTTGCTAGCTCCTTTTTCTTTATGTAGCTGTATGTTTTTATAATTAACCACCATCCTGTTTGGGGATTTTTTAAGATATTTTTTAGTTTTCGGTGGACACAACATCTTTATTTTATTTTTATTTGGTGCTGAGATTCAAACCAGCGCCCTGCGCATGCCAGGCGAGCACTTTACCGCTTGAGCCACATCTCCAGCCCCTGTTTGGGGATTTTTTTGTATTCCATTTAACTTGAATAATCTTGTTCAGACTCATAGTTTAAGTAACTAAATGATATCCTGTCAACTCCCCCAAAATGTCTTTATTCTTGATGTCTTTCTTTTGCTTATATATTTAAGTATTTTTTGACATTTTTCTCATTAATCTATCACAGATATGTTAAACTCAGCATATTCCAAATCATAAAGTTTACTTGGAAGTTTATATTCCCACCTCAGTTCATTGCATCATTATTATTTGTCTATTAAGGCTCATCAAAAGTATGGAAACTATCCTATTTTTTCTTACTTCTTGCCTCTGATATTAACCCTGTCAGTTCTCTTTGTTAATAACTCTCAAATCTGTAACATCATCTCAATTCCTACTGTGTACAGTGCTCCTACCTTAGTTAAGGTTATTATTATTTATTGCCCAGATAATTAAAGCATAGTTAGTTCTGCCTCCTTTAAACTTCAATTGCATGATTATTATGGAAGTCTTGCTTCACAGTCTGTGGCAATGTTTATTTACTTATATATTTACCTATACACTTATAAGAATAAATGTTTAAAAATGGACTAACCATATCTATCAGTCCCAAAGTAACTGGCTTAGGTAATGCTTTTGTTCAAAATTAAGAGGTACTTGTTTTTTTAAAGGCAAACAAGTGACTTCTTGTATATAATTGTCAAAGTAACAGAGCTGGACAGTTGTAAAAGCTGTAAAAATAGATTTTATTCAGGAATGATTGCAATATGGGAATAGAGACATTAGTATAGACCTGAGCTCAATTCCAAATACAACGAATACAGATGGGGATTTATAGCCAACAAACAATGAAAGAGACATCAAGGGTAGGGAGATTCTTCTGATTAAAATAAGCACAGTGATCAGATATTAAGGGTACAGGAGAATTTGATTAAATATTGAGGTGTTAAGATATCAAGGGTGGGGGTTTCTCTACACTGATACAAGGGGATTCTTGCCTAAAACTGGGTTATATAGGCTCAGCAAGGATGGGGTCCAAGGTTTAGGCCTTGTTGATAAAAGGCCTCAGAGGATCCTGACTAAAGTTTGGTCAAGAGAGAGTCTTTGTCAATATATCAGCTGTCTATGCTATGTATCATATTCATATTTGATAAATTACCAATTAATAAGACAAACCTAAACCTCAAAAGAATGAAGATCAAGAATTTAATTGACCTATTTCAAACAGATTATTTAAGCCTGTTTTTTCAAAGAAATTAAAGAATATTAGCCACAACTAATGTCATCTCTCATTTTTATAAAATTATTTTTACACTTTATGATCTATAAGATAATAAAAGCCATTAACTTTTTTCCCCATGAATATTTTTCTGTACTCATTTCCTGCCTTTCCTCAACATGTATTGTGAATTATAGGCAAGCTGGTCTATATATGATCTTTTCCTTATATGTGATCTTTCTTAAGTATAAGACTTCATTCAAGATGCCCCTGTTAACTGGAGAATATCATGCTAAGTGAAATAAGTCAGTCCCACAATACCAAAGGCTGTATGTCCTCTCTGCTATGTGGATGCTAACCTATAACAAAAGAGGGTAGTGAGGGGAAGTATAGAAGTTCATTGGGTTAGACAAAGGGGAATGAAGGGAAGGGGTTGAGAATAGGAAAGACAGTAGAATGAATGGGACATAACTTTCCTATGCTCATATGTAAATACATGTTATGGTTTGGATGTGAGATGTTCCCCAAAAGCTTATGTGTAAGACAGTGCAAGAAGATTCAGAGGAGAAATGATTGGATGGTAAGAGCCTTAACACAATCAGTGATTTAATCCCCTGAAAGGGATTAATTGAGCAGTAACTGAAGTGATAATGTATGGCTGGAGGAGGTAGGAATTGGGGCCTGGCATGGGTATAATAATATAAATTTGTATCTGGCAAGTGGAATTCTCTGCTTCCTGATCAACATGTAAGCCGCTTTCCTCTGCCACACTCTTCCGATGTGTTGTTCCTGTCTCACCTGGAGCTCTGAGGAATAGAGCCAGCTCTCTGTGTATTGAGACCTCTGAAACCATGAGCCCTCAAATAAACTCTTCCTCCTCTCCAGTTCTGCTGGTCGGGTCATTTAGTCACAGCAGTGAAAAAGCTGACTAAAACCATACGTGACCAGTGCAACTCTATATCATGTACAACCACAAGAATGGGATCCAAACTGGAATGGATTGCATGGACTCCATGTATGTATAATATGTCAGAATACCCCCTACTCTCATGTATATCTACAAACAACAAAAAAGATGTCCCCTGTTTGTAGCATAGCCTTGTCCACTTTATAAACTCTTGTATTATCATTCAAGATCCACTTGAATGTTCTTTCTTTCCAAGGGCTTTCTCTTTCCTTCCTAGTCAGGGTTAAGTGTACTAACCGCTGAACTTCCATAGCGTCCTGGCCAACACCAGTTGTAGCATTTATAATATTGCACTCTAGTTACTAGTTTACTGGTTTACTAGCTTACTGTCCCTGATGACCATAAACTACAGGGAGGAAGTGACATTTTTTCAGTCACTCCTATGTACCCAACATCTCCCTCAGAGCCTAGCACAAAGTAAGTACTTAACACATGTTGGTTGAATGAATTAATGGATAAATGGATGAACAGAAGTTCCATACGTAGCTTGTTTATATAATATTTGGCAGGCAGTAGAAGTCTGAAATTGTTATCCAAGGGCAGTTTCAGAATGCATCAGGATCATACATAAAAACTGACACATTGCCCAGCTTTTAATCCTAGTGGATTTTTGAAAGGTGATCTAAACAAACTCCTTATGAGTGTTTCTATATACAGTTAAATTCTCATAACTTAAATTTTAACTTATCAAGCACATAAGTCATTTTGTGGTAGGGGCAATGAGAAAATAGGATATTACAAATAGGTCTAGAGTTAGCCTTTTCATAGAGATCAGAACCCAAAACAAAGATTTCCTAAATAAATTAATCATTATTCTATTTCCTTTCCTTCTTCCACCAGCTCAAGTAGCTAACAAGGTACCATTTGCCATAACTGCTTAAAATCTGAGGGCAGAGCCAAGGGAAAGGGAGTGGAACATTTTTAAACAAACAGTGGGTATGAAAAGGGAAAAAAAACCAGGATCTGTGTAAAATTTGACTACAGATAAAGAAATAAGCACCACATACAAAAATTGTACAGAGAGATGTATGAAAATTATTTTAGAAAGAAGATATTTTAGAAAATAACTATTTTGTATGTTTAAACAATTAAAGACTGTAATAACCAAGAAACAGTCTCTAGGGAACAGGTAGCTGAAAGAGCTAGAGAACATATAAATAAGTAAATCATGTCACTATTTCAAAATAGATTCAGAAACAAACTTACAAGGGGTTTAGAAACAACCAGAAAAAGAAATAACATTGCAGACAATTATATTTAAGGAAGAAAGACTTGACAAAAATGTATCAGGAGTAAAAGCTTTTTTAATTCATTTACTATCATTTTAATAGGGTCATAAGAAGAAAAGATGATAATTGCTTATGGTTAAACATCTGTCTTTAACATGAAAGCCCCTTCCACATTTTTGAGGAAGTAAGAAAATAGGACTTTTGAAACAGAAATTAGGATTTTACACAGATCCTTGACATGAGCCATGAGTAAATATTCATGAACCCCTAGGAACGCTGAATGTCATTATTGTTTAAAATTTTTTTAGTTGTAGATGGACACAATACCTTTAATTTATTTATTCAGTTTTATGTGGTGCTCTGTGGGCTCTTTGAGTCCAGTGGAAGCCCACCAAACAGCTGAGGAGGGTGTGGTGACAGAGTTGAAAAGAGACCTCCAGAGACCAATTTTAGGGAACTTGATCTGCTTTATTATTGCATAGGCAAGCCTTTCATGTATAGCTTGTTACTGGGCAAATTAGCTGAGGGCCATAATAATCCAATGAGCTAGTAACACCCTTAGGAGTGGCAACCAATGGGCTAATAGGTCAGTAACAAAAAAGCAGAAGGGAAGGAACATGCTGTGCACCTGAGGGTGGCCAGGTCACCATAGTGATGGTACTAGTCGTGGTTAGTGTTCCAGCCACAAATATCTGGATTCAGTGTGCTGAACCCTGATAGTCCCTCACATAGGCAACCTAGGTTGCTTTCCAACTCACGGGCTCAACAGTGCTGAGAATTGAATCAAGTGCCTCTCACATACTAGGCAAGTGCTCTACCACTGAGCCACATCCCTAACCCCTAAATGTCCATTATTGAAAGTAATATTTCTAATCTAGATTACTAATAATTTTCTATCATATGTGAAACACTTGACAGGATAAAATATGACCCAGAACTTTACTTGAGACTTTTAAGTATTATTTTGTTGAACTTATCTTATGCATGTATCTTCAGCTGCTCAAAATCTGATGCTACTCTCTTAGCTGATGCTTTTTTGGGATCTCTTTTCTCTTTAAGAAGGATTTAGTATATTCTCTTAGTAGCTAGTGTCCTGACACTTTATACTGATGTGCCTTGACTTTTTTTTTTAATCTACTGCACTGTGCATTTAGTGGGCCTTTTGATCTGGACCCTCGTGTCTTTCAGTTCATGGAATTGTATAAAGGAATTGCATGAATTCCTTTATAGTTTATTTTTCTTCATTTTCTGTTTATTTTTCTGGAATTTACATTAATCATAATTTTCTAGCATCCTTTTTTGTTCTTTAAACAAAAACGAAACTTAGATATTGACACTTGTGGTCTTCAAATAAAATAGATTTGCAGTTTAGAAAGGGCTGCGTATTCCCTTTTCTTGTTTCATATCACATATTCTCTCAGAAATATAAGAATATTGTCACTTTAAAAAATTCCTTCTTATCTCTGCATTATCTTTATTTAATTGGACATCCCTTCTTATTTGTTTTCCACCATTCTGGTTAGAAGCTTTCTTCAATTACTTAGTGACCTTTGGCTGTCCATTCATATTTAGAGTGAGTTACTACAGTGCTGATTAGAAACTTTATATGCATAAAAGTTTTGTAGATAGTTGGCCTCTCCCATTAATTGGACAGGAACTGCAAATCTGTTGCACTTGAGGATCAGAGGGTCAATATTCAGGTGTTCTCTTTAGTCAAGTGTTTTCTCATAAATAAATCTCCTTATCTCCTGTGTAGGTGTGGATAAGTTTGCCTGACACCAATTTGGAAGCTGAGAGACAAAGGGTTAGAAAGGTGTTATCATTTAATTTCATTCTCTAGTTTTTAGCATCTCACACCCAGCTTTCATATGTGCTTGGTGACTCCATACCAAATCCCTCTTGTTTACCTTCTCCACACAATTAACTTTCAATCTTCTGCTGAGGCAGAGGGTTAGGCAATCATCTATGGAAGGTCAAGGAGGGGATGTGGACACCTAATTGCTTCTTTAGTAGATCTTTTTCCTCAGTCCTTTTCATTTCAAGGCCTCTAATTCTAGACCCTTTTTGTAGTTTGGGTGTATGAGTCAGTCTGCTTATGGGACTCTCATTTTTGACATTAGTTTTAACTTTATCTAGTTGACAAAATTGTTTACATTTGTGCATTTGTTTTCCAACTCCCAAATTGTGTTCCTATCACCTCTAATCCTTTATATTTCTCCTTGAAAATTTTATTCCTCTTCCATTATTAAGGGAAATGGTTGGAAGAGAGGGAACTAAATACATTTTAAGCAATCTGCTTAATCAGTGTTTCCTCTCAACACATTATTTTGAAAACTTTCAAACATACATAAAAGTTGAAAGAATAGAATAGTAAACACCCATATAACCATCATTAATGTTTACCCATTCTTAACTTTTCGCTATAATTGTTTTCTGCCTGTCTGTCTCTGACTAGATTGTGGACAATAATAGCACAGGTAAATAAATAAATAATAAATAAAGTTATAATTATCTATTTTTGTTGATCCGTTTGAAAAAGTAAGTTGCAGTTACCATGAGCTCAACTCCAAAATGCATGCATACCCTTAAGACCTTGGAATAATAAAGAAACCCTCCTACATAAGCACAATATCATTCTCACACTTTAAAAATTCAGTAATAATTCATAATTCATAATATCTAATGTCCAGTCCATATTAAAATATCCCCAATTGTTACCAAGAGTCTTTTATATCTCTTTTTGTATTTTTATGTACAGGTACAATAAAAAATAACATTGTATTCGAATGCTATTTATTTTCAGTCATTTTAAGCTTCGAACTTATATTAGTCAGCTTTTCATTGTATCTACCATAAACAACTTAAAGGAAAAAGGTTTTATTTTGGTTTATGGTTTCAGAGGCTTCAGTCCATGACTAGCTAGCTTCATTGTTTTGGGCGGGAGGCAGAACATTGTGGCAAAGGGTGTAGCAGAATAAAAGCCGCTCAGCCCATGGTACTCAGGAAGCGGAGAAAGCAGAGAGATACAGAGAGGATAGAGCTGGGGAGAAGACAGACCCTTCCAGGTCATCCCCAGTAACCTTTCTCCTCCAACTAGGTCCTGCCTCTTAGTAGTCCTTTAGCTATGCACTGACGAGGTCATATTCCTCATACTAAGTCACTTCCCAAAAGCCCACCTCTGAACATTGCTGTATTGGGGACCAAGCTTTCAACACAGGAGCCTTTGGGAACATTTCAGATCCAAACCATAATATGCCCTGCTAATTTTCTTTTATATTTGTTTTTTTTTATTGGTTGTTCAAAACATTACAAAGCTTTTGACATATCATGTTTCATACATTAGATTCAAGTTGGTTATGAACTCTCATTTTTACCCCAAATACAGATTGCAGAATCACATCTGTTACATATCCACATTTTTACATAATGCCCTATTAGTAACTGTTGTATTCTGCTCCCTTTCCTATCCTCTACTATCCCCCCTCCCCTCCCCTCCCATCTTGTCTCTCTACCCCATCTACTGTATTTCATTTCTCTCCTTGTTTATTTACCCATTCCCCTCGCAACCTCTTATGTGTGATTTTGTATAACAATGAGCGTCTCCCTCCATTACCATGCAATTTCCCTTTTCTCTCCCTTTCCCTCCCACCTAGTGTATCTGTTTAATGTTGATCTTTCCTTCCTGCTCTTCCTCCCTGCTCTGATCTTGGTTATTCTCATTATATCAAAGAAGACATTTGGTATTTGTTTTTTAGGGATTGGCTAGCTTCACTAAGCATAATCTGCTTTAGTGCCATCCATTTCCCTGCAAAATCCATGATTTTGTCATTTTTTAGTGCTGCGTAATATTCCATGGTGTATGCTATTGCCCTTCTCGGACTATTCTTTATATTTGTGAGAAATTCACATTTTGTATTGGGCTGATTGTTTCCTTATGGTGTCATTACACTTGCTCTTTTATCCCCACAGTTTCTGCAAACTGAAAGGCAGGTCTGAGCCAAGTTGTCTGAGTCTTAATGCTAAGTTTAATGATGGAACTAGGGCAATGAATAATGGATCTGTTAGAAACAAATAATTTCCCTTTGAATTAGTAATTGATTTGTGGGGAGGGGTGATGCTTTTACACAATATAAATCTCATGTTCCCCATTCACCTACCACTTAGCAGTTTATCAATTCATGACAATTACCTAAATCAACTATAAAATCATGGTTGCATATTGGTAATTTTCCAATTCTATGTCCTTTTACATTTATTCATTCTTCCTTAAATGAGAGCTCCCCCTTTTACCACAATTATGTATAATTTATGTAACATTATAAACTCAGAATTAATTTAAATATTTTATTGAAACTCAGCTGTTATTAATATTTTCTTTTTTGAAGTTCAAACTTTCTAAAATTTGGATAGTGGGGAGTCACTTCAAGTTGGCTCCTGTGTACTTTTGCATGACTCCACTAGTCATTGAGCAAGCACCTTTTTGTTATGTTCCAAGACAGTCCAGATTCATCTTGTATTTTTTTTCCTGTGGTAGACTTGAAATCATCTTTTGCTCCAAGTAGTCTTTAATCCTCATCATATGCAATGGTATTTAGAAACCAAAATCTGTGCATTAGGAATCAGTTAACTGTTGTTAGGAATAGTACTTTTGGGAATCAGAGCTAAAGAAAAAATATTATATGTAATATATAATTATGAATTCATAGTATATCTAATTAAGATTTACCATCTTAGATATTTTATTACATTTACTTGTATCATATTTTTATCTCCTTTTTCTTATGATGGAATTCTTTCTACATATTTGATTTATTATGTTATGCATACAACTATTATTAGTGGGAACATGAACCAATGTTACTATTAATAATAAACTATAATAAATTTATTTGCAGTTCAAAATTTATTTACTGTCCATTTTTTCCTCAGAGTAGATGCCACTAAGGATATAAAGCTATTGTGTTCTATCAAAAAGTTATTTGAAATAAATCTAAATTTTTCCTTTGTTATATCATCAATTTAATATGGTTAGATTTGTTTCTTTACTGTACATTCAACTGTAGGTGTTTTTTATTTTAGTTGTTCATTTTTATGTTTTAAATATAAAAAGCATTTATTTACATTATTCAAAAATCAAAAGCATATGAAAACTTATATTTGGATAAAGATAAACTGTGAGAAAAGGTGTACTCAGATTATTGTCCCTACCCTTATCCTGTATGCCCTAGTCCTTTTTACGTTACCATATGAAGCAGTCATCCAATTTAGATAGTCATTGTCATAAGTTTCTTGATTTATTCTTCTAGTGTTTCATTTTTGTAAAATGAGCATATAATTATAGTCTTCTTTCTTAAAAAGGGAAATATTTTCTGTATATGCCTTTTGTACCACTTTTTTCTACTTAACTGAAAATTAAAATTGAAGTTACTCTATCAATTCATAGAACTTTTCCTTTTTGTAGATGCATAGCATTTCATCACGTTTTTGTACTATACTTATCTATGCTCCTAATGACAGGAATTTGTACTGTACCACATTCCAATAGATTTTACTATTATAGGTCATGCTGCAATAAATAACCTTGTGCACATGTTTTATTGTATTTATAGATATGTATTGTTAAGGTAAATCTTAGAATTGGGGTTGCCAAAGAGAAGTGCATAAGAATTTCTTTAGCCCTCTCCATGAGAAGTTAATCGCCTTTGAAGAACAAGTTTTAATACCTTACTACTTCCATTCTATATTGAGGTTCACTTATAAATGTTAGAAATATCTGGGTGCTGCAAGGAAACACACATATGGTTGGAAGTAGCTCAGCAAGGCAGACATTACTTCTGCAGAAGGGTATGCTACCTAAGAAAATCTGTCAAGGAAGCAAACTAATGCATCTAGATGGGAAGTACAAGTGCTTTCATCCCTAATGCAACACTGCCCCTTGCTCTGATAGGAGGATCTCAGGGTTATGATTTTCACAACTGGCTGATTTTCAGATTGGGGAGGGAAAGAGAAAGGGCTATAGTTGCCACTGGATACATGTTAGGGAGCTTAAAAATGGCTACATTTTGACCACATGGTTTCATAACTTAAAATGGCTCCATTATATATTGCTGAGATTTAAGTAACAGTAAACATGTTTGTGTATTACATTACAGGTTTAACTTTGATAGAAAAGACAACATTAATCTTGCATAAAAAACAGCTAAAATAATCCTTGCATGACCTCTGGAGAACTAGAATTTCATGTTTTGTTTTACTATTGGTCCTTTTTGTTTTACTACCCACCTGCTTCTAATCTTTATTGCAATTTTTAAATATTTATTTTAGTTATAGTTGGACACAATACCTTTATTTTATTTATTTATTTTTATTGGTGCTAAGGATCCAACCCAGGGCCTCACAGTGCTAGGTGAGTGCTCTACCACTGATCCACAGCCTCAACCCTGTCATTTCTTAATGTAGTTTTAAAACCTTTTATGGCTCCTTTTCTGAAACCCTATAGTTAAAGACATATATTTTCTACATCACAGTTGTCTCTTGTTAGCCTGCCCATGCATGTTAAGATGTTGTCCACTTATCTTTTCAATAAATACTTCTCTGTAAAACCAGCTCAATCAATCATTATAGTATTCACCAAAGGCAGGGAATTTTCTGTTATTGTGGCTTTGGAAATGTTTTTCTTCTTCCTTTAAAGAGAACAGCAACTTAGCAAGATAATTGTTCTGTGGTAAGAAAACATATCCCATAAGTGCTCTATAAGTATTTTCCCAGACTCTTTTCTTCCCACCTTTGAATGTTAGTTCTCCTCTTATTCTAGCTGCATGTACTTCCAGTTCTTTGATTTTGTAATCTGAAAAATTAAGTAACATACTGATGACTCTGTCTTCTTTTGATACTAATGATGGAAGACATGTTAAATTTCTCTCAAAGTCTAGGATTCATGTTTATTTTTCACTTCAGGAAAACTGCTTTAGGTTAATTTTTTAGTCTCATAACTATGGTGGGTGTTTAATTTTTTTTTCATGTATCTGTTGGCACCACAGTTATGACCAGGCTGGATTTATAACTATGATACTTGTCAGGTTTTAATTTTAGCTCATTGTGTTGTTGACATCTATTGTAGCTGTGGCACCATTCTAACTGGTTAGAACCCATTCCATTTAGTTAGTCGTAAGATATTTTCAACATCTCCTTGCTATAATAATCCTACACTAGTCTGAGTCAGTGCCAGTCACTGGCTAGATGAGAAATATTGGGGCAATAAAAGTAGTTTGTTATAAAGATAATTGTATTCAATTCATAAAAAATATATTCTTTATTTTGAACCTGTGTCATTCTTAAAATTTTAGTTATAAAATCTTTTATGAAAAATAATAATAATAGTTTTCCTTTAACTTTTTTTTTTTTGACCAGGATTGAACCAAGGAACACTTTGCAACTACTGAGCCACATCCCCAGTCCTTTTAATTTTTTTTTTTTTTTTTTTTTTACACAGGGTCTTGCTAAGTTGCTTAGGGTCTCACTATATTGCTGAGGCTGGCTTGAACTTTACATATTTTTTTTTTTTGCTTCAGATCACTTTTATTACTATGTAACTGTTATGGTTTGGATATGAAGTATCTCCCAAAAGCTCATGTATGACAATGGAAGAAAGTTCAGAGAAGAAATGATCGGGTTAAGAGAGCCTTAACCCAATCAGTGAATTAATTCCTGATTAACTGAAGGGATTAACTGAGTGGTGACTGGAGTAGGTGGGGCATTGGGGGCGTGGCTTTGGGGGTATTTATTTGTATCTGGTGAGCAGACTCTTTCTCTGCTTCTGATAGTCATGTGAGCTGCTTCTCTCTGCCACACTCTTATGCCATGATGCCAGCAGAATGGAGCCAGCCTTCTATGGACTAAGACCTCTGAAAATTTGAGCCCTTGAATAAACTTTTTTTCCTTTACAATTGTTCTGGTTTGGTCTTTTATTCACAGCAGTGGAAAAAGCTGACTAAAACAAAGGTATTAACTCCTTTCCCCCCATAGTTTTAAGTAATTATACAACTAAAATTCATACATTAAGTATAATTAGAGCTATAAAACCAAATTCAAATTTACAGTATTCATCTAATGTGGAGATTCTTTTAACATTCTTATTTTGCCTAAAGAAAGATAACAACACTGTCATTTTCTTAAGTCAATGTTTAGACCTGTTAGCTATTTTTAAATTCATCTATATGATTTTCTAGGATTGAAATCTGATGCTTAATCTTATATTTTCAGTTGCTATTTTGCCTTTTTCTTTGCTATATCCAGAAACCCTTTATTTTATTTTTTTCTCAACTGTTCAGTTCTTCTGTTCTTTAATAGTTTATTATTGTCTGCTCCTTGTTCTGCTGGCCACAAAGGTGAAGTAGCATATCAACAGTAATAAAGAGGATCTAGTAATAAACTACATTTTTCTGGCTGTGGTCTTTACCTACCATTAGATTTTTCCCACTTTGCAAATTCTTCTTTATTTCTGGAGGTATCCAGGGAGTATCCCATGATTGTGAACAAACAAGACTTTTAGCTTCACTAATTACAGGTACCTCTGTGGTCCATATCACTAGATAAGGTGCTCTGTTATCAATGGCATCAATGCTCACTCTTGTGGATATGATGTCTAGCTAGAGATTCTGTGATCTCTTATAGATGAGGGCAATAAATACTGGGAACACTGAAAAAAAAATTTGATTTTCTGTAGATAATATTTGCATTGTTGGAAAACCTCAAAGAACTAACAGCAAGAATTAACAGCATTAACTTTTTAATAAAGAAGATATGTCAATTGCAAGACAAAACAAGTCAGTGATATTCTGATATATTAATAATATATGGATAGTCTAAACAGAAAAAGTTCTCCCTTAATAACACACACACACACACACACACACACACACACACACAGAGAGAGAGAGAGAGAGAGAGAGAGAGAGAGAGAGAGAAGCACAAGGATAAAATAACAGCTTCAAAATGAAAATATTAAATCACTGATAACTACAAATAAAACTTTTGAGAAAAATGAAGCAGTGTACCTTCCTAGAATGGGGAATAAACTGCTGATTCTGACTGAATTTCTAGAATCCAGAACTAGAAGAGGGAAATAAAATATTAAATCAGTGTAATAGAATCAAAGTTATGGGGTAGAGGACCAGCACCTAGCAAGAAACACAGTCTAGGAACCAAGGATCCTATCAAGCATGATATGAGTGGGAATTTTCAAATACTTCTGATCCAAGGGTGGGAATTAATTTAGAAAGGTAGGAAATGACAAAACAAATCATTGGATACTAGAAAGAACAGAAAGCCTAATCAAGCCAATTATTTAAATTATATAGGAAAGTTGATGTCAAAGAAATGGAAATTATAGGAAATAAAAGGATCAAGTTTTCATTCTTAAAAAAAAAAAAGGATGTGGCCAAGTAAAAGAAATAAAGAACAAATTTCAAAACCAAAGGTCTACATGAAGGATGTTCAAGCAAGTAAGGGAATAGATTGGGGGGGGGGGGAATGGAGGAAGTACGTGGCAGGTTGGATAGAACCTGAAGAGTTCCCATAATGGGCTGGGGTTGTGGCTTAATGGTAGAACACGCCTGGCAGGCACTGGGTTCAATCCTCAGCACCACATAAAAATAAATAATTTAAAAATGGTATTTTTGTTCATCTACTACTAAAAGAAATAATTTTTTTAAAAAAGAGTTCTCATAAGCACTGACTCAAATCATCTTTCCTATGTAGTCAGAGGTCACATCAGAGGTGTTTCCAATGTCAAAATAATACTAATTATTATTAAAAATATACTAATTGTATTATTAAAATAATACAATTTCCAGTAGTTTAGTAGAAGTTACACATAATTCTATAAGTACTTTAACCTGACTCTATCTTCAAAATGATAAAATATAAATTTCATATAAAAATTTAACATGTCACACAATCATAGCATTTACCAACACTTGGTTTATTCTACCAGGCGTTAGAATACAGGCAATACTACGGTGCTCACCTATCAAATCTACCATCAAATAAAGAGATCATTGGAACAGAAAATAACGCTTGACACTGTGTGATGAAATTATTTTAATTAAAAAAGAATTGAAAAGGAAAGACCACTCATTAAATAGCAAATTATATCTGCACAATAATTTAATAATCCAACACATGCTAAATTTATATCTCACCAAAATGAATCCCAGGAGAATAAATGAGTATATGTTTAATGAAGTCAAATCATTGAATACTCAGATGTATGTGGATCTTTCTCTGACTGCCTCTAGCTCCACTTCCCTTCTATCTATGATTCTTACAGGCCTGCATACCTTTCCTATTAGATTCTGGGCATCTGAAAAAATTAGCATAAGTGTACCATAGCATAAGTACATAAGTGTACATTTATGCTAATTCAAAATAACATGTAAAAGCAGCTGTGTAGTATGTTTATATTTGTGAAAAAATATAAATATATGTGTGTGAGTGTACATATATACTCATTTTATATGCATATGGGGGATAAAGGAAGACATTTAGGAAATCACAAATATGTATATTTCTAGATAGTGGGATTACTCTAGGACAGTGGTTCCCAATTTTGAGTTTTATTCTAGGACTCCTTTACAGACTTAAAAATTATTGGAAACCCCAAGGAGCTTTCTTTATGTATTATATCTCTAGATGTTTATGATATGAGAAATAAAAAATGAGAATTTTTAAAAATGTATCCAAGATTTTACTTAAAAATTACAATAAATCCATTAATTGTTAAGTTAATATAACCACATTTTCCAAGGTTAAAAAATATAGTAAGAAAAGTAAAATTGTTTTACATTCTCTTTAATGTCTGACTAAATAGAGAGAGCTGGATACTTACCTGCTTCTGAATTTAATCTCTTGTACTCTACACTACTGAGAGAATTAAAAATGGAAAATAAAACCTAAGTATTATTACAGTATTGACCCAGGCTCCACAGACAATCCTTTGAGCACTGCTGCTCCAGATGGAAAGAGGAGGATTTTTGTTTTCACTGTAGATAGCTTGTTTTACAGTTCTCTAAGCCTTGTCAGTTAAATAGGAAATATAATATTGCTTTATAGAATCTTTGTGAATAATATGTGTAATGTGCTTAGAAGAGAAATAAACACGTCAGGCAAATAATTAAGGATAGAAATTATTATAATAATCATTTATTGTGATGGGTAAATTCAAAGCCAAGATGAAAATTCCTCTGCATTTAAATCCAATGCTGTTTTCATCAAGGCTTAGAAGCTGTATACCGGGGTGCCAGGGCTCCCTATACTTTTCAGAAAACTATGGGTTTAAGGGCAAAGTTCTATTTGCCAGAGTGAGACTCTTAAGGTTATTGGGAGAAATACTGAAGTCAACCTTGGAAACTGATTGGCTTTTCAGATAAAATGAGGATGGATGACTGCTCAGAACTTTGAAGATAAAGGAGGAAAGGAAAACCATGAATAGTGAAATGGAGCCAGTACAGCCCCCATTAACTGACTCAGAATCTCTGGTTTATGATGGGTCCATTTGAGTTTAAACTCAATGCAGGATTGGGCACAGCACAGAAAGGGCATTGAAGTTGGTAGTCTAAATGTAGAGGATGTGATGATATTGAAAAGTGGAGCTGGCAGGTCAGAGCACAGACGTGTTAGGGTCAGTGACAAAATTAGGGATGCTGTCTCAAATTTTCATCTGTTTCCAACTTTCTAAACACTCTTATGATTATTTAAGGCCCACATGACTGATTTTGACTAATGGGCACATTGAAAGGTGATAGAGATTTTAATGTTTATGTTGTGAAATGGAATTTAAGAGGCCTGAAGTATATGTACTTCATTCGACTTCAAAGGAGTCTAATATAGAAAATAAAAGACAATAAATATGTGAAGAAATCAAATTTTGGGGCTGGGATTGTGGCTCAGCAGTAGAGTGCTTGCCTCACATGTGTGAGATCCTGGGCTCGATCCTCAGCACCACATAAAAATAAATAAGTGAAATAAAAGTATTATGTCCAACTACAACTAAAAAATAAATACTTTAAAAAAAAGAAATCAAATTTTAAATTTTAAAATTAAATGGCATCCTCAGATTGAAAGTGCACTTGAACCAGATGATATTCCAAACAGATGATATTCCATTCCTATTTCATAGTAAACCTGCAGAACATCAAAGATGAAAAGAAAATCTTCAATAATATTAGAGGAAAACGCAGATCACATGCAAAGTGTCATGGTAGCATGATTATATCAGAAGATGAAGGAGTGAAACTAATCAAGACTAAGAGCAAAATAAAAATGTTTTAATCTTTTCTTTAGCAAGGCAAAAGTTTAGAGGGAAAGAAGACAAAATAAATAAATTTTAAGTGTGCTGAATATTGTCATAGTCTATACTCTCAGGTGCTACAGACATAGAAAACAGGAGACCAGAAACACAGCTAAGCTCCCAAGGGTTCTATAACCAAATTTGCCATGTCCACAATACCACAGTAAAGCAGTACACCAGTCAGTATGGAGCAAGATATTAGACAAGGAAAATGAGATGAATTTGCAAACCACTAGATATGATGAGGGAAGCACAAAGTAAAAGAGAAGTAAAAAAAAGGAAAATAAATACTCAGCATTCAAATTGAGCTCCCAAATCAGAAATTCTAAAATATGAAGAGATTTAATATTTAGAAAACAGCCTACAAAATCAAGTGAAAATAATTTATTAGAAATTATTATATTTCAAGAAATGGTTTAAAATGAATGTATTGAATGTATTTAAATAGGTAAAGGAAGACAACCTTCTATTAAAAGAAAAATAGATTAAATAATAAATAAGCAAGAATGAAACAGGTAAAGATTCTAAAGAAACATTTAAAATATCTTGGAAATGAAGACTGTAGAGATCAGAGTAAGAAGCAAAAACAATAATATAAACTCCAAAATGGTCATGGTTGGAAGAGAATTAGATATTTGGAAGGAATAAATTTGATATTCAGAAGAGAGCCCAGATAGACAAAGAGATTAAAAAGTATACTTGTATAATTAAGAGACAAGAAGAGAAGGATATCAGCTTTTGTCATTTTTATTCAATATAATTCTGGATGAGCTAACCAGGGCAACTAGGAAAAAAAAGAAATTAAAGACAAAGATACATATGGAAAAGGAAGAAGGAACACTATTGACAGATGTAAAGATTTTGTATATAAAAATTTTAAGGAACCTACACACATATAAAACTATTAGAAATAGTAAACCAATTCAAAAAACTCACAAAAATCAATTGTATATCTATATATTATTAATGACAAGCTTACAATGAAATTAAGAAAGCAGTTTCATTTGTAATCACACAAAAAAGAATAAAACACTTGATTAAAAATACATCAAAAGAAGTGTAAGATTTATACACTGAAAACTAAAAACATAAGACTGTGTAATATTGGCACACATCAGTAGAATCAAGAGTCCTGACATAAGCCATACATCTATAGTTAATTGATTTGCAGCAAGGGTATCATGGAGAAACTTTATTTTCAACAAATGGGGCTCAGACAACTGGAGAATCACTTGCAAAACAATGAAACTAGACCTTATGCATGTATTTTTAAAACCTCAGAATCAATTAAATACCTACATAGTAGAATAGAAAGTAAAACTCTCAAAAGAAAACTGAGAAGTAAATCTGTTGTGACCTTTGTGTTGTAAGGACAATATGAAAAAGTGAAAAGACAATCCACAGAATGGGAGAAAATATTTGAAAATTATAAGCCCAACAAAGGTCAGTATCTGGGTCTTATACAAATGAGTGAGAATAAAATTGACATCGAATTTTTTGTTAGCATCACTGAATGCAAGAAGATGTCATCCTGATTAGGAAAATGTTGGAAGCATTTCCTTTTGACACATCAGAAAAATTATGTCATCATATAAAGGAAAATTCATTCCAAATTAATTTATTGATTCAGTGCCATTTTAATGAAAATAACTGCAGAGTACTTTTCCAGAATTTATTAGGCTAAAATTCTCATGAAGAAATTAAAGACAAAAAAATAGACAAACCATTTTGCAAAAGACAAAAGAAAAGATATGACTTATTATCATTATGAGATCAATTTATGTCCAAATAATTTCTATTTGGAAAGAGGAATAACACTATTATTTATAATTAGTTTGTTTTCTTATTAATTAATCATATGAATCTAGAATATTTTTAAATATTAATAACATTCCATTGAATATTTACATAGCACATATACTAATAAATCAAATTTATGCAGTAAACCGATTAAATTTCCCCAAACATTTAAATATTGATTGCAAACTTAATCAAACACATTTAAATCTTTAATTAGGATCCTTTTGAATACGTCAGCACTTCTAAAATGCTCTAAGATTTCAAAAATTCATGAAAATTCACATACAGTATAATTTTCATAAAGCTAATCATATGCCCACCAGGAACTCTGAATATAAAGTGTTTGTACCAAGCTTTTATAATTATTTCCTTTTTAATATATATCTTTAGGGTGTTTAACATGTTTTTATATACATAGTGAAATGATTACTGCAGCAAGCAAATTAACATATCCATCATATAATATAGTTAACCTTTTAGTAAGAACACTTAAAATCTACTCATAACAAATTTCAGTATATTAATTATAGTCCTTATGTTAACATTAGATCTCTAGACTTATTCATCCTATAGAATTGCAGCTTTGTACCCTTTGCCCTAGTTTTCCTATTCCTTGTCCTCTCTTTTACCTGTGGTAACCATTTTGCTTGTAAGTATTCCATTTTTCAAATAACCCACCTATGAGGTCATGCAATACTTTTTCTTTCTGTGTGGAACATCCATACTGTTTTCCACAGTGGCTCACCAATATACCTTTCCACCAATAGTTTACAAGGCTCCACTTCACTCCCTTGCTAACACTTTTTTATCTCTTATCTTTTAATATTAGTTATCCCAATGTGTGAGGTGATATATCATTGTGGTTTTAACTTGCATGACCTGTTTATTTTATGCTTTAGGATTATTTAATTTTATGTTGATTTCTTATTGTTGCCTTCAAGATAAAATTCATTAATATGTTCACTTTCCTATCTTTCTAAAAAATTTTTTTTAGTTGTAGGTGGACAAAATACCTGTATTTTATTTATTTATTTTTATGTGGTGCTGAGAATTTAACCCAGTGCCCACACATTCTATGCAAGTACTCTACCACTGAGCCACAACCCCTACCCTCTTAAATTTTGTTGTTATTTCAGACTCCCAAAAAGATGATACTTTGTGAGAACATCTGGGATTTCTAAATCTGAATGTGGACTAACTTATATTGGTCAGGGTACGTGAAAGTTGGGATCCTCTTTATAGTAAAGCTTCCTTTGTTATATCATGAGCCTTTTACATCTCCATTTATCATATTGATTTTTATTTTTGACACTTGGAGCTTTTACAGATATGAGTATATTCTTTTTGTTTCAGATGGTCAACAGCATATTTTCATTGTCCTAATATCATGATATGTATTTGGTTTAAGGTTTTCTATTATGCTTACAATTAGAAAGAAAGCAAATTAGTACAACCATTCTGGAAAGCTGTATGGAGATTCCTCAAAACAATAGGAATGAACTACCATATGATCCAGCTATCCTACTTCCTGGTATATATCCAAAAGAACTAAAATCAGCATACTAGAGTGATATAGCCACATCAATGTTTATAGCAGCATAATCACAATAGCTAAGTATGGATCCAGCCCAGATGCCTGTCAACAGATGAATGCATCAAGAAAATGTGGTTTATGTACATAATGGAGTTTTACTGAGCCATAAAGAAGAATGAAATTAGGGTCTTTGCTGGTAAATGTATAGAACTGGAGAATAGCATGTTAAGTGAAATAAGTCAAGCTTCAAATGTTTTCTCTCATATGTAGAAGCTAGAACAAAATAAGGAGGGGGGAATGCAGAGTGAGAATCCCATGAAAATAGAAGAGAGATCAGTGGAATAAAGGAAGAGGATTGAGTGGGAGGAAGGAGGGATGGGAAAGGGAAGTGGAATGAAACTGACCAATACTATGCCATGTACATATATAATATACCACATGAATTTCACCTTTACGTATATCTGTAAAGCACTGACTCAAAAAAAAGCTATAAATAGAAGAAAGATAAATGGAAAGGAGAAAAGGGAACAGGGAGAGGGAGGAGGAAAGGGAAAGGGGACATACTGGTGACTGCATCAAAGCAAATTATATTTCATGCTTGCATAATTATGTCAAAATGAACTCCAATATTATATACAACTATAATGCACTAAAAAATTTTTAAAAGAATATCATTGACATATTACACTTTATTAGATTAAAAATTCTCCACAGCATAAAGCACCATAAGCAAACTCAAGTTTTGTTGAGTGCAGTGGGCTCAGGAGAATGAAAATAGAAAGCAAGCTTAGTACACCATCACACTTCAAACCTGCACTTTGATTTGATCTTTCATATCACTGGATGATATTTCAGTGAGTTTGGCTAGTTTTTATTTACTGTAGGAATGAAAATACTATTTTCCTATTTGTGGCAATTAAAATTGTGGTTCTCTGCACTATAAAACTCTACGTGAACTTTCATTAAGTGCAAAACTTTTCACTCCCAAATTGAGCTTTGTTTCAGATTTGGAAGCCTGCATTGATAGAGAGGTAAGTTTGATCTCTTTCCTCTCTCCTCGTCCTCCTCAGGGATTCTGAGATGTTGTTTATGGCTGCTTCAGAATGGAGTGAGTGGAAAGAGGGAGGGGTTGCAAATAAAGACTAAAAGTCTGAATTTGACTGAAGTTGAGTTGCTCTAGGTGTACAGATACCTGAGCTGACTCTTCCTCTCCTAGGACTATTCAGAGACCATCAGTTCTCCCACCCTGGGAAACATTTGAGTGGTATTCTCTTGTTGTAGCCCCAGCCTGGCTGGCAGGCTGGTTTTGACCTCCTCTGTCAGCCCCTAGTTCTCTGACTTTCACATTTATTTTTTTATTTTTTGATCAGAACTGCATGAAGTAAATTTTATTTGACTTATTTGTAAGGTAAAGCCTGGAACAGTATCACAAATAATGAGTACAACTCATTTTTAAAATTTCCCAATACATGATATTTCATCTTTAATGGATGTGACAGATCTTGTCACCGTGTAGATTCAAATGAATTCAAATGAAATGGCACATGCAATTGATACCAACATGTGACAGACATGGCCTCATGAAGTACATGTTCCCATTATTAAACTACACATCATCTAGGTCAGTATGATCAGTATAAGAAAAATAATCTGATTACACAACTAGGTAACTCAACACAGCACAGCAGTAATTTAAAAATCATTTGAATTGACCTTTTGTGTGTTTGAATTGTACAATAATTTTGTATGTTTTTAGAATAACTTATTATTAAAAATTCAATTACAAATGGGAATTAAATTCTAGGAGAAGCCAAAAAATATAATTTTATGGAAAGAAAACTGGCAGGTGCTTCATAATAGCAAAAATTAAGAACTATAATTAATATTTTTGATAACCATACTAAAGGATAAACTGAGATAATTCTGCTGTCAAAACCAATAGTAAATAATCATTTGGAGAAACAAAGAATGCAGAAAAAAGTGTAGGGAAAATAATTAAAGATGTGTTGTTAGGATGATAAATAGATTGGATCATTTTTCTGGCAATTGTAATATTTGTGGTTATTAGTTCTTTTATAATTTGTGAGTTCTTTTCTCATTCTAAATAATGATAAGCATTTATTAAAAAATTTAATTTTACATCTTTTTTCTTAAAGAGGTGTTCAAATGTCAACTAGGTTAGAATCCCCATAATTTTGGATCTACTACCCTTTTGTACAAAATTTAAAGACAGAGTCTAGAGAAAATATTGCCACATAAGGAATTGACAAGAGTAATGCACAGAGAATGTAAAGATATATATATATATATAAAGGTATAAATGTTTAGAAAATTGGTATTGTCAGGGCATAATAATGAGAGGTCCATAATAGCTAAGTTTTTTTTCGTTTATGATACATCAGTAACAAAAGCATAGAAAAATATCATATTTCAGAGTATTTTCATAAAACTGTCCCCAATGCTAAACAATTTGTAAAAACTGTCAAAAGGTCTAGTATATTTCAGATAATATAGTTGATGTGAAAATACTGCAGGTTTCCTTGTGGCTTTTTATTAGTATATGAGATGCAAGAAACATAAAAACATCATACCATGAAGCATCAGAGTAAAAAGGTAGTAGTGAAGGATTGACAATCAACCGGTATAATTTACCAGGTGAAAAGTATTAACCTGTTAGTGCAAAACTCCTCTTAAAAATAAAACTGAATTAGAATCACTAAACATGGAATCATTGCAGTGTCTATGTCTTAAAACTTCCAAGCAGTAAACGAGTGTTGATTCCACTGTTTAAAAAATCTTCTGGTTTCATCCATCATTTCCTGTATCAAGACAGGTGTTCCCTCTAGCAAGCTCTGGGCTGCAGACCTGCAGTTATATCCTGAGGCTAAGGATAGTGCAAACAACCTGCTTTACCTTAGTAAAGTCTGAGGTAAGTACCATCCCTTGACTACTGCTAAACCTCATCTAATTTGTTGCAGAAAAAGAAACCCTGGAAGATTTCTTAAGTTTTTCACAATTTATTTTTTAAAAATTTACTTCCTATATTCCTGGCACTGGGTTTTTATATTTACTATAGACTATCTCAGTTTGTCTTCATTAAAACTTCATTAAGTATTCAATAGAATACAGTATTATGTGAGTATTCTTTTAACTTTGTTTTATAGGTGTGTGGTAGAGCTAGCATTCAGACTCAAGTGATCTGACTGTAGAGTGTATTCTCTTAAGCCTCATTCTTTGATAACACAAAGAAAATCTTTTGAAAAATATCCACAAATTTAACTACCTTAGTATAAAATTTATGTTGAAAAAAAAAAAACAAGCTTCAATCTGGAAGACGTAGTCCTGTACTGTATACCAATGTTTTGGTCCATGATGGACACACATACAACAGTGGCTATACCATTTAACCCAGGTGTGTCATAAGCTATATGATCTAGGTTTGTTTAAGTACACTTTCTGATGTTTATTCAGTGACAAAATAGCCTAATAATACATTTCTCAGAATGTAAATCCATCTTAAGCAATGCATGACTATTGCTGTCATGACTGACAAATAATACATATTGATTTGGCAGACCTAGACAAACACACTGCTGAATGATATTGCCGAAAAAGCATAATGATGCCAACTATTATACCATCCACTTAAATACTAAGAGCATTCAACATCTTCTTGTTGTTTTTACTATTATTACTATTTTGGTACTGGGGATTGAACCCAGGGGTGCTTAACCACTGAACCACATCCCCAGCATTTTTTAATTTTTTATTTTGGACAGAGTCTCACTAAGTTGCTTAGGCCTTCATTAAGTTGTTGAGGCTGGCTTTGAACTGTAACCCTTCTGCCTCAGCCTCCCAAGTCACCACAATGGCATGTACCAATCATGCCCAGCTCTAAATTATTACATATTATTTATGGTATGTATATTTAGATATGTATGTACATGTGTCTAGTTTAATATGGAATCAATGGCTACACACTAAATTCAGAACAGTTGCTGAGGCTAAGGAAAAAAGGATAATAGATATCGACAAAGTAATTCCTATTTATTTTGTTTAAAAATTTCAAAGAAATTCTTAAAAGGTTAAGATTCATTCTAGGTGTTGGGTACATGTATGTTTATTTTGTTATTAACTATGTTTTTTCATATTTTTATATTTCACATTTGAATTTTTTAAAATTAAAAATTCCCAAATGTATGTGATGTAAAAAATGAATATCTCCATAACTCACCCTACCTTACTCCTATCACCCAGGAGAGATTATTGTTAACACACCTTTTTCTAAATCAATACCAACGTTTATATAATACATACATGTGCACATTTCAAAAATACAAATATTATAATATATAACATGTAAGATATGCAAAACTATATAAAATGTATAATCTGTTAAAATATTCTAATTCAATAATCACATTAAATATACAAAATTTTCATAACTCAGATATCATTCCATGTTCACACAGAACCACAATCATTCTTAATGACTGCTTACATCATAAAATAAATATTACTATAATTAACCTAACTTCTTTTCAGATGGAAAATTTTATTTTTTCCCAATCTTTTAGCTAGTACAAATAATGCCTCAATGGATAAACGTGAACATTTAATTTTATGTAAGTATTTCTGTGATTTAAAACAGTGCTGTCTAATAGGTCTTTCTATGGTGATAGAAATGTCTGGCATTTGTGCTACTCAATATGGCAGCCATTAGCTACATGTGGCTTGAAATGTGGCTAGTGTGACTAAAGAATTAAATTTAAAATTTTATATTTACACACACATGCATTAAATCAAACAAATGAAAGGAAACTTGAGGATAGATATCAAATGCATTGGCCGTATGCTGAGTACTCCATTTTTAAGTAAAAAATTTCTTTTATACTCTGTATTAAAGCCCAATTGACTCCATATAGGAGAGGAGCATTATGACTATTCCCATGGTGACAATGCTAAATCCTTTTATAGAGGTAAAAACAAGAACAGCACGTGTGGCAATTGTCTTTTGGAAGCACCAAAGCTCTTTTATCATAATCCTGATTATAGTCTTCTGCCATTCATGAGTTTGTAATACATCCAATGGAACTCAATTCTTCCAACTAATTAAGGAAAAGTATGTTTGACATTTTGATGAAAATTTAAATTAAACCAAACCAGAGATTAAGGAAATTTCTTCTTGTGATTGGTGAGAGAATATGTAATTTTCAAACTTCACTGGGAGGGAGTAAGGTGAGGGAGAGGACTGAAATTGCAACCCCCCAAATCACTCTTAATAGCAGAGCAGTACACCTGGGTCCCACAAGCCAACAGACGGCACACTCAAAAGGTTTTTACTCCAGAGAGTTTCATGAAGGCAATCAACAAAAGATGTGAAACACCAGGTACTAGCAATAGCAAGAATATATGATGATCCCTAGTCCCAAAGAGGCAAGGGATATGGTGGGAAATATTGTTCCATGAGTGGGTTATAAGGTATAAAAGTGAGATCATCCACTTCCTTTACCTCATAATTCTCAATCCAAAGTATTCTCTTGTAGAAAGGACATAATACTTATATGCTGATGGTTTAAGGCCTATTGAATAACATCACATCTAACAGAGGATTATCTTCAACTTGCCATTATTGGGTGTTTTACAGGCTGTTTGGTGCTGCTGTCAAACCAGCTGCTTCCAAGTGATGGGACACACAGTAAGACTAGGGAATTATATAGTTAGAGCCCATTGCTACACTTCTTTTGCCATAAAACATTCCTTAGCTGCACATATACACCTGTAATTCCAGTGAGTTGAGAGGCTGAGGCAGGAGGATCAAAAGTTTGAGCCAGTCTCAGCAATTCAGCAAGGTCTTCAGCAACTTAGCAAAATCTTATCTCAAAATAAAAAATACAAAGGCCTTAGGATGTAGCTAAATGGTAAATCACCTGTGAGTTCAATCCCCAGCACTGAATAATAAAAAAAAAACCACGTATATGTCTTAGTTGTAGGCAATATTGTGTAGAATAACCTAGCAAGGAATAAAACAGTGGTAAAGTACTTGGGTACAGGAAAGATAAATTTAGACCCAGAACTTAAATCTGTGACTATGAGAAATTCAGTATAATTAATTTACTTTCTTTATCAGGTAGCAAGGACTTTCCAAAGACGATACCATATCAGGGCTCAATCTTGGCTTCTGCTATTGGCAAATGAATCAGTTAGCAGTGATGGTAGTCTAAATGAAGAGACACATATATTGTGTGCATGTCCTCTGTTCTTTGCTGCCATAACTTGTTCAATTAAATCTTTGCTACCTTGATATTAAGAATACATCCATTTGCATTTGTGATTATTAGTTTCATAGAAATAGAAAGATACATATGGATATGTATCTTTTGAACATACAGATAACTTCATATATCTAAATTTAAACCTAATGTTAATATTTATGTCAACACTGGAGCATTCTCATTAAAATTGGGAATAACACAGGGAATTCTGCTGTGACTTTTGTTGTTTTCCAGTGTACATGTTGAACACTATACAGTTATTAAGCTGGATGCAGTGGCACATGCCTATAGTCCCAGCTCTGTGAGAGGCTTAGTGTGAGACTCTCTTTGAGCTCAGATATTCAACAAGAGCAGCAGAGCAAGACCTCATCTCAAAAAACAAAACAGGCTGGGCATGTGACTTAGTGGTAGAGTGCACTTGCTTACCCTGTGTGAGACCCTGGGTTCAACCAGAACACCACCACTGGAAAAAAATGCAACCATTAGACAGTCTTATTGCACAAGGTAGTGAAATAAGATGTATATAAATATATACCAGGAAACCAAGAAGACCCAAGGAAACCAATAAGTAAAGAATAAGTGAAATAACTGGTTACAAGACTAATATACCCAAATCAGCATAACTTACCTATATAAGAATCAATTGAAAAACATAATAGAAAAAGTCATAAGTTGCTATTATAACTGAAAAGTGATCAGTTATTTATAACATGAATAATAAAACTCACAAAACTTTACCAAAGACCGTAAGTAAATAGGTCCAAATTGTTTCAGGGTAGGAAAGACTTTGTATAACGAAGAGATCAATATTCTACACCTTTTCATATATTCAGTGCAGTTCCAT
Source organism: Ictidomys tridecemlineatus (assembly GCF_052094955.1). Lineage (NCBI taxonomy): Eukaryota > Metazoa > Chordata > Mammalia > Rodentia > Sciuridae > Ictidomys > Ictidomys tridecemlineatus. The sequence continues at coordinate 55,222,412 of NC_135480.1, read as the reverse complement.
TGAATTCCAACAGAATTTTTTTCAGCTTTACCGAACAATTATAAAAACAGAAAAAAATACTCAACAGTTCTCATAAGAATAATGAGTAGCTTGCTTTACAGATATTAACATGCTTTATGCAGTTAGAGCAATTAAAATGTATGTTACTTTTACAAAAACAGAAAAAACAATGGAAAGGATACAACTCCAGACTTAGAACTAAGTGTCTATAGGGAGTTAATATCTGCTAAAGGTAGATTTTTAAATTAGTAGAGAAGACAAATATTATGGAATTAAGATAATTAGCCGACCATTTGAGAAAAACAGATCTGGATTCCTACCTCATACCAGATAATTCTTGCTACTGAAACTCTAAGATACTAACACATTTCATGAATATTTTAGTAGTCTTAGATTGGGGAAGACCATTCTAAGTTTGTCTTAAGCCTCAGAAACAGGAAAGATGGATAAAATTGACTATTTTCTTTTTTAAAAAATGAAACTTCTGTGTAAAAATAAACAGTATTGAGAGATTGAAAGGTAGAAGGTAAATTGGAAAATTATTTGCAGTAAATTGAAGGCAGAGAATCAATATCCCAGATAAATAGAGAGCTCTTAAAAATCAATAGTGAAAATGTTTAATGTTTTAATGGAAAAATGGGCAAAATACTCTGAGGTAAGTCAACAAAGAAAGACTGCACATTTTACTAGCATTTGACTAAATATTTAGTCTCACAAATAATCAAATGCTACTAAAATGTGAACAGTCTTTTCCCCCTATCAAACTGGCAAAGGTTAAAATTATTAACAAACCCAAATTTGCAATTGTGAAGGACAGCAAGTCTTATGCAGTATTAGTGAGAGTGAAACACAATACCTTAGAAAAGCAGCCTAGCAGTATATGTTAAGATGTCAAATACTTCATTCTGCAACACACTTCCTGGAATTTACCCTAAGTAGATGTGTTCACATTACTGCTCATTTTACAATATTGAAAATATGAAACAATATTGATGTCTACCGATAATGTACTGTTATAGTAAATTATATGTAAGAATTTCATGTGGCTCTTAAAAATGGACTAGACTCTGTTTATTGGCTAGAAAGATGTTGCTGAATGAAAATGAAGGTTTTAGAATACAGGCTATGTAAAATTATAATAATAGATTTTTGTCTACTTTTTTTTGGAGGGGGTTACTGGAGACTGAACTCAGGGGTACTCAGCCACTGACCCACCCCAGCCCTATTTTGTATTTTATTTAGAGACAGAGTTTCATTGAGTTGCTTAGCACCTTGCTTTTGCTGAGGCTGGCTTTGAACTGGTGATCCTCCTGACTCAGCCTCTTGAGCAGATGGGATTACAGGCTGCCATGCTGGGTTTATGTTTACTTTTGAATGGAGAGATGCTTGAAAAAATGTTCACCCTACCCCCCAAAAAAGAAGTGGTAAAATCAATGCCTGTTTTGTGTTTAAAAGCATCAAATTATATAGAAATGTTAACATTAAAAAGTTAAAGTGCTTCTGTTACTTCTCCCAGTGAATCCCTAGACACCTGCCCCACAGATAAGCAGTGTTAACTATTTGATTTCTAACTTTAAAATCCATATCTGCTCTTATACTAACATGGATTATATAGATAAATTGATATTTAGAAATATTTGCTTTTCTGCTACTTAAAAATATTTTATGAAAGGCTTGCTTGCATATATAAAGATGTACATACTGCAGTTGTACATCTCAACGAATTTTCAACAACTGAATAAACTTGAGTCACCAATTCCAAGAAAAAAGCAACAATAACAAAATAACTCAGGATACTGCCAACAACAGACTTCCTTGTGCCCCTTTCTAGTTACAACTCTATGCTTATTTCTAAACCAGAGTGATTAATTTGGCTGGTTTTATATTTTAAATTAAGTTAATAACATAACAACCACAACAATAATAAAGTATGTATGCTTTTGTGCCTGGCTTCTTTTTGCATCTGACTTCTTTTGCTTAATGACATATATCTGCGATACAGCCATACTGTTTCATGTGGTTGTAAAGCATTTATTCTCAGTGCTGGCTAGTATTCTATTGTGTGACTGCAGGTCCACACACGTATCCATTGCCCTTTTGGAGGGCTTTCCAGTTTGTAGCTCTTATGAATAGTGCTTCCGTGAACATTCTTGGGCATGTATTTGGGGAATCATACATAAGCATTTCTGTTGGTTTGACAGAGAATGGAATAATTACTGGCCCATAGGTATAATAATATTCAACTTTGGTATACATTTCAAAGACATTTTCCAAAGACTTCATTGTGTTGATTACTGCTATGTGGCAAATTGCTAGGCCTCAGTGCTCAGATAATTTGGCCAAATGTTATTCTTGATGTTTCTGTAAAGGTGTTTTTTTTAAATAATATTTTTTTAGATGTTGATGGACCTTTAATTTAATCATTTATTTATATGCGGTGCTGAGAATCAAACCCAGTACCTCACACATGCTAGGCAAGCGCTCTATCACTGAGCCACAACTCCAGCCCTGGAAAGGTGTTTTTAAAGGTGATATTAATATTTAAATCAGTAGAACTTGAATAAAGAAGATTACTTCTTGTAATGTGGGTGGGCCTCGTCTAAACAGGGAAAGGACACATGTGTGTGGAGAAAGAGGGAATTCTACCAGTTTACCCTGTAGACTTTGGACTTACCATCCTCCATGATTGCATGAGCCAATTCCTTAAAATAAATCTCTCCTATGTATATACACCCTATTGGTTCTGTTTCTCTGAAGAACCCTGACTAATAATAGCACTTAGTATTTGAGACTAACATTTCTTCCTCCATTTTCTCCCCAAACTTGGTATTTTCTCTCATTTTAGCAACCTGGCAGATGTATTGCCACTTGTTTTAACAATGTACTGTGAATCACAAGACACTTAGCCTTCCTTTGACTTTAAGAACTGTATATTTTCTATTTTACATGATAGTATCTTTTATTTAACTGCCTCCTAATAATGGACATTTAGATTATCCTAGTTTCTAATTATTGTAAACAATACTACTATGAAAGCAATGTGCAGAAACATTTTTTAAAATTTTGTGTTTCTTTAGACCACATTCCTAGACTGCATTTTGGGCTATAAATGCACATATCCAAAAGGATGGCCAATATTTCCAAAATGTTCTCCAAATATGTACCAGTGTGTATTCCTACTGGTGGCAGATATTAACACTTAACTCTTTACACCATTACCATCCAAAAAGATGCATATTAAAAACCTATCTGATTTGCATTTTTATTTCACTTCTATTTCTTTGATTATTTTTCAGGTGGATTTTCAAAAATATCATGTATCAGTCATGTATACTTATTGTAGTAATTTTCTGTTTCTTTTTAACTCACTTTTTCTGTTGAGTTAATTTGTTTCTAAACCATATATAAGAATTGGGAGGAATTATAGATTTACATTGGATATTTTATGATACAAATATTTTTCTACTTTTTGTATGTTAAGGAGACAGCATAGTTATACTGTATAAGCAAATAGGTTTTGCAATCAAAGTTTGGTTACAAATCCTATTTATCTATTTATTTATTTACTTATTTAATGAGATGGTGTCTTGCGATGTTGCCCATCTGGCCTCCAACTCCTGGGCTTTCTGAGTATCTGGGAATGCAAGTTCATGCTATTAGTCTGTTGTGATCAGGCTGTGTCATTAATATAGTACAAATACATTTTTGTTTTACCACAATGTCAGAATTTATGTAATAACAATTAATTCACAGCCTATACAACTTTCAGCAGTGGCAGTTCACTGAATACTTACGGATCACCTGATAATGACAAGTTGGGCAATCACAGGTACTTTTTCATTCCAATCTTAACATCACCCTTCACACAAATGTACATATATCCATGTATATGTATACACATACATGTATGTGTGTATGTACGTATGTATATATATATATATGTATGTATAAAGTGAAATATATGTATATTACAGAAAGGCTAAGCAAGGATTAAGGCAGCCACAGGGTTCAGGAAGCAAAGGCAGAGAGCAGATACCAATAACATTACAGATCTAATCAGCCTAAGAACTTTTTGAGGGCACAGAGCTGCCAGAGATCAGGAACTTATTCTAGGGACATTAGTTTCATAGTGTCCATTTGCAGTGTCTGCTTGAGATGCATGGTCATCACAGGCATTAGAAAGCACAGTCTGCTAAAGCCCCTGACAGTGATCCGGAGGTTAGTTGCTATGGTGATTTTCCTGGTCAAGGCTTGTGATAAGTGACCAGATGATGGGATCCGTGGCCACTATGTCCAGTGTTTGGATGCTCTGACTTTTATGGATCTTGAGTGAGGGAGTTGCTTCATTTGGTACTGTATCTTGTTGTGTGCTCAGTAAGTCAGGGGCCTGGTTTTTCCAATGTGAGTTTGATACACCCATGCATCCATGTGCTGCTTATTAATTTGATAAGTTTGAAGCTAGTCATTTTTTATCAGCACTGTTAATTTATTTATCAGTTTGTGCCTTATGGTTGTGCTGGGCAAATAGTACTTGTTTAATTGTATAAACAAGGTGTAGAGTCATTCTTCCCCAGCACTTGTACACAAAATGGAGTAATTCATGACAAATTACTGCTTTTAAAATGAAGTAACTCAGGATTAGGCAGAGTCTGAAAACTCCTGTTCTGTTCATCAGAGTAACTCTGATCAGGACACAGCCTGCTCTTCACAAGTCTTAGTTTTGCCACTATCTGGGTAACCTTGATGAAGTTACTTAACCCCTAGTTCTGAAAACTATAAAGTTCAGATAATAATAATTTTCCCCATGAATGGGTAATTATGAGAATTAAGTGTTGAATATAAAACACTTCGCCATGGTCTATCATACAAAAATGCTGCTTGCTATTATTATAATTTATCTTATAACTTTGTATGATTTCTCAAGCAGTTGAAAAAACTTAAATTGTTTTTTTCCTTAGTTGATCTTCTTGTTCATGACCTCTCAGTCTTATGGCATCCTCTGAGCTAATAAAATATTGCTCTTTACATTCTTCCAGTATTTACACAATTTTAAGTTCTTCTTTTAGATTGTCAAGCCATAGGAAATTCATTTTTCATATACTATAGAGATTTCCCTTAATTTTATCCCAAATAAAGAGCCAAGTACTCAAAAACCACTTTTTTAATAACTAGTCATTTCCTTGCAGACTTTAAATGTCACTATTTTAATACTAAAATAATATTTGTTCTTGGATCAGTTTCTGAACTTCCTTTCCTATTCCCATTTATCTACATTCTCATTCTTTTATAGTGGTACCATATCATTTAAGTTTATATGGCAGATTTTTACATCTGCTGGGCAAGTCTCCTTTTACTATTGTTCTTTACATCAGATTCTTAATTATTTTATAATAATTATATGTATTCAAGTAAAATGTCAAACTAAACTCCTGTGGTATGACTCCTTGCCTCATTGATTTATTTTATTTTTTATTTTTTTTACTGGCTTAGATTATTTTGATTTTTAAAAATCTCTTCATTGATGTTTTGATTTAAAAAATATGTGTCCTCTAAATTCTCTGAGAAAACAGGAAAGGTTTGGATTTCAACTTTTTCTTTTTTGTAGTTTCTGTGCATACAACCCATATTCTTTCTTTCCTGATAATTATTTATCAAAGAACGGGGAAGCAGGGCTGCCATCTGTAGCTGAACAGATTGTCCACTGACCAACTCTAGGGGGTATCTTTCAATAGCTGCAGAGCAGGTCTTAACAAAACTACCATAAAGTAGCCATACAGGTTGTGTGAGATCTTCAATTTTCTGAAAAATAGAATGGATTGATTCTTCTTGATTTTTTTGCTTCTGGCAACCTGGACTTTTTTATTGTGCCATTATAAACTGAGCTACAGAATCATTTGTGTCACAGTTTGTAATCTCTATGTAGTACTTAGGTTATTGTCAGAGGACCAGAGGCAAGAATTGGAACAACTGGTATACTGAGGCAAACTTAATTCCACACTGTGGCTGACCTCAAACTGTTTAGCAAACATATTTCCTCTTTTATCCCACACACACCTACTCTATTCTGCTCAGCTCCCATTGAGGTTAGGTGTGGCCATATGACAAGTGCTCACCAAAGGAATGTGAGCTCATAACATTTCCAAATGAAATGATTAGGAGCCAGACAAGCCTTCTCTGCTCTGGGTGAGTGTGTGTGTGTGTGTGTGTGTGTGTGTGTGTGTGTGTGTGTACACAGACGGAGTCTCCTTAGGTTGCCGAGACTGGCCTTGAACTTAAAAAAAAAAGCTATGTAGGTTCCTCCTCCTATACATACATCCCCCATGGTTATACACACACACACACACACACACACACACACACACACACACATATATATATACATGTGTGTGTGTATATCATGTTATATATATATATATCATGTTAAATATATATATCACATTATATATATCATGTTAAATACACACACACAGTGTGTGTGTGTGTGCATAACCATGGGGGATATATGTATAGGAGGAGGAACCTGCATAGCTTTTTTTTTTTAATGAGCCTACATAGCTTTGGGATGAGGAGTTTATCACTCATCATTTTGGTAGGGAATTTATCACCAGAAAGTTCAAGTCATGTTAAATGATTGGAACTTTCAGCCCTAAAGGACAGCATTTATAGCCCTTCAATGTTGGTGAATGCGCTGAGTGTACCCTGAGTGGGCAGGAAAGCTCTGTGCCCCTCTCCCATACCCTGCCTGACCCCAAATGGGTAATAGTAAGTAAAGCACTTTCCTTTGTTCTATGAGCCTTTCTAGCAATGATCAAACCTGAGGACAGGGTTATTTATGCTTGATGTACAGCCAGTCAAAAGTACAGATAGCAATCTATGAACTGGTATCTGAAATGCGGTGAGTCTTCTGGGACTAAACCCTAAACCCTAAGCCTATGGAGTCTGTGCTAACTCTGAGGAATTAAACTGTTGGACACTCTGTGTTGGAGTATTGGAGAAATGGTGGCAGAGATAAGATACTGCACTCTACCTTTCTTCATTCTGGATAAATACTGAGGACTGAGGCTTTAGAAAAGGGTGAGAACACAGGATAGAAGGAACTTCTGACTCTAAATCACAGGTAGATGACAACTGCCTACAAGGAATGTTTGCATTAGACTGTTATGGGAGGAGGAAATGTCTCTTTATTGTGTTAAATCATTCAAATTGGAGATGCATGTGTTGTAGTATATACTTCAAAATGTAGAATCAACTGGTCAAATCAACCTGTGGCATGACTCATCCTCCTCTGCCTTTTTGGGTTTGTTTAGTGTGGGAATTTTTTTTTGTATTTTTACTTATCTTTTGATTCAAAGATTATATGTCTTCTTTAATTTCTCTAAGGATGTAGATAAGTTTTTATTTCAATGTAGGAAACAACATAGAATATTGTATTCTTCTTTTTCTTCTTCTTCTTTTTTACTATAACTAAATACCTGAGACAGGATAACTATATATAGAAAAGTGGTTTATATGTTTGACAGTTCTGGAGGCTGAACATCCTTGGAGGCCGAACATCCAAACAGCATGACCTGGCTTCTGGAGATGTTCCCCTCTGGCTGTATCCCCTCTTGGCAGTGGTGGAAGCACATGTGAAAGCAAGCAAACACATTGCCAGACAGAAAAACAGAAAGCCAAGTAAGACAAGGCTTGCTCTTTTTATAACAATGTTCTCCTGAGATCTATCAAGGGGTGCCATGAGAACTATCTTAATCGCTCAGAGACCTGAGGACTTTCCACCAGGTCTCACCTCTTAAAAGTTCCATACCACTTTCAACCACTGTCACACTGAAGACCAAGCTTCCAACCCATGAACTTCTGGGAGACATATTTAAACCATATTCAAACATAGCAGATATTGGTTGTAGTGTTAATGCTTAATAACAAATTACCAACCGAAGTCCTGATCGCTCTTAGTATTTTGGAGGGTACTGGGGATTGGACCCAGGCATGCTTTACCACTGAGTTACATTCCCAATTCTTTTTTAAAAAAATATTTTTAGTTGTAGGTGGTCATAATGCCTTTATTTTAGTTATTTATTTTTATGTGGTGCTAATAATTGAACCCAGTGCCCCCCATACACTAGGCAGGTACTCTATCACTGAGCCACAACCCAAGCCCCCAATTCTTTCTTTTTTCAAATTTATTTTTAATTTTGAGACAGAGTCTCCTTAGGTTGCTGAGACTGGCCTTGAACTTGTGATCCTCCTTCCTCAGCCTCTATAGCATGTATCACCATACCTGGCACCTTTTAGCATTTTTGTTCCTCCTTTTAGTCAGGTAGATCATGAATGGTGCAGTGTGAAGCTCTGACTCACCACTAGGAACCTTAGCTCATAGATATTTTTTTAGTAAATTATTTTTAATTTGTTTGTTTTTAATATCTGCTCAGTTAATTTTAGTCAACTGGTACCCAACTAGTCTTATGGCTACACTAGTCTTTTAGGAATTGTATCATTTTTTATCACTGATTTCCAGCTTATCTCCTGCCACTTTCTCCAATACAATGTTCCCTAGCCATCCTTCTCCAAATACATGCTGCACTTCCTTTTTTGTTCATATCTTTGCTCCTGCTATAACAATCTGGAACAATTTCCTCTGTCTTCAACATCCATGAAAAGCTTAACTAGCCCCTCCATAGTCTGCTCAGATGCCACTTTCTCCAGCAAAACATTATTAAATAAGCTTCCTTTCCCATATTTCATCAGAGCTTCCATCATATTGTAATTTTATATTGCATTATAGGTACTTAAATGTTTATATACACCTCTAAATTATCTTCTAGAGAGTAGCAAATATTCTTTCTTAATGGTTTATGTTCTTTACAACTTCTATGGAACCCAGACAGAGAGAACATCATAAGATGACTATTGGTTCAGTGTCCGTGCCAGTCAATTTATTCAGTAAACTTTATTTGAACATTTACTACATATACCAGGGATCTAATACAAAAGAGACTATTTTTTTCTTCTTTTTAAGTTTATTCTAATTATATGGGATAGCAGAATGCATTTCAATTCATTGTACACAAATGGAGCACAACTTTTTATTTCTGTGGTTGTACATGATGTAGAGTTGCACCATATATGCAGTTATACATGTACCTATGGTAATGGTGTTCCTCTCATTCCACCATTTTTCCTACCCCGCTTCCCCTCCCCTCCTCTCCCTCCCCTTTTCCCAAAGTTCCTCTATTATCCCCATGCCCCACCCCCCATTATGGGTCAGCATCCACTTATCAGAGAGAACATTTGACCCAAAAGAGACTGTTTCAAAATTGCTTTTATGAGTGAAGAGCTTCCATAGTACCAAAACCACAGTATATTCTCAAAATTGTGATTCTTAGAGGACGCATTTGCAAACAGCCTGTCTTTATACATCAACTGCAAGTTCTCCTACTGGGCCACTTACCAGCACAGATGGAAAATTTGAAATCCACTTATTTATGACCACTCTAGTCAGTGAATATCGAAATATTTAGCTCATTCAAGAATAAAGAAGAAGTTCCACATGGGAGCCAGAGTTGCAATAGGATAAAGAAGGTGTCTATGTGGAGAAACAGCTTGGTATGGGCTGTTGAGGACAGTATGAAGGGCATCAGTATGGATACAGCTGGCATGAAATGTCAGACTGTCCACAAAGAGAGATTTCCTGGCATGAGATGCTGGAACCCAAACAAGGAGGGCATACATACTGGGAAGAGGGTGGGAAGGGTGATGGGTGACTAGTTACATACCTATCACACAGTTGATAAATACAGTGAAGATAATGAGAATAAGTTTTCTCACTCTCACAGACGAGGGTTTTAAATATGAGATAAGAAAAAACTAGGATGAACCTATGGTGTTGTGTTGAAACTGAAGATATTGATGTAAACTCACAGAATCTTAACAATATGAATCCTTAAATGTGGTGAGCCGTTCCTGCGGACTGTGGTCGCCATTACATGATGGCGCTGGCTCCGTTGTGGTCTGTGAAGGACAACTCCATATCAAAGAGAGTTGGCGTGTTCCCAGCTCCTTATCAGAGAAAGTTGGCGTGTCATTTTCTAGCACCCTGTGAGAAGGGTACACGTGGCAGCTTTGCATTGGGGTTCGCGGTGCTTTATTAAGGCTGGGAGGGGCATCCGAGGTAGAGTAGTAGAAGAATTATTAGAAGAATATCAAGGGCCTGAATAAACTGCTGAAAGAAGATTCCTGAGTTGCGTCTTCCTTGCGGGCAAGGGGGGTCGCGACACTTAAATATGCATTTGTGAGTAGACATGTATAAATAAAATATATGTATCAACTGGGACTTCAGTAATAGGCCTTACTTCAATAGCAGAGAGCACATGTACTACCCAAATCTTGGCTTTTCAATACCAGGGGAAAAAATGCTCAAAAAAAAAAAAAAAGACACATTGAAAAGACAGGAGCCATCTTGAAGGCCATCATATTTGAACATTAAAATAATTATGAGAAGAATTTGTTTTATGAATGTCGCAGCACCATTATTTGGTGCATAAATGCTCACCATCTCTAGCAGTCAGAGAAATGCAAATCAAAACCACCCTAAGATACCATCTCACTCCAGTAAGATTGGCAGCCACTATGAAGTCAAACAACAACAAGTGCTGGCGAGGATGTGGGGAAAAGGGTACACTTGTACATTGCTGGTGGGACTGCAAATTGGTGAGGCCAATTTGGAAAGCAGTATGGAGATTCCTGGGAAACCTGGGAATGGAACCACCATTTGACCCTGCTATTGCCCTTCTCAGACTATTCCCTGAAGACCTTAAAAGAGCATGCTACAGGGATACTGCCACATCGATGTTCATAGCAGCACAATTCACAATAGCTAGACTGTGGAACCAACCCAGATGCCCTTCAATAGATGAATGGATAAAAAAAATGTGGCATTTATACACCATGGAATATTACGCAGCACTTAAAAATGACAAAATCATGGAATTTGCAGGGAAATGGATGGCACTAGAGCAGATTATGCTTAGTGAAGCTAGCCAATCCCTAAAAAACAAATACCAAATGTCTTCTTTGATATAATGAGAACAACTATGAACAGAGCAAGGAGGAAGAGCAGGAAGAAAAGATTAACATTAAACAGAGACATGAGATGGGAGGGAAAGGGAGAGAAAAGGGAAATTGCATGGAAATGAAGGGAGACCCTCATTGCTATACAAAATTACATATAAGAGGTTGTGAGGGGAATGGGAAAATAAACAAGGAGAGAAATGAATTACAGTAGATGGGGTAGAGAGAGAAGATGTGAGGGAAGGGGAGGGGGGATAGTAGGGGATAGGAAAGGTAGCAGAATACAACAATTACTAATAGGGCATTATGTAAAATTGTGGATGTGTAACCGACGAGATTCTGCAATCTGCATTTGGGGTAAAATTGGGAGTTCATAACACTCTTCAATCTAATGTATGAAATATGATATGTCAAGAGCTTTGTAATGTTGTGAACAACCAATTAAAATAAAATAATAAAATAAAATAAAATAATTATGAGAGTAAAGAATTATAATCCATTGAGTAAAATAGAAAATAATAGTCTTAGCTGGGTGTGGTGGTGTATGTCTGTAATCCCAGTCACTTGGCAGTCAGACACAGGAAGATCCCAAGTTTAAGGTCACCCTTAGCAACTTAACCAGGACTTGTCTCAAAGTAAAAAAAATAAAAAGAATGTGACTCAATGGTAAGATATTCTTGAGTTCAATCCCCAGTACCAAAATATAAATGAAAAGTTTAAAAAAAAATAGTCCATTCTGATATAAAGAAATGGAAGTTTGGGGCTGAGGCTGTAGCTCAGTGGTAAAGTGCTTGCCTCCTATGTGTGAGGCACTAAGTTTAATCCTCAGCAGCACATAAAAATAAATAAATATACTGTGTGCTCATCTACAACTAAATAAACATTTTTTTAAAAAAGAAATGGAAGTTTGACAAGCAGTGGAATATTTACATAATTTCAAAAATGTATTCATAAAATATTTATTAATTTCAAAGGGAAAAAAATGAAACCTCACAGTAAAGAAGGGTGGCATAAACTATCTTAAACAAATGATCAAAGTGAATAATCATCAGTAATGAGATAAATTAGTCTTGTGTTGCCTCAGAGGATGCAACAACAGAAACACTGCATTATTCTGTGATTCTGGTCATGAGGAAACATCTGACACACCAAAGTATAAAGACATAATACAGAATAACTTGTCTTTAATCTTAGAAAGTCATGAAATTCAAGGACTCTACAGCCATTTCAGATTAAAGGAGACTAAGGAAAGACATGATTCCTAAATGTAACACACAATTCTAGGCTGGATCCTTTTGCTATAAAGGACATTACTGGGGGAAAAAAAAACAACAGAAAAAAAACTTTAATGGGGTCTGAGTATTAGACAATGTGCCACATTAGTTTCCTGATTTGATGTTTGTATTATGGTAACCAAGAAGATATCCTGGCTGCGCGTGGTTGTACACAACTGTAACCCCAGCAGCTTGGGAGGCTGAGGCAGGAGGAACTTGAGTTCAAAGCCAGCCTCAGCAGTTTAGTGATGCCCTAAACAACTTAGCAAGACTCTGTCTCTAAGTAAAACATAAAAAAAGGGCTGGGGATGTAGCTTAGTGATTAAGTGCAACCAGGTTCAATTCCTGGTACCAAAAATGAAAAGAAAAAAAAATATCCCTGATTATAGGAAACACATTCTAAAATATTTAGAGGGTGTGTCTCATTCACAGCCCAGTTGTGCCATGGCTGTGGGGTAGGTTGCAGACAGGTCAAAGAAAGTGCTTGGAGACAGCATGAGAGAGATGGGGCTTATTGGGGAAAGCTTACAAAAGACCAGAAACTGGTCGAAGAAGAGTTCAGTGGTGACAGGCTGACAGTACCTTGGTCCCTCATGGCACTTTACCAGGGAGTGCCTCCCCTCACTCATGGCATTCTGTCTAGTGGTAGCCAGCTGAGTGAGTGACATGGATCCTTTCCACAGTGCCCTGAGTTGAATGCTCATCCCTACTCAGAGAAAGGTTTTATATATTAGACTGCAGAAGCAGTGACATCGTCAGTATTAGCTTGCTTAGTTTGCTTGTTTGACAAGCATCCTAAGCTGTCCTGGTGTACCTGCAAGAAAACATTTTTTTACAGATGACACTAACTTGCCCTAGTTTCAAGTGTGCACAAGAGAAAGCCATTGTTCCTTTAAGAGAATATGTATCTGGACTTTCTGCTCTCACTTACTCTCATTGTTCCCTTAATGTGGCAAGAATTTTGGGAACAGAAAGGGGGGCATTCAGGGACATGGTGTTTTTATTGTCTTTCTTTGCTTTGGTGATATATAGGGTGATGGAGCATCAAGCCAGAGATTTACCCTCAAAGTGTTTTTATATCATGCTCACTGCTTTTTGGTTAGTTTAAGAATGTTTACAAATACAAAGTGTATGTCCCCCTACAAAGAAAGCTATTTTACAACCTACCCTGAAATCAATTTGTTTGGTTCCCTATAGGAATTTTGAGAACATTTGATATTTATTCATCCATTGATGGACACCTAGGTTGAGTCCATACCATAGCTATTGTGAAGAGTGCTACAATGAATATAGGGTTATATATCTCTCTTCTGATTGCTTTTCCTTTGGATATTTACTCAATGGGATAGCTGGATCATGTGGTAGATCTGTTTGTAGTTTTTTGAGAAAATTCCATGATTTTTTTCATAGTGACTATACAAATTTACCTAATTATTCCCACCAACACAGTATAGTGTTCCCTTTATCAGTTGCCAACATTTATTATCTTTTTGTCTTTCTGGTAATAACCATTCTAATTGAAGTGAGAGGATATCTCATTGTGGTTTTGATTTGTATTTCCCCCAATATTTAGTGATATGGAGCATTTTTTAATGTACTTGTTGGCTATTTGTATTTCTTTTTTTTTGACAAATTATTATTTAGATCATTTGCCCATTTTTAAATTGGGTTATTTTTTCTTGGCTACTAAATTGTTTGAGTTCCTCATATGTTCTGGATATTAAGCCCCTCTCAAATAAATAGCTTGCAAATATTTTCTCCCATTTTGTAAGCTGTGTGTCTTCACTCTGTTGCTTATTTCTTTTGTTGTGCTGTTGTGCTAAAGCTACTTATTATTAAATATAATCCAATTTGTCTAGTTTCTATTTTGTTACCTGTGCTATTTAGAGTCTTATCCAGAAAAATTTCCACCCATACCAATGTCCTTGAGTGTTTCCCCTGTTTTTGTTTTGTTTTCCTACTAGTTTAATGGTTTCAGGTCTTATATTTGTCTTTGACACATTTTGGATTGATTTTTTTTTCTAACTGGCAAGAGATAGGGGTATAGTTTCATTCTCTGCATATGGATATCCAGTTTTCCCTAAGTGTGCTTATTTTTAGAACCCAGATTTTTCACCACCAAAATAGAGGTATAAGTGCTATAGGCACATTTCAGCATACCCAGTTTTCATGCTGATAGAAATATGAGGTCAGGTACTCAGAACTCTTAGTAGATTTGATATAATTTGTATTGTTTGTACATTTCATTAAATTTGATTCTCATAAAAAGGGGTCCGAGGGAAAAGGAGGAGGCAAGGGGTTAGCAAGGATGGTGGAAATGTGATGGACATCATTATCCAAAGTACATGTATGAAGACATGAATTGGTGCCAACATAACTTTATATACAACCAGAGATATGAAAAATTGTGCTGTATATGTGTAATAAGAATTGTAATGCATTCTGCTGTCATTTATTTTTTAAAAAATCAATAAAAAACATAATAAAATAATGAGATGGAAAAAAATTTCTATTATAAAAACCACATGATATTATATTATTACACATTTTCTCATAAATATTCAGTCTCTTTCTTAAATTTTACATATATAATATATATTTTATCTTATTTTGACAATTAAAACTTTTTAAAATTATTAATCATTTCTTTTAAATATGACGAATATATTTAGTCTTGAGAAGTGAAAGATAAATATTTCAATATATTGATGTAAACACAGTATATTCTATGTGTTAGGAAATCAGACTATCTGTTAGGGAAAACAAAGTATGTTTATTGCCATCTGTGTAGATAAGTTAAAAAATTATGAAAACCAAAGATATTTCCCATACATAACAGGGAAAGGAATACTATTTGGGTACTTCTTTTGAAATAGAGGGACTTCTAATTTTAGTATGCACCTTATAATTCAGCTTGAACTAAATGTAATGTTGTTAGCACTGAAGGAATACTTAATATAGGAGCTACAGACATATTTCACCAGGACATAAAATAGAAAACTTGTTTGGTTGACTTATTTGTTAGTTGTCTGCATGCTGGAGCTCATAAACACTGAATATCCAGGGTGTGTCATCATGTTCACATCTTAACAACCTAGTTGACATTAAAGCAGCCCAGCGTGTTTTTCTACACGTACCATAATGCAACCCAAAGTGTGTTAATGTGTATATACCATGTCAGTCCAGGTACACTGTGATGCCCCATGTATTAGTCTGCATGCAGCATGACAAACAATTATACAGATGTTTGCACAACATGTGCCAGCCTGTATGTGCTTGGGGAACCATTGAACTCCGGAGGATCCTTGTGTATTAGTCTTATATACCATGATGAATTTAGAGTTTCTATAACAGTCCAGAGAATGTCAGAATGTATGTACAATAACAACCGATATAATTGTGATGGTCTGGGATCTGACAACTTCTGCATGTGTCTTTACAGCTAAGTATATACCATGATAGCCTGGCATGAACCATAATGGACATTTTACTGTGTGGAGGGAAGCATTTTGCATTGCTCTACATCCACCATGATATCCCAGTAGATATTAAACATTTTAGCGCACCAGAATGTAACATGATAGCCTACCAAATGTCAGTTTGCTTATATTCTAACAGTATGTATATACTATGACAGCCCAGGGTTCATCAGTCTGCATACTCCTTCACAATCACTGTATATAATACCAGCCCAATATAAACTATTCTATATGCACAATGATAAATACTGACTACAACCACCCAGTGTTTAGAAGTCTGCATATACCAGGAGAGTAGGGTGTTAAACATATATGCACATACAACTGTCCATCTGTACAGGGGCTAGTCTTAGGTACAGTAAATGTTCATCTATAGGAGAGAGAGAAGAAAAAGAAGAAAGGTGCTGAGTCTGGTAGATAGAAGAAAGTATATAACATCCTTGTCACAGCAACTGGCACAGAGTAAGTGATTAATGGTTGTGTTTACCATGCCATTCAGTTGTATTACATTGCCTCTAGCTGCATCAGTGCTCCCAGGATATGTAGCATAGCATTAATGTCTTTCGATGAAGGAAGATAAATTTTTGTGTCTGGGCTAAGATTTTAGAACTCATCGATTCACTGATTTATCCATTGAATAATTCAATAACATTTAGTAAGTACCTATTATGTACTTCAAAATATATCTTATAATTTAATTAAATAAATACAATAAACAGAACAAATGAAAAGTAATTTGTGGGTATAATAAAGAGTTAAAAATTAATTCTAGTAAAAATTTAAACATTTAAAATTTTTAAATCATCATTTTTAATATAAAGAAGTATGTGTTATGTGATCTAAATATATAAAATACATCAATAGTCAAAATGATTATAGTAGAAGTAAATCTATTTGATATGTATGATTTTGTGAATTTTAGGCATAAAGTAAGCATCATTTTTGTATCTGCCCCACTATAATTCATGGAGAATCTAATTCTATCCAAATTGGAAGTAAGATATACTGAAGAAGTCTAGTCAGATAAACTTTGATATCAGTTGTTTTCTAGTCCTTATCTCATTGGACTTAGCTTTAGTATTAGGAAATATTGCTGTTCCATTTTTTAAGCTCTCCCACTTGGTTTCTCTAAAATAATATGGATAATCACTCCATATCAACATTTTGCTTCTTATATATCACTGACATCTACTTTGAAGGAAAAGAGATTCTTCTTCCTCTGCCCTGCTCTATTTTGAGTTTCCCAGGAATCTGGCCTTTCTTGACCTCTTTTTCTCTGCACAATATTCCTGAGTAATCATATCTATGCCATTACAGTTTCAAGTATCACCTGTATGCAGACAAATAACAACTATGGCTTCTACTTCATACATTTCCTGTGTTTAAAACCTGTTATATTCCAACCAGATACTTAATCTCTCTTATAATGTCTCACAGGTACTTTATGTTGAAAGGTTTGCCTGGTAATAAACCAAAGAATTACTCAAATCCCTCTCCTTCTTTTGCACCTGCTCAGACATTTGTTCTGTCTGTTCTTCCTTTCCTAGCCACTGGCTCTGCCAATTCCTTAGTTCTTCAGTTATAATTATTACCTGAATTATTGCTGTTCAGGTGCTGTTTGGTCTCCTTGTTTCTACTTCTTTTTCCTTTCCGCTAGAATTATCTTTCCAAGATAGAGATCTGATTCGGTTACATTCTTAAAATTCTGCAATTTTATCTATCCTAAGTATATACTGTAATATTTAATAGAAACAGGAATGAATGTACAAAGATGTTAATCATAGTATAATATTAGTGAAAAACGGAAATTACATAAATTTTCAGTAATAAGGAAATGGTTATGTTCACAATAACGTTATTTGTTATTAAGAATATCCTGCAGCCCAATAGTAGTAATTTTCCAGAAAACTAGAGGAGATGTGTATTAGAGCTAGTATAAATTTATGTCCTCATTTTTTCTACAACCCACACAAACTTCCTCTGACTTAATACTCCAAGCAAATGACTTCATACTCATGGAGGTTGAGCACATATAACTTCAATAGATTTCAGAAATTCAGCAAATGTTATCTCAAACTGTAAGCAGTCTCAGAAAGGCAATCAACGACACTTCTTTGCCTATTACTCATACTTTCATCTTACCTAATTTTTCTTTCCCTTATTCATACCCCGAATTCGATATCCAATTGAATTTTAAGAAATTTAGGTCAATTCCTTCTGGCCCTATTCAGGGTTTTTACTCCCACCTGGGCTTTGTGCACGCCTTTGATTTTGTTGCTCTCTGGCCCTACACCTTTGAGTAAAACTTTCCTTGCTCCAGTCCCTAGTCCTATCACACAGTACATCTTTAGATTTTCTACATGGAATTCTGAATTAACAGGTTTCCAGCATGCACTCAAGGCAGTGGATAAGAAATAGTCACTGTACTCTTCCTGCAATAGGGAATGCAGCACCATCATACGAGAAAGTGCAGTTACACAAACAGTTGTCACACAGGGTTGACAACTATAGTTTGAATCCATGGTAGAGTATTCAAAAGAACTGCAAAAAAGACATCCCCTCAACCAGTCTCCTTCCTGAGGTTGATTTGAGGTAGATGGGATAAATGTAGAGGAAAGGATGTCCCTACGAAATACTCAGACTTTTTCCTGCATAGGTGACTCACAGTCTACAGGGAACCCGCAAAGAGTTTTCTTGCAGTATGGTTATCTAAGAATGAGTTTAAGTAGGCAGTCTCCAAATTCTTAGTATAAGGGGACTCCTTTTTCTGGGATACATAGAATTTGGGACACAAACTATAAAAAGAAATGTTGACAGTTCTATATCCCAGAACACAAAATACTAATACAAGTAAAATTTCTCTTTGGCAAACTAAAAAAAAGAAGTCAAAGTCTTCTTAAATCCCAGAATTTAACTTGCTGATTCACTATCTAGAAGGAAACTTCTTCCTCTTTGTGAGTTGAGGAGACTTGTTTTCTCATGGTTATTGACATTAATACTCCAGGGGGGCAGCAAAGACGTGGTGTATTCACCAACACATGGCAGAGTCCAGCACAGCATCTGACACATGGTATTCAATAGATATTTGTTAAATGAACAAAGTAATGACTGCCTTTTGGCCCTGTGCCCTGCGTTCTATTCCTTGAATGTTATTTTATGTGAGAGAGTTTCTAACTCTGCACAAAGACAGATGTACTCTTCCTTGAATGTGGCTGGTCCTAGTCAGGATGATTCAGTTTAACCATCTGATTCTCCATGTTTCCAGGGCACCAACCACCTCCTCAGTCCACCATGATCTGGCATGTTCTGAGTAATCTCTCTGAGACCAAAACAAACTCTTTTATCAGATCTTTCAGCCACACTTTAACCTAATCCTCCTTTCCGAAATCCTCCCATGCTTTAACTCTGTGTATGAATATCATTTTCTAAAATAAATATCCCTATCCCAGAACACTCTTAAGACCAAGTCCTATATATCAAATTGCCTGAGAAACACCTCAACTTCAATTGTGTCCAAAATTGAGTTTCTAATCATCCCCTAAACAAGTTTCCTGTCCTGAATTTGTCATGTCAGTCAATAAGCTGGATTAATCAAATTGTGTTCCCTTCTCTTCAGTTGATTTCAGAGTTCTATCGTATTTCAAGTTTTCCATTGGTTTACTTAATTGAAATGAACATTTCAAACCTTTGTTGTTTTTTGGCAGTGTTAAGAATTAAATAGTAATTGTGTTTCTGTCCTCTCAATGATATAGTAATAATAGTAGCATCCATGATAACCTTGATGATAATAGATGATGTGTGTTAGGCACTTACTCTATGCTAAACACTCTTCTAAATCCTTTACATGTACTGACTTGTTTATTCTTCAAAAAAACCCTATGAAGCTAATGTTAGTTTGAATCTCATTATACTAAGACATAAGAGGTTAAATAATTTTCCCTTGCTTCTAATAATTTTAAACAGCTAGGAAGTGATAGAAGCAGCACTTAAGCTTGGGAGCCATCACTCTTAAATTTACTCTTATATTGGTATTCATTCCCATTGCTTTTTTTTTATTTGAAGGATTCTTTCTTAACAATTCCAACATATTTTAGGATCATAATAGCAACTGTTATTTAAATTGAATTACCATCAGTCTCTTTGATTGCTACTGTTTCTTTTTTTGCTCTCTTTAATTTTTGCTATCTTAAGATCTTTATGCTAATGCAATTTTCATCAGACTAGTGTACTTTGATGAGTTTCTTTATTTTTTAAAAAAAAGGAAATATGAGTGTAATACTTTGAGCTTTTGCACATCAAAAATATGAATTTCTTGCTCTCATCAATGAACAAAATTTGGCAATTTTTTCAGTTTCTAATCATTTTAAAGGAATGAATCTGACACAGATTTGACCGACATGACAAATTCAGCACAAGGAATTTGTTTAGGGGATGATTAGAAACTCAATAAATAGAGATGTAGAATTACCATTTATTTTTTTTAAAATACTGATATTGTTCCATTGATATTGTATTTCTAATATCATAAACAAAGATATTGGTGCCAGTCTGGTTCTTCTTTTGAGATAATTGCTCTTTTCTGTGTGGAAACACTTAGACTTTATCATTTGTTTCCAAAATATTACCAGGATATGCCTAACTATCTTGCCTAGTATTTGGTTTTTCAGCTCAGAGAAATTTTCTTCCAGTTCAATTTTTATTGCTCCCTCTCATCAACTCTTTCCTGTCTGTGTTCCCATTATTTAGATATTTGAGGGCCTAAATTTATCCTCCATGAGTTTTCTCATAATTTTTTCATCTTCTTGCCCTTATTCTTGGAGAATTATTTGTTTCAATAATTAAATCCTTAATTTGGTTTTTGGTAACATACATTCTTCTATTCATTGCCTCTATTGAATTTTTAATTTTGACAATTCAATTACTTATATTGAAAAACATTTTCTTATTGTTAAATTTTTCTTTATTATGGAAGTCTGTTGTGTCTTATCAGTGAAATATTCCATGAACACAAAACAGGCTTTAGAATTTTTAAAGTCTCTCCCTATTTTTGACATTAATAATTTTTAAAGTATTAAACTATTTGCCCTGACTTCTCAGTTTCTCTATTTTGAAGTGCTAATTTGTTTTGTTTTATTTTTTATTTGTCCTTTTTAGATATACATGATAGTAGAGTGTATTTTGACATATTTAAACAAATATGGAATATATCTTATTCTAATTGGGATCCTAGTCTTGTGGTTGTACATGGTATGGAGATTCACTGTGGTGTATTCCTATATGTACATAGGAAATTTGTGTCAGATTCATTCTTTTGTCTTTCCTATTCCCGTCCCCCCTCCCTTCACTTCATTCCCCTTTGTCTAATCCAGTAAACTTCTATTCTTCTCCACCCTACCCCTTGTTGTGTGTTAGCATCCACATATCAAAGAGAATATTCAGCCTTTGATTTTAGGGGGATTGGTTTATTTCACTTAGCATGATAGTCTTCAGATCCATCCATTTACCAGCAGAAGTCATAAAGTCATTCTTCTTTATGGATTAGTAACAATCCATTGTGTATATGTACACCATAATTTCTTTATCTATTCATCTGTTGAAAGGTACCTAGGTTGGTTCCAGAACTTAGCTATTGTGAATTGTGCAGCTATAAACATTGATGTGGCTGCATCACTGTAGTATGCTGATTTTAAATCCTTTGAATATACAACAAGGAATGGGATAACTGTGTCAAACGGTGGTTCCATTTCTACTTTTTAAAAGAAATGTCCATACTGCTTTCCAGAGTGGTTGTCCCAGTTTGCAGTACCACCAATAATGAATGAGTGTATCCTTTTCCCCACATCTTCACATCATTCATTGTTACTTATTTCCTTGATAGTTGCCACTCTGACTGGAGTGAGATGGAATCTCAGTGTAGTTTTATTTGCATTTCTCTAATTGCTAGAGAAGTTGAACATTTTTTTCATATATTTGTTGATCATTCATACCACTCATATTTCTTCTTATGTGAAGTGCCTGTTCAGTTCCTTTGTCCATTTATTGGTTGGGTTATTTGTTTTTGTGGTCTTAAGTTTTTTGAGTTCTTCATATACTTTGGAGATTAATGCTCTATCTGATGTGCAGATGGCAAAGATTTTCTCCCATTCTGTAGGCTCTCTCTTCATGTTCTTGATTGTTTCCTTTGCTGTGAAGAAACTAATTTGTTTTAATTGCTTCATGATTTTTACCTATTGAGCAGTTAAGTGTTCCCCCAAACCCTCATGGAAGAGGCTTTCTTCAAATCCTATATAATTCTGTCTTCTGTAGATATAGAGAAACAGCAGTTGGATTTTTTTCCAAAAGATCATAGATGAAAGGTAAACAGGTCCTCCCACAAATGGTAGGTAGGTGCATAGATCTTCACCTCATGTGGGTGTCGTCTAAGAGATAAATTACTGCAAGCTTCTCTTAGATGATGGAGTGGGAGTCCCATTTAATGGACATGTTAATTCCTTGGAATACTGTAAGGGTTAGAAATACGACTGCTAAGCAGGCCCTTACATGGAGGCAGGCAACTATGAGTAGTTTTGGCTTACGGCTCTGTCTTTCCATGAAAGCAAGGTGACTTGATGCAGTGAGCTCAAACCTGAGCAAGAAGCTGAGAGAAGTGCCGTCTGGCCAGCTTCTACCTGTGTTCAGCAACGGAGGCAGACAATGGGCACTTGGAAGTTATTTAATCCCCTAGTAATGTCTCTTTTTGAACCTGTAGTTTCAGGAATTTTAGTTTAGTCCCTCTCTGTTTTTCAATCATAATAATTTGGCTGTGATTCTCCTTCAATCTTTGTTGGATTGCCTTGGTAGCAAATTGAACTTAGGTTTCTATTTTCTCAGAATCCTAAATATCTTTTATCCTTTATTTTTCCTAAAGGTGTAGTTAAAAGTAATGGAGGTACATTACTTTATCTCTAAGAAGTGACCATAGTCTCAGTTCATCTCCACCTTTCCAATCTATGGACCACAGAATGCTCATGTAAAATTTACCAAATGGCCCTCATTCCTGTAGTTCTTTTTCTTGGACAATATAGTCAGATAAGAAATAATCAGAAAATATTACTGACCTCTGAAATAGCAGGAGTAAGACATGGTGATATTAGAAACATGATAGATTCTGGAAATTATGAAGTGTCTGGTATGTCTGCAATGGAGTATGATGAGAGATAAAGCTCAAACAGCTGGGCAAGAGCCAGATTATGAGGTGTATTAATGCAATGAAAAGAGTTTGAACATTATCCAGAAAGCAATTGGATGTTGAAGGCTTTTAAGGAAAGAGCAATAATACTAGACATGTGTTTTAAGCAGATTGTTCTGGCAGAAGTGTGGGAAATGAATTGGAGGAAGGGAGAATGGAGTGAGGATACCCATTAGGAAGCTATTAAAGAGATAGGTGAGAATTTATGAGACTTCTACTAGAGACAGTAACAATTTGGAGAGTGGAGAGACTTGAAAGCTATTTATCAAGTAGAATAAATAGAGTTAGTATTTGATTCCATGTGCGATGAGGAGATGAAGCCAGAGCCTGGAGTGGCATGGTCATGAGTGTATCTGGTGATGTATTTTCTGAAGCAGGGAATACAGGAGATTTGGGTTGAAGAAAAAAGAGGAGATATTGTTTAAATTGTCTAAGCCATTTGAGGGATATACATTGATTTATGTTCAATATATACACCTGTTCATCACATATACATAGCAAATTTGTTCAGTAAGGACATATTGACCAATATCTATGATAAGAACATCAACAGTACATGGTTGATAGGTAAAGAAAGAATGATAACACTTGTTATGGTTTGGCTATAGGTGTCCCCCCAAAGTTCCTGTGTCAATGCAGAAATGTTCAGAAATGAAATGATTAGATTATGAGAGCTCTGACGTAGTCAATCTATCCTAATTTGAAACGATTACTGCATTGGTGGTAACTGTATGCAGGTGGGGCCTGATGGAGGAGGTGGGTTATTGGGTCAACTGGGCCTTGGATTATATATCTTGTTCTTCAGCTCTTCCTTCTCTCTCTCTCTCCATTTCCCAGCCTCCATGAGCTGAGTAGCTTGCCTCTGCCATGATCTTTTGCTTCATCTCAAGTCCACAATAATGGAGCAGAATTACCATGGACTAAGCCTCTGAAATGGTAAACCCAAGATAAACTTTTCCTCCTTTAAGTTGTTCTTGTCTAGATTTTGGTCACAGTGATGAAAAATTGACTGAAATGATACTAAATACAATTTGGGGGCTATTAATATAGTCTAGATACTATGCTAGTATTCTAGGGACAGACAGAAGAGGAGAGTCTAGAGTCTCAGGCACAAGAGCCAGAGAACTAATAAAGCATATGAAGAGAATCTTAGGTGAAGGAAAATGTAGGGAAGGAAGAGAAAGGAGATTCAAACTGTAAAATAAAGTAATATTCTATAAATGTCAAACATGTTGAGGACTAAAAAGTGCCCTTTTATTTTGACACTGAAATTTTAATTAGTAGGAATGTTAGCCAAAGGATGTAGAAGAGTTCTGATCTCTTCCCCTAGAATTGCATTTGACTTTAGTTAGTCCCCCTTTTAAACAGATGTAAGAGGAAGTTCCTGAGATTAGAAGGAAGTCTCTGAAAAGAAAAGTATGCTCTGTTATTGTTGGAAGTGAAGAGTCAAATTCCTGGAAAGGTGGTGGTGGAGGGAAGAGGGGTGGGAGGGAAAGGGAGAGGGCAGGGGATTAGCAATGATGGTGGAATGTGATGGACATCATTATCCAAAGTACATGTATGAAGACATGAATTGGGTGTCAACATACTTTATATACAACCAGAGATATGAACATTGTGCCCTATATGTGTAATAAGAATTATAATGCATTCCACTGTCGTATATTTAAAAAAAATAAAATTAATTTAAAAAAAAGAAAGGTGGTGGAGGGGAAGAAAGCAGCCTTGTCCCCAGAGTTGGTTGAGGCAAATGAAGAAAAACACCTCAGAGTTGTGAGTCGCCCACCATACCTATGCATAAGAAAGGATGGGCAAGGCTTGGAGGATGATTTGTGGGGAGGAAGGGTGAATGTACTGGATGCTAGAGAA
This sequence comes from Ictidomys tridecemlineatus, assembly GCF_052094955.1. NCBI lineage: Eukaryota > Metazoa > Chordata > Mammalia > Rodentia > Sciuridae > Ictidomys > Ictidomys tridecemlineatus. The sequence goes on along the minus strand of NC_135480.1, from coordinate 55,197,495 downwards.
GTATCATGTAGACCTTTTTTTTCCAACTGCCAGGAAGGTTGAATTTTGGTTGTTCATGGTTGAGTTCCTACCCAGAAATTGTGCTTATCAAAAGTTATGCTGCTTCCTGTGGACAACCTGCATTGAATCACTAGTCATTGTAGGGGTATCAGGATCCAGCTTCCCCTCCAGTGTAGGGGAATTCAGGACATGTTCTAAGGGCTATCCCAGCTTCAGAACTTCCAAAAGACTGGCTGAAACTCAGTGCAAGTATATCCCACTTTAAACTTTTCCTTGACAGATGGTAGTTTTTCTTTTGCTTTCTGGGTATTATTCCCAAGAATAGGCTTTAATAAACCTCCTGCTTCGAATCAAATCTTGGTTGTGGAGTCTGTTTCTGGGGTACTCAACCTAAGGGAGTGAGTATATATGTTATAAATCACTTCATGTCTCCCAAATTTGGATGTAACTATATGTATGCGGTTATATTATCTAAATATAGTTTTGATTTCATAACTTGGAGGACTCATCAAAATAATCCAAAATGAGACGCTAGTAAGATATAATTCTAAAGCAGTAGTTTTCAATTAGTCTCAGGCATTAGAGGTAGAAACTCTATGGCTGTGCCTTACCATGTTCACCCTTGGTACTTTTCTTTTCCCAGTTCTGACACCTCACACCTTCTTGACAACTACCGTTCTAAACATTATTGACTGTCTGCACATCGAGGTAGGCCTATCCTGAAGGTTTACTATAGGAGGAATATAGAGAACTCCAGGTAGTTGCTATAGGAGAGGGGAAAAGCAGAGGAAGAGCAGATTTTTGTTGTGTTTTTGAAAAGAGATACTTCAGTATATTATATTCTGAATGAAAAAGACTAGTGGGGAGAAAGAAGTTATGAATCCAAGAGAAAGAAGAAATAATTAATAAGTAGACCTTGCCTGAAAATACCCTATTCCAATCACATCCTTAGTTTAGTTGCCAATAATATCGTCTCCACACTCATGGAGCCAGATGCTTCTTCGGTGTTGTCATATTTAGAGTTCTTGTACCCAAGTCCCCTAACCCTGAAAACTGAAGGTTGATTACCCGTTTCTAAATGGCCTGGTTACCCTTAGTCTCAATTCTTGGAGGTCATTATGAGAGCAAGTTTCATCCCATTTTTGAGCTCTGTTTATGTCTCTCTATACCTCTTGCCTATAGCTTTCTTGATGGTCTGGATTGTTTTACAGTAGTCACGCTTCTTTTTGAATCACACTCTAAAGGTTAATAAGCTAAATATAAGCTGTATTTATGATGAAACAAAACTGGGAGTCCAGGTAAATGTTCTTCTCAGTGAAAGAAGTGTGTGTTCACAAGTGGCCATGAATTTAGGCTTCACTGTGATTAGAAATCTCTCCAGGATACTGACACCTCCTTCTGATTTTCAGTGGGAGAATAAATTCAATGACAGGAAAGCATAGGGTATATAGGAGAAGGAAAGAAAAAGAAAACAGAGGTCTGATGGGCTTCTGTTTGAAGAGTTTGTTTTGTTGTGTGTGTATGTGTGTGTGTTTGTGTGTGTATTTTACTGCTTTGGGAAGGAAAGCAAATTTCCCTAGTAAGAAATGATTGCTTAGTGGCTATTAACAAGATATGACCTGAGATGCAATGCTCCCCATAGGTCATACAGATGACTATATGCAGGAGCTGATCATTAGAAAAATGATTAAAGCTATTATTAACGCATTACTCAATTACTTATTAATTACTTTAAAATGTGGCTAGAAATGAGGCAATTAGGAGTTCACAGTCCTAATTGGTATTTGAAATCACAGAGGGTGAATTGATGAGCACCAGCTGCTCTGACATTTTGCCTGGTGATCAGCTACTGAGGAAGCAGGCTGTAGAGCAGTACTCTATAATCTCTCTTTTCACAGCATGGACACACTCAGGAAGGGCAGATGTTTCCCCTGGGAGAATAAAAAAAGTATTCATACTTCCCTTTGACTGTAGAGCTGTGAAGTCAGTAGAAAGTGGGAGGAAAGCTGTTCCTTGGCCCTTCTCCTATTGGACACTGGAATTAAAGCTGCACCTGGATGTGTAGAGCAACCATGGGTAGGGCCCCGTTCAAAGTTTAACCCCTGAGACAAGTGGCTAGTAGCCAGATTTGCACAGTATAAATCTTATTACCGTAGATTTCAGAGTTCTCTGGATTGTTGAAATTTTATCAGGGTAACTACTGAAAACATCCTGCAATTAGATCCTCAGAAGACTTTCTGATGTCTTGAAATCATGTACCAGCAGCTGCATAAAGAGGTCAAGGTGCTCAAGAAGGTACTCTCTTCCAACACAGTTCCCAGAGTTTTCTTTCTTCAAGGAAGTGTCTTTATATTTTCACAAATGTATTCTAGTATGTTAGATATGTTACAGTGTTGTTATGCTTACCTCTCTGTCCTCATCGTTGTCTTTAATCACATCCTTTGAAATGGAACAAACAGTTCTTACTGTGTCACAGCAATGAAGAGTTAGTCTTCTTTTGTTCAGTCATATGCAAAATAATGACAGTCTTCCCCCAAAAGTCTAGAGTTGGATGTTTTATCAAAACTACTATGGTTCTCAGATGAAGATGAAGGTAGAAAGTGTGTCGAAAGGAAGGAAAGTGGACATGAGAGGTAGAAGAGAATAAAAGAAAGAAAAGAGAATGGAGCCAAAGAACCAGAAGAGTGAAAAGGAGGGAAAAAAAACAGTATAAGGTCTATGAGGTATGCTATCTGAAAATCTTCAGCATATAAAAGCAGAGACATCTTCCTAACCCCATTCCAAATCTTCCTTTCTATGTATTTGGGAGAATACCTCATATCCAGACTATAACAGGTTTAGATCTGGGGGAAGGAAAAGTTTGTCTCACATTCACTGCTGGGCCAGTTCATGTCAAAGACTTCTCTATTATTGTCTGGCTCCCAAACCTAGTTTCATATACACCTTAGATTTCTTTATGGAGCTTTGGAACTGCTACCTCCTATCATATTGGTCCATGAAAATTATTCAGAAAATGACATTTTCTTTCAAAGGCCCATCCTCATTCTCCAAAGGACCATCTAATTAGGAAACCACCCAATTCCTACTCCACTTGGTCTGGTTAGGGTATTATCACAGTGCCCATTCCTTCTGACAGCTGTACTTCATCTGAGGGATAGATAGACCACCCAAACAAGTATATCAGAATCTGTTATGGTTTTGTGTTAGTCAGATTTTTGTTTCTGTAACCAAAATATCCCGGAAAGTGTATTTGGGGCTAACGGTTTCAGAAGTTCAGTCCATTATTGGCCAACACCATTGCTTTTGGGCCTAAGTAAAGCTGAATATCATGGCAGAAGAGAGCATGGCAGAGGAAAGCTACTCTACTCCTATTGGCAGGCAAGCAGAGAAAGAGGGGGAGGAGCCTGAGGGACAAGCTATAGTCCCCAAGGGCATGTTCCCTCTGATCTCCTTTCTCTACCTACACCATACCTGCCTGCAGGTTACCACCCTCCATACTATAATCCTTTCAAATTAGGGTGGACATATTAGGTACAGCTCTTATAATCTAATCATTTCACTTTTGAATATTCCTTCATAGACACAGGAGCTTTGGGAGAATACCTCATATCCAGACTATAACAGGTTTAGATCTAAAATGTGCCCCCAAAGCTCATGTGTGAAAGCTTAGATCTCAATGCAGCAATGTCCAGAGGTCGATCTTTAGGAAATTATTAGATTATAAGGGCTTTAACCTTATCATTGAATTAACCTATTTGATGGATTAATAATTTTAATGCACTACTGGGAGGTAGTAGAAACTGTAGGTAAGAGTAGGTCACTGAACATATGTTCTTGGGGACTTTATCTTGTTACTAGCCCCTTCATCTCTTTCCTTCTGCTTCCTGGCTGCCAAGAGCTGAACTTGCTTTTCTCTGACACGATGTTGTGCCTCACCTCAGGCCCAAAGCAATGGAACCAGCCAACCATGGACAGAAACCTCCAAAACCATGAGCTCAAATAAATCTTTTCTCCTCTAAATTACTTTTCTGAGGTATTTCTCACAACAATGAGAATCTGAAATACAGAACCCTTTCATGGATATTAGTTCTTCTTTGAAGGTCTGGTAGAATTCATCTGAGAATCTGTCCTTCAAAGAAGAACTAGCACCAATCCTCCTCAAATTATTCCATGAAATAGAAAAGGAGGGCAACCTTCCAAACTCATTCTATGAAGTAAGTATCACCCTGATACCAAAACCAAACAAAGACACATCAAGGAAAGAAAACTTCAGACAGATATCCCTGATGAACATAGATGTAAAAATTATTAATAAAATACTGGCAAATCACATACAAAAACACATAAAAAAGACAGTGCACCATGACCAAGTAAGATTTATCCCAGGGATGTGAGGTTGGTTAAAAATCAATAAACATAATTTATCATATTAATAGACTTAAATACAAGAATCACATGATTATCTCAATAGGTGCAGAAAAATTTGACAAAATTCAGCATCCCTTCATGTTCAAAATACTAGAAAAAGTAGGGAGAGTAGGAAATTACCTCAACATTGTAAAAGCTGTATATGTTAAGCCCAAGGCCAACACTATTCTAAATGGAGAAAAATTGAAAGCATTTCCTCTAAAAACTGGAACAAGACAGGGATGCCCTCTTTCTCCACTTCTTTTCAACATGATCCTGGAAACTCTAGCCAGAGCAATTGGACAGAAGAAAGAAATTAAAGGAACAGAAGATTTCAAACTATCCCTATTTACTGATGACATGATTCTATATTTAGAAGACCCAAAAAACTCCACCAGAAAACTTCTAGAACTCATAAATGAATTCAGCAAAGTACCACGATATAAAATTAAAATCCATAAATCAATGCTTTCCTATATATCAGTGAAGAATCAACAAAAGAGAAAATAGGTTGACTATCCCATTCACAAAAGACTCAAAAAATAAAATATTTGGAAATCAATCTAATAAAAGAAGAGAAATATCTCTACAGTGAAAACTATACAACACTAAAGGAAAAAATTGAATAAGACCTTAGAAGATGAAAAGATCTCCCATGTTCTTGGATAGGCAGAATAAATATTGTCAAAATGACCATATTACCCAAAGTGCTATACAGATTTTATGTAATCCCTATTAAAATTCCAATGATGTTCTTCATAGAAATAGAAAAGTCATGAAATTCATTTGGAAAAATAAGAGGCCCAGAATAGCCAAAGCAATCCTTAGCGAGAAAAGAAAGCAGAAGGTATCAAAATACCAGACCTTAAATTATACTAAAAGATATAGTAACAAAAACAGCATAGTATTGGCACAAAAACAGACATGAATACCAATGGAACAGAATAGAAGACATAGCAATAAACCCACATATATACAGTTATCTCATACTAAACAAAAGCGCCATAAACATACATTGGAGAAAATATAGCCTCTTCAAAAAATGGTGCTGGGAAAACTGAAAATACATAGGTAGCAAAATGAAATTAGACCCCTATCTCATGCTGCACAAAACTCAACTCAAAGTGGACCAAGGACCTAGGAATTAGACCAGAGAAACTGTACCTCATAGAAGAAAAAGTAGGCCCAAATCTCTACTATATTGGTTTAGGAACCAAATTCATCAACAAGACTTCTAAAGCATAAGAAGTAAAATCAAGAATCAATAAATGGGATGGTATCAGATATAGCATTAATCTCCAGGGTATATAAATAACTCAAAAAACCTAACACCAAAGAAATAAATAACCCAATCAATAAATGGGCAAAGGAACTAAACAGGCACTTCACAGAAAGAGAAATACAAATGGTCAACAAATACATGAAAAAAATGTTCAACATCTCTAGCAGTTAGAAAAATGCAAATTTAGGGGCTGGGGCTGGGGCTCAGTGGTAAGATGCTTGCCTCACAGGCTATGAGGCACTGGGTTCAATCCTCAGCACCACATAACAATTTATAAGTAAAAAATAAAGATATTGTGTCCATCTACAAGTAATATAATATTTAAAAAAAAAAAAGAAAGTGCAAATTTGAACTACACTGAAATGCCATCTCACTCTAGTCAGAATGGCAACAATCAAGAATACAAATAACAATAAATGTGGGCAAGGATGTGGGGAAAAGGATACACTCATACATTACTAGTGGGACTGCAAATTGGTGTATCCACTCTGGAAAGCAGTATAGAGAATCCTCAGAAAACTTGGAATGGGACTACCATTTGACCCAGTTATCCCACTTCTCAGTTTATACCCAAAGGACTTAAAATCAGCATATTATAGTGACACAGCCACATCAGTGTTTATAAGCCCTCAATTCACAATAGCTAAGCTATGGAACCAACCTAGGTACCCTTCAACAAATGAGTGAATAAAGAAAATGTGGTGCAGCCAGGTGTGGTGGAGCACACCTGTAATCCCAGCAGCTTGGGAAGCTGAGGCAGGAGGATCAAGAGTTCAAAGCGAGGTACTAAGCAACACAGTGAGACCCTGTCTCTAAATAAAATACAAAATAGGGCTGGGGATGTGGCTCAGTGGTTAAGTGCCCCTGAGTTCAATCCCCTCCCCCAAAAAAGAAAATGCCATGCATATTTACAATGGAATATTACTCAGCTTTAAAGAAAAATAAATTATGGCATTTGCTGGTAAGTGGATGGAACTGGAGGCTATTGTGCTAAGTGAAATAAGCCAATCCCAGAAAAACTGAAGACAGAATGTTCTCTCTGGTATGCAGATGCTAACTCACAATCAGCTGGGGGAGGGGGTATGGAAGGTCACTGGATTAGATAAAAGGCAATGAAGGGGAGGGAGAGAAGTTGGGAATAGGAAAGACAAATGAATTGGACATAACTTTCCTGTTCATCTATGAATACATGACCAGTGTAACTCCACATCATGTACAACAGCAAGAATGGGAAGTTATACTCCATGTATGTATGTCAAAATACATTCTACTGTCATATATAACTAAAAAGAACAAATTCAAAATTTTTAAAAAGAGAGTTCTTTTTCATGGGACTGATATGCAGACACTGAAAAAAAAATGTCTATCCTTTCACTAGAGTTACTAAGCTCAGACAAGGTAAACCTAGACCTCTGGTAATCATGTTCCAAAACTGCAAAGAAAAAGCCCATCTATAGTAGGAAAAATGAGGCCAACACAGAGAATAGCAGAACTGAAAAATTGAGATAGATAAAAATTTACTTCAGTGTCTGGGTCAATCCATGTCTGAAGGAAGTCATAACTCCTGAACTGACCAGGTATATGAACCAATGCACTTCATTTCTGGTTTAATGTAGTTTTGACTTGAATTTCTGCTAATTGCAATCTAAAGTGTCTAAACTAATACCAAAGTGTATTAAAGCAATTGTAGTGTAACAATTGATAGACTTGTAATAATAGAACTAACTAGTCAAGAGCTCAGAAGTGGGCTAGTGAGGCTCCTGCTGAGAAGCTGGTGATCTTAGTTTAAGAAGTTGTGAAGCAACTGGTTAATTAATGCTGTCTACTGGGTCTGTGAATCAGATGAAGTGCCCAGTGTAAAAGCTGTGATTTCACTATTTCACGGGACTTGGTGGGAAAATGTAAGGGTGGTAAAGCATTTTTGCTGTTTTTGGTGCTCTTCATAAATATCTTGCAATGGGTAAGGCAGGCTTTGGTTCCTGATGAATCACCTGAAAATAGTAAAACAGTACAAAAGAAATAATGTATGGTTTTGTAAAAAGATGTTCCTAAGCCCTGGAGACAATCTAAGACCACAAAGGGGAAAGAGAGGGTTCAAAATATTCACAAGCCTTTTGAAAATGCTTAAACAAGAAGTGCAAAAACTTAATTATCTGCCCCTACAAAGGCAGAGAAATGGTAAAAAGTGGAAACTATGATTAAGATCTGAGATATTTATGGTGTTTATGTTTCCTTCCATAAGACAGGAAGAAAGATTGGCCTTACTTTGCGTTTTTTTCTTAAGAAATTTTAAAGATATGGAAAGACAAAGAATAATAGGACAAATATACTTATTCTCTTGCAACCCAGAATTCATGATGGTTAATTTCTTACTGATATAGTAAACTATAAATATAGTTCAAAGTTTGCATAGTTTGATTTTGCAAGATGCTACCAATTGCTTTCTGAAATTTTTATACCAATTTATACTTGTACCAGTAATGTAGTAGAATTTTATTTTTCCAAATTCCTTGCAAATAATTGACATTGTCAGATTTTCTAATATTTGCCTAGTTGATGGGAGAAAATACCATTGTTTTGTTTTACTTTGCATATCACTAAATCCAAATGAGGTTATTTGGGTTTCTTTTTAAATGAGCTTTATAATCTGTACTCTTCTTCTGTTTTCTCTTTTTTGTGGGTGTTCTTTATATATTCTGTGTATGAATCCTTTGTTTAGGTGGTGGTAGTAACATTTAGGCTCTGACTAAATCTTCCTATATTTGAAGTCTGGTTTATTAGTAACCAGCAAATTACCTTCTCTGTGCTGCATTTTTCTTGTCTATGAACTAGAGATGATAACAGTTCATCCCTCATAATGTTATCATGAGGATTTATTGAGTTGACAGGTATAAAAAGGATTTAGAACAAAGCCAAGCAACTTGATAGAGAAAGGAAGCCATAGTTTGGTTTTGCAAGTTGCTAACAATTGCTCTCTGAAATCTCACAATCTCACACAAAGTATTCTTTACAATTCTTTTACCACTGCAAAAATAAGACCACCATCAGTGAGTCAATACATTATTCTGGTATACACAATTTCTAGAAGGGTTCCTTAACTTTTTACTTGCCCCTTCTTTACCTGTCCCCATTATGTTTGCCGTTCAAGTTTCTACACATCTTTACAAATTTATCACAAATAGTATATTTTTAAAGAATTTATTAGATGATCTCTCCTTTGGCTCCTAAAGCTTCTTGAACATAGCCCTTCGCTCATAGCACTGCAATATTCTCTACACCTCTGCTCAGCCCCATAAACACTGCCTCATTTATCTCAAAATCCCCAGTGGTTACAGTGGATTACCATTACTTAGAAGGGATTCACTAAATGTTGAATGACTGACTGATAGAAGTTGTTTTGTCTGCAGGAAAAATAATACTTTAAAATTCTTGCCTAGCTAATTAGTAGTTAAAATGGGAATAGCAAGAAGAAAGGTTAATTTGGAATCACTTAAATTTTTTTTAGAAATTGTGAAGTTTTATTTGGGAAATCTAATACACATATATATTATGTATATAGCACTGTAGTGGCTTCACACTAATGCATCATTCACAGACACACACGCTGTACTGTAGAAATAACAGCAAACTCTGAGGGGGAAAGTAGCTTACTAGAGCTCTTTCTAGAGCTAGCCTTAGAGCTTACTTAAAAACAAAACAGCAACAACAACAACAACAACAAAAAAAAACCAATTCATTCTTTTCTGGGCCTCAGCACAGATTTCTGCTAAACTGAGCTCCTGGGATGGTAACACATCAGAGATAAAGGAAGGTGTCATTTGACAATTTGGCTGCTGCTGATGACACAATCATCTCTCTCATGAAAAAAAATCATCTCCATGGGAGGGCTGCCTGTCAGAGCAAAAGGATAGGAAGTCCAGAGAACTGGTTGCTAGGCTTTCTTTGCAGGAAAGCACACTATTTTTTTTTTTTTTCCTGAGTGTGAGAAAAATGCAACCTATTTTTTTCTGACTGAGATAATATTAGGAAAGGGGAAGTTGAAAATCAGAAACACAAATCTTGTGGAGCACAAGGACTGTAAAGTCACTGGGAGAAGAATCCTTTACCCTTTATATATTCAGGACCTAATACACAGCCTGACACTAGCAGATGCTGGGTAAATAGTTGTTTAGTAAGTATTTAAGTGAATGGCTCCTAAACTATAAAATTATCCCCTTATCCTTCCTTAACAATTATTTAATTATTATAAAAAATAATATTCCCAGTATTTTCAAAATTACAAAAATAAAGAGAATGAAAGAAAACTCATTATAATCTACTTGCAAAGGTAAAATTAGGTTTTTTTAAAACTATTTTCCACTAGTAATTTTTATGTATGTACATGTGTTGGTATTTGTATGTGTGTACATAGATATACACAAATATATGTAATGTTACATAAACAATCTTTCTAGTATTTTCATTCATATTGCAAATGTTTTAATATTATTAAATAATTTCTTGAGAAATGACTTATATGTGCTACAAAAAATATTAATGTATTGATATTTAACTATTCAGCCCCATTTTTAGATAATTGTTTTCTAAATAGTTGCCATTAAAAAAAAAGAGTTACTTAAGTCAAAGGACATTAATAGTTAACTATTTTGGTATACTTTTCCAAAATTATTTTCCAGGCAGAATTTCACCTAAAACCATAATTAACATTATATTGCATTATATTATAGTTTAATTTTTTTTCAAATTAGGACTCAGAAAAACATTGTTTCATTGTTATTTTAACCTTTTTTTCATAACTAAAAAGATCAGACATTTTATTTGTTTTTATTATTTTTGATTTCTTATGTTTCTCCTTTGGTGAATTTCTATGTCCTTTAATACATTATTTTCTACTGAGGTGATAGTCTATTTCTTCCTTGACACCAATTTTTTAAAGTATTTTAAAAGTATTAATCTGTAGTCTACAAATAATTTCTCATTCATTTTTTAAAAAGTTATTTTATGATGACTCATGAAAGACAGGTTTTAGATCCCATCCTGGGGTCTATAAATATTCATTTATAGTTTATTGTAGTTGAGTTACTAGATATGTTAGTTTTCTGTTGCTGTGACAAAATATCTGAGATAATCAACTTAAAAGGAGGAAGGATTTATTTTTATTCCCAGTTTCAGCCACAGTTGGATGACGTAGTTGGTTTTAGCCCTGTGGTGAAATAGGATATCATGGTGGAGAGTAGGTGACATAGCAGAGTTGCTACCTCATGGTGTCCAGGAAGCAGGCAGAGTTTTCTTTTATAACAAGGTCCTTCCTTGAAACCCATTAAGTTATCAATTCCTAAATGGATTGATACATTCATGAGGTCAGAGCCCTCATGATCCAATCATCACCCAAAGGCCCTACCCCTGAACACTGCTGCACTGGGTGTACTGGGGATTGAATTCAGGAACACCCTTCAACACATGAGCCTTTGGGGGACATTGAAGACCCAAACCATAACACTAGAACCATTTATTTTGGTTAATCTTAAGGACATCACTATGTCATATGGATTTCAGTTTATTTTTTTCCCAGATACTTAACTAATTGTTCCAGATCATGTATTTCTCTTTTTACATACTGATTTATGATAAAAATTTAACTGTATATTAAATTTTTTCCATATGTGAATCAGTGTCTAAAATGTTTATTAACTCCATTGATTAAACTGTCAATTTTTGCCCTGGATACCTAGCATCTTGATAGCTGAAACTTTATTATAAATTTTATTATCTTATAAGATAAATCTCTTATCAATACAATTTCCATTTTATTTATAGTATATTTTAGGAATTCTTTCACCATTGAAAACTATGTATTTTTGAACATGAGCTGTATTATCACTTTGTCAAGTAAAATTTAGAAGAACTCTTTTAAAAAAAACTTTTATTGGAGTTACATTAAACCTTTAAAATCATTTGAGAAGAATTAAAGACTTACCTTCATAATATTTGATATTATCATTCAGGAATATTGTTTATCTGATTAATGATTTTTTAAATTTCTGACGTTTTTAAAACAAAATTTTGTTCTGGGGATTGAATCCAGATAATTTAACACTGAGCCAAATCTTCAGACCTGAGACCTTTTTTTTTTTTTTTAAGACTGGGTTTTGCTAAGTTGCTGAGGGTGTCACTAAATTGCTGAGGCTGATCTCAGACTTGCAATCCTCTTGCCTCAGCCTCCTGTCATTGGGATTACAAGTGTTTACCACTGCTCCCATTGTGTGTAATTATATTTGATAATATAGAATAAAAAAATTTCACCATGATTTTCACAAGATTACCATTGGTGAAAAAAGAAACTACCCAGGCTTTTTTTAAAAAAATATTTTTTAGTTACACATGGATGCAATATCTTTATTTTGTTTATTTATTTTTATGTGGAGCTGAGGATCAAACCCAGTGCCTCCCATGTGCTAGGCAGACACTCTGCCACTCAGACACAACCCCAGCCCCTACCCCATATCTTTTAATTTTTTTTTTTTTTTGAAACAGGGACTCACTAAGTTGTTTAGGGCCTTGCTAAGTTGCTGAGGCTGGCTTTGAACTTGTGATCTTTCTGCCTAAACTTCTGAGCCACTGGGATTATAGGCATTGCTCCAAGCTTGATATTTTGTACTTATGCTTATATCTTGATATTTTCCTAACTTCTTATTGTTCTAATAATTTTTATTAAAAATCCTGGGGTTTCTAGATCAACAAACTGGTAATTTGTGAAATATTTTTCTATTTCTATATCTTTAACTCTTGTATCACAACTTTATGAAGTAATATTAAATAATAACAAAGACATTAAGGATAATTATTTTTATTCCTGAATTTTAAAGGAAATATTTCTAGTGTCCAACCTTCAGACTGTTCCTAATATTAAGGGAATTTCCTCCCTTCCTATTTTCCAGACTTTCTTCAAGAATAAATATAAATTTTATGAGATCATTTGAGGGCATCTGCAGAAATTACTATGTTGCTTTTCCCTTTTGATTTATTACCATGGGACAATATTAGTAAGTGAACTATTAATAAGTAAATCTTGATCATCTAAGAATAAAATTGCATAATGTTCTAGAAATAATATCTTCAAATATTTACTATAGTGTTTTTATTGGTTTGATTTTTACATCTATCTCTGAAATCCCCTTGTGAAAATTGTACTTGACCACCCCTTTCCTATATTACAGATACCCCTTATAACCAAACATCCTTCTTATTTTTTTAAGTGAGACCACCTAGCATACTATGTAACTAGAATAAAATCTCCCTAAGATTGCATGTCTTTGTTTTATGTAATAATAATTCATTCTAAAGTTGTAGAAGTATGTTTAATGTATGTCTTTAGGAACAATGATATCTCCAATAAACTCAAGGATATTTCCTTTATTGACCATAATTTCCTTATACCATTCCAATTCCTTAATAGACATCTTTTGGCTAAAATAATCTTAATGGTACTTGTAGCTATGAAGGAAGACGAAAGAGTCCATTGCAAGAGTTAATGCAGACCCAGAAACAAAGAAAACCTATCAGGAGAAGACTATGATGTTGAAGTAAGATTCATGATGGACTCATCAAAACATAAGCCCTCTTTGGAAATCTAAATGGCAGAGGTAGGTGTACATCATATAGTGTGCATGGCTTCTTGAACTGTCTTATCTGGATATTATGCAAAGGTAAGACTTAAAAGATGGAGAATTTGGGAAGTACTAGATCACAGATGCTTGAATATCTACAGTTCCCAGAGTTAGAATGACCCTATTCTAAGTGAATATGGTAAGAATCTTCTAAGGTAGGACACAGTAATTCCCACTTCATAATATTCATGCCTATGTGTAAAGCTCCACTTTTGATTTTGGCTAGGTTAGTGATGTGCTTTTAGCAAATAAAGTGCAGCAGAGATGATAGGACATCGCTTCCAAGACTAGGTTACAAAAAGACCCTGTGTCCTATCTCTCTTGGCATCTTGGACTCTCTCTGACTAGCTTGCTCTGAGGAAAGCCAGCTGCCACGATATTGTGTTCAATAGCAAAGAATTGAGGCTGCTTTCTAAGTCAGTAGCCAAGAAGAAACCAAGGCCCCAGGTCAACAGGCGATAAGGAATGGAAGTATGCAAACAATTCCATGAGGGAGATTGAAGGAGGACTTCTCTCCCAGTCAAGCCTTCAGAATTATAAAGTTTTTTACTTTTATTTCTCATAAAATTTTTTATTTTTTTTAAGTTTCATTCATGTAAGTTTTTATATAAAAAAACTCATTTTTATAATTTTTATTTATCATAAAGTTGTAATTAAGCTCTGAATTATAGCTTAATTACAACTTTATAAGAAACTTTGATCCAGAGGTAGCTAGGCAAGCCATAACTGGATTCCTGACTCACAGAGACTGTGGTAAATATTTTTTGTTTCAAGTTGCTAAGTTTTGGGGTAATTTTTTATGTAGCAACAAAGAATTAATTCACTGGAAAAAAATAATGAAGTATATGTCACAGATAGTTGATTATTTGGGTAGGGACTCTAGTTTGGGACTCGGCCATGGAATTAAATATTTAATAGAGTCATACTGTAGGAAATACATTGATATGTTCAAGAATGTATCATGGTATAAAGCATCCTGCCACATAATATTATACCAAAACATCCATTTTCATGATTCTACTTGAGTCCTAATATATAGATGCTGACCTGTCTTAGAAAAGGTGACACAATATCTCTGATGGAGCCAAACAAAGACAACACTTGTCCTTTTTCACTTCCCAATGACTCAACCTGAAAACTTTGAAAGTGACATAGGAATATTTGCAAAAAAATCTGGAAGATCCAAGTAAAGCCACCCATGTAAATGATCCTTAAGTAGCCTGTTTCACATATCAAAGGCTGCAGGGAAGCCACTCTTCTTATACATCTCCTGCTCCAACCACACATAAAGTCTACTCATCAGTAAGTCTCTTCTGTATGCTTTTAAGGAATTTAGTTCCCAGGCTTCAACATAGCTGAGGCATAGAGAGACAGATGATGGACTTGTATTCAGAGATATCAAGCAGATAGCATGAAAGAGCAGCAGCAGAGAAAGCAATGAAGTCTTCTTACTCCTATCAGTGGTCTTTTACTGATAGAGCCATGAACTGTTAAACACATTCACAATGTTTTCCACCTTTATATTTGCCTTGCTATAATCATTAAAATTAATCAATCTCCAAATACACAATGTCCAATGTTCTTTTCTATTTTAAGCTGTAATTTTATTTAATATTGACATTGCACGTGCATTTCCAGAACCTGCCTGCAGCAGTGACTTGGCCAATCAGATACTGTGATATCCTGGTTAATAAAGTGGTCTCTAAGCAGACTTCCTGCGTTTGAACCAACCATGGCTCTCCTCCTTGCGGGCTTTGTTACCTTGGGCAAATGACTTAATGTCTTCCAGGCTTCAGTGTCCTTACTTACTTATAGCATTATTTTGAGGAATCAATGAATTAATGCTTGTAAAGTGCTTAGAACAGCAATAGCTCCCCAAATGGTCTCCTTCTGTTTAGCTCTTAGTTCTGCAATAAAAAAACCGGTTCTGCTGGAGGAAGGTAGAAATGATAGGGGACAAAAAAAGAAACCGTAAGCTTTTCCAGTGCTGAGATGTTCCTTTTGCCTCAGGAATCATCCTGACCCACAAAGAGTGTTAATGGTGTGACATTAGGCTACTTTGAAAATCTCAGATTAATATTAATACTCGTGGGACAGTCTCTGGAGGCCCATACTTGGACTTGCTTACACTTTAGCCCTTCTTGGTCTTAATTCATGCATATTCACTTAAATAGGTATGACTTACACTAGGAGAAAATTGGCTTATTGGGCCATTATTATTTTTTTTTTAAAGAGAGAGGAGAGAGAGAGAGAGAGAGAATTTTACTATTTATTTTTTAGTTTTCCGCGGACACAACATCTTTATTTGTATGTGGTGCTGAGGATCGAACCTCGGCCGCACGCATGCCAGGCGAGGGAGCTACTGCTTGAGCCACATCCCCAGCCCGGGCCATTATTTTTTATCTTATGTCTTCTTTTGAAAAACAAATGATTGATTCTCTTGCCCCTCTAGAAATAGAGAAAATCATAAACTTAAAACAACTGTCTGCATAAAAACCTTTCCAGACAACAGTCCTACTGACAGAACATCATATATTTGGGCTAGAAAGCCAAATTTGCTTATTTGCTGTCCCTTAATAATCTAGAAAAAAAAAAGCTGATACTGGTACCTTTCCCATGATTATCTTTCCTAAAGTGTCAACAGTGAAGAGTTTTCCTGCCGCGCCCCCTCACCAGGAAGAAAAAATGAAGGGCTAATGACTGGCAAGCAAGAGGCAAGAGGTCCACCCATGCTGGTTCTCTGGGATAGATTCTATAACTTGGAGAAAGGCTTCTGGTTCCAGAGATTGGCCTGGGGATTCTACAAGCCATAAAGTTCTCCCTGCCTCTCACTAGACAAATCAACACATACAAGCACACACTCAGAGCATCTGTCTGAGATATCTTGTGGACACATATACTTCTCACATATACTAATACTTCAATACACTTACTTGCATTTGGATGTATGATGGTCACTGGGTTCAAGCTGTTAAGAATAAGAGATCATGGAAGTGTCAGAAAAAGGAGCTTTCTGACAGAATGCTATCAAAGCAAAACTAAGCCACAGAGCTCTTGTTAAGCCTTCAGTGGGATTTTCAAGGGTAAGGTGCCAGACCAGTAATAGCTCCCTGGAGGTGTTTAATATTTATCTTTAAATTCAGTTCCTTAAAGTCTGATGATTTAGGGTACTGAATTTTATCTGGCTCTGAGATAATAGAAGAGGAAAATAAATTTCAGCCAACCAATCAGCACGCACCAATTGATCAGGCAGTACCCGTGGACAGAGAGGTGATTGACACACTATTTCTACCTGGGGACATGTAATAGATTAGACTAACATACATGAAACAGCCTAACCCAAGATTGGTGTTAGACCATCCAGGCCTGAAAGGACCTTGTTTTGTGAAACATTCATTTTGTCAACGAGACACATATATCAGGGGATGTTAAGTAACCTTCTTATGGTCATACAACCAGATAATAGATCAATTCTTCTAGATAGAATTACTCTCTCTGTCCATTTACATTAATTTGTAACTTTATAAAAACTTTAATATGGCCCTATGTTTTATTTGGCCGTACCCAGTACCCACATGTCCCTTCTCCATGATTGTGAGTTCCCAGAGGTAAGAAATTGATCTGGCATTTTTCTAGAGCCCAGAGTCACTGAAGTCATAATTATGAAGGAGCTCAATTTATCAACCTAAATGGTGTGAAAGAGGCAGATACAATAATCTAGGCAACTTTTTTCTTGGTCCTGGGCTTAATTAAATATGATAGGTAGCACAGCTAGTAAAAATCTTAACCTTGGATACAAATTTAAAATAAGGCATTTCAAACTTGTCATAAAAATCAGAGACCTGTTTGCAAGCCCTTCTGTTTTCTTTTCCATTTTAACCTCAGTTTTTGTATAATTTTACATACGAGGGCAGTGCATTTTCATTTCAGCCAGCAAGAAAAGGTCAGGTTCCTCAGGTGCTTTTTGCTCTTCATATTCACAGACAGAATTGTTGGAAGGTTTTGATAGAGCTCTCTCCTAAGGGTTTTTGAAAATTATACCAGGTCATTCAATCATCAAACATTTATTTCAACAAACATTTAAAAAATATTCTGCTCTTTGCCAAATACTAGGCAAGTTGTCAACCTCAACTTACCTGGTTAAACTAATGAACAATTACTCTAAACCCAGGTGGCAGTGGGGAGGCAGGGAATCAGCATGGCTGTTGCATGATTTTCTGGGACTGCTGCAACAAGTTACCACAAACTTGGTAACTTAAGCAAAAATTTATTCTCTCAGAGTTCTGGAGGCTAGAACTCTGAAATTAAGGTGTCAGCAGGGCCATGTTTCTCCTAAAGACCCTAGGAAAAAAAATCTTCCTTGCCTCTTCTTAGTTTCTGATAGCTCCTGGCAATTTCTTAGGATTCCTTGGCTTATAGCTGTAGCATTGTGATTTCTGTTTTTTTCTTCTTGTATCTCTCTGTGATCTGTCTTCTTTCTGTAAGGACACTCGTCACTGGATACAGAGCCCACCCTAAGTCGAGGCTGACTTTATCTCTAGATTCTTAAATAATTATATCTGCACACATCCTACTTCAAAATAAGGTTTTATTGTGAGGTTCCAGATGGACATGAATTTGAATGGGGGGGCAATGTTCAACCCATTGCTAGTTGAGTCTGTGTTGATAAGATTGACAGTAAAAAGATAACAATGGAGGAGAAACTTAACTTGTTCTGCATGGGTGATTTCCTCCCATCTGGCTGTTGGTTCTTCACAGTTCTATTCCTTCTCCTGCATTCATCTACATCTAGAATGGTCACTTGGATTCTATCTCCTGACGAACATGATTCTTTGAATGGTTCTTGTGTGTCTGCGACGCTCCTGACCTATGTGGATCGGAGTGTTTCCCTTAATTATCTACCTTCTTTTATTTAGCAAATATTCACTAAATCCTTCTTTTGTGTCAGGCACCATCTTAGATGTTGGGTTCTCAGTGATGAGCATGACAGGCAAGTTCCTGCCCTCATGGAGTAAACACCCTAGTTGGTAGAAGGAATGGAAGATGGGAATAAATTTTTTAAAAAAAGCAAATAGATACTCAGTATCCCGAACAGTTTCTAGCACAAAGTAGATATTCAATAGTTATATTCAATAGAATTAGCAAGATAGTTTCTGATAGTAACATAAGATATGAAGGAAAAGGATTGATGTGAAGTTGAGCATTAAGGTATGGCTAAGATGGAAGGCTTCTTTAAAAGGTGATGATATGTGATAACTAACATGTGAAGAAAAGGAAGGAGCCAGCTGAGGAGATGTATCTAAGTTAAGAAAAGAGCAAATGAAACATCAGTGAATTGGTTGATTATATTTGGGAACAGAAAGAGAATAATGTAGTGAGACAACCAAGCAAGGGAGAGAGTAGTACAGCTGGTGTGAGAAAGGCTAAGGAGAGCTCAGTTATGCTGAACACTACAGATCACACAAAGGAGCTTGGGTTCGATTTCCAGTGAGATTAGAAACCTTCTGAGGTTTAAGTAGTGAATTGATGTGATTTAAGCCATGAATTAAAAGATCACCAGGGCTGCTTTGAGGAGAAAGGATTGTAGGAGGCAAGAATGGAAGAAAAAAGTATACAAGTTAGCATGTATTATCACATACACAAGTTGTAGGTGTAAAGATATTGACTTATGGCGAATCTGGAAAGGACTGGGTTGGACAAAGCTGCAGGGTTGGTCTGGTCCCAGAGAAACTCATACATTAGCTTAAACATGCTGAATAAATAGTATTCTTTCCCAGGTCTGCCACAATGTGAAAAAGACTGGAAAGCACTGCTCTAATGAATATTTTTCGTCCTTTATGACTATCTTTGTTTGGGAGGGTACTAAGGATTGAACACAGTGGGCTCAAGGGTGCTTAATCACTGAACAACATCCCCAGCCCTTCTATTTTTTATTTTGAGACAATCTTGCTAAGATGCTCAGTGCCTCATTAAGTTGCTGAGGCTGGCTTTGAACTTGTGATCCTCCTGCTTCAGCCTTCTGAATTGCTGGGATGCAGCTACAGGCATGTCCCACCACACCCAATCCATCATGCTTCTTTTATACACCAAGTTTGAAGAATTTAACCATTGTGGTTATCAGCCTTCAAGATAGCCTCTACTGATTCCTACACATTGGCATTCACATCCTTGTGCATTCTCCTCCACATAGTGTCAGGGTCTCATTTGGGTAACTCACAGAACATAACAGAAGAGATGGCCTATCACTTCTAATACTAAAACACCATGGCTTATGTCTGGTGTTCTTTCTCTCTCTCCTTCTCTCTCAACCCCCTTTTTCCATTCATGTTCATGTATTCAAATAGCATTTTTTTTTAGAATACTCAGGTATTCCTCAAGTGGAGAGGTTGCCTGGTTAAAAAAAAAAAAAAAAACTCAGCCAGTAAGTGCTCTTGAAAGCAGCCCCAGACATCCTTAACCAGAACTATCCACCTAAGCTTGTTCTAGATTCCTGACACTTAGAGATGGTGAAATAATATGGTTGTTGTTCTAAGTTGCTCAGTTTTTCGTGTAATTTGTTTCATGGAACTAGATAATAAATGCATTCTCTTTTTGAGTCCTGCTCTCACAAGGTAGAACCTGGAGACTCTATTAACCTCCCTCGCAGTTAGGGCAAAGGCAAATGACCTGAGCTAACTGCCAATCTCACCCAACTGACTGAGACTTCTAATCGATGGGGGCCAGGGTGGGAAACATGAAGGAAAGGAGTGCATTTTGGTGAAAATAGTGGAGGGAGGTTCAGCTTTCAGAGGAGGCACAGTTGCTAGTGGTGAATATCACACCAGCCTCTGTCCTGGTGAACTGCTGTGCCTGTCCCAGCAATGGTGGAATTGTGAAAGTCATCACTGTTGTCTGCTGGTGAAGTGTGGATATCATTCCCAACTGCCTGGCCTTCAAGTATTCTTACTCCAGGATGTTCTTTTATGTATTTTTCTTAAACTATATAAGTTTAAGGGGCTTTGTTGTTGACAACTAGGAACTCTGACACATAAGCCTTCAAAGGTAAGTAACAGCTGAACCTAGTGGAACATGTCTGTAATCCCAGTGACTTGGGAGGCTGAGGCAGGAGGATTCCAAATTTGAGGCCTGCTGCAGCTAGGTCCTAAGCAACTTAGCAAGACTCTGTCTTAAAATAAAATGTTTATAAAAGGATGGGGATGTGGCTCAATGGTAAGTACCCTTTGGTTCAATCCCCAGTACCTAAGGGCGAGTAACAGAAAATACTGCCTCAGAGTAGCTCAAGTAAATGGAAATGAATGCATTTTCATAACAAGAAGTACGAAGGAAGGAGATGACAAAGGTGTGCCATCAAGACTCAGGCTCCATTTTGCAAGAGTGGTGTCCTACTTGCACTTGTTTTATCCTCTCTGGTTGGTTACAGTTTTGGGTAGTTCCAAGCACAGTATTAGATTAGACATGACAGTGTCCAAAAGTAAAAAGATCACCTGAGGAGGTCTGAGGAGTTCCTGGAGAGGGGTCCTCAATTCAGGACAGTGGGATTTTTGACAATCATCACAGAAATGAATTCAAGGATGTGTCAATTAGAGGTGCAGATAGATTTATTTAGGAAAGCAGAGACACATTTGAGGGAGAGTGTTGGTTATCTACTGAGAGTGAGAAGCCTCTCTTGTTCTGGGGTTCTACTATTTATACAGGGACAGTAGCTAGGGGCTCTATTAGAGGTGGAGTCAGGACAGAGCTATGCAATTTCTTACTAGTTTTTCTAGGGCTTGCACATTGCCCTTAGAGCATGTTAACTTTTGGAGCCAAAGGCACAAGATGAGTTCCTCACTCAGTTGCTTGTTTCCCATTCCAATGGTTCTTGGGCCTTTTCTGCACTTCAGTGGTTCACTGGAATTTACTAAATTCCAAGGATTCACAGGCACTTTTCTTTTGTGATTCAGTACACCCCTGCCCCCCATCCCCAAATTCCTATCTCAGAAGGAGACTCTATATCCCTTTTGTCCCTTTTTTAGCCCAGGAATATTTCTCAAGAGCCCTCTACAGATTTTCCTTCAGGTCCTGCTGGCTATAATTTGGTCAGATGCTCCTTCCTAAACCAGTCATAGGTAAGGAAAATGGTATTACAGTTGCCTCAGATATATTAGTTGCAACCACCAGGATCAGGAGAAGGAGCCAGACTCCCTTAAAGACCTGGCCAGGTGGAAGAAAGTGGCTGTTGAAAATATTATTAGGAGCTTAATAGATACTGAAGATTAATAGATGCTGAGTAAGCAACTGTTATGTCTGCCATAAGATATTACTAGAGGGTCCAGGCAAAGGTGACAGTAGTAATGGAGTGAGAACAGGGAGAAGAAGCAGATTGGGCATGTATTATTTGCCAAAAAATCTGGTGAATTCTATTAGGAGAAAGGAAGGGAAAGGGATAAAGGTAATAATGCATTAATTCAGACCTGGGCAATTAAATGAATAACACTTAAATAAGGAGGCATGGTTAAGAAATGTGTTAAGGTGAAGGTGAAGTTATACCTTTAAATGGTTGCCACATAGGCAGCTCAATGTATGAATGCTAACAAGATTTCCCCTGATGAGTAAGAGAGGAATAGAGATCCTCTATGGGGCACACCAACAGTTGGAGGGTCAGGTAGAAAAGAAACTAGTAAAAGACAATGTTAAGACGGATTCCTGAAAAGAAGAAAACCAAGGCAGTTCTCAGAGGTCAAAGAGATGGCCAAGTAGTTGTTCCTAAACCTCCCTTCCCCCTTCCCAAGCTCTCCCCCCTGCCCAAGCTATTCCACCCTAAATGTCTGTGTTTGTAAGTAACAACTACCTTCTTCATTTTAATTTGCATCTGTGTTCAAAGGCTCATAAAATAGATTTACTTCAAGTGAGTGTAAGTTCAAATTGAGCCTAAAAATCTCTGGAGACTGAAGAAAAATAGGAACATAATTGAAAAGAAAAGGAAAAACCAACACTTTCGAAAACCTGTCTACGTTTTTCTTCCTTGAATAATATTTGCAAGACATTTTCCTCATAAATGTCATGGCAAAGGCTTAAAAAAATCCACAAAATAAGCTTTGAGTGTATCTTTTAATATAAACTTTGAACATATCTTTTAATATTGCAAGCATTTTAAAACAAAAAATGAACACGACTATCTCTTACTATTTTATTCAGGTAATACACTTTAAGCAGTTCACAAATATCATTATGTGGCTTTAAATAGAACTGTTTCAAGTAGGACAACTGATATATTATGATCCTGTTTTTTAGATCTAAAATAAAAATTAAGGCATGTGCTTTTATTCTAATGAATGGAGGTTAAAGTTATAGTTTAAAAGGTACATCTCTTCCTCTAATTAAATCCTCAAAATCAGACAGCCATTGACAGTTCATTAAAGTTCATAGTTTGCATAAAACCTTTATTATCTGAACTTTATGAGTTTCCTTCCTTTCAACACACCACACTATTTAAAAAGAGGTCTAAATTCAGAAGACCCTGCAAAAAAATGCAAAATAAGCCCTCACCAAGGCATACTGCTGTGCCTTGGTGAACCTGAAGGATTCTAACTGTCCTTGGAAACAAATGTTCTCCATAGGAAATAAAATGGTTCAAAGGGAGAAAAAAAAAAAAAAGCTTCCTAGGTGCAGGGGTGCATCATGCTATTATAGCATGCTACTCTAGAGGCAGAGGCAGGAGAATTGCAAAGTCTATGCCAGCAGATGTAGTTCAGTAGTAGAGTTCTTACCTGGCACGTGTAAGACCCTGGGTTCCATTCCCAGACCCCACCTCCATGCCCTCACCCCCCACAAACAAAAGAGAGAAAGAAAAGAATAGCTTATTTGCTACATTCACTTGCACCCAGGGATGTTATTTTGTTATTTATACTGGCCAAACCCAGAAAAGTGTACTCTTTCCCAACTAGATAAACATACAAACACAGCACATAGTTTAGAGATTCCTATGAAAAGAAGAGGAAAGAGATAAAAGAGTAACTTAGTATTGCCCAGGAAGAAGGAGAGAAAACATATTTGTATGGCACAGGGCATCATTTATTTTGCAGTTACTGAATGAGAAGAAAATACATGTCTGGTTAGTGAAAAAGCTCTCTATAAAATCTGAAACTTGATGAGTTGCAGATGGAGAAATTAAGGTCTCTTTGTTGGAGGAAGGTGATTCTAGTGCATATGGACACAAGAGGCAGAAGTGCAGAAGGAAAGTAGCAAAAGGATATACACAGGAGAAAGTCAGTGGAGAGGATTCAGTTCCCAGGGGAATTGAGGATATTTTAGGTGGGACAGGATTAGCAAAATAATAGGAACACAGAGTGTTTTGCTAGTTGTTTGTAGTATACTCACCTGAGTTTTTAATGAATTATTTAGTAATATGCTGTATATAATTCATTTTAAAACGGTGATTTGATCTTCCTGAAAAGGTCCAGGGGATTATAAAAATCTCCGAAACTATATATAAAACTTGAAAAATACTGCCAGGCAAATTCTGAGATTTATGGGGAGGAATATTGTTTGGCAGTTAAATTTCATTCTCTGGAGTCTCCTTTATATGGATTTGAATCTCTGTATGACCTTGGGTAAGATACTTAGGGTTTTGATGCTCAAATCTATACAATCAAGAAGGTAATAACAATAACTATTTCAAATGATTGTGGTAATGATTAAATTAAAAATACATTAAGCACAGCATACAGCACAAAATGCAGAGCAATTGACTAAGTTGATACACATGCCAATCTGGAAAATAGGATACAAACATACATTGGTCAGACCCTGCCCATCATTATATACAGAAAACAAAACCAAGGCAAAGATTTGAGTGCATCCAGCAGGGCTGGAGAAGGCACAAGGCCAATACTGCTCTTAATGGCCATTAGGGCTTATTCACCTAGGATATGAGCTCTAGGCTATCACCTGGGCCCACCTACCGAGGGTGGTAAACACAGGGCATAGGAGTCATAGAAGCCCAACTCTACTACTGACCAATTATGTGAACTTGGGCAGGCTATTAAATTTCTGTGATTATGTTTCCTCCATTAAAAAATAGGGATAACTAATAATAATACCCTCCTTATGGGATTGTTATGGAGATTGTATGAGCTAATATATTTAGAGCATTTTTAGAGTATCTGGCACACAGTATAAATTTTAAAAACTACAGTAAAATCAATTATAATGTAATGTTATAATAAATTAGAAATAGATCTCTAGAGTTCCAAATTCTACTCTGCTTCCCAATAAAAGCTTTGCAGATTGAATTTATGGAAAGAAAATGAGAAAGAAGGAAATTAAGAGAAGGTAGTTAGAAGTAGAAAAGAAAAGGAAGAAAATTTGCAGTATGGATAACTCATAGTATAGCCAATACTAAGAGGATAGAGTTTGAATAATATTTGTGAAAAAATATTTAGAGAAAATGAAGTCTAAAAAAAGACTATTTTGATGAAATATTTTGTAGTTATAACCAATTAATGTAAGATATAAGAAAAAAATAACCCCCCCCAAAATGTAAGATATAAGAAAAAGAAACCTTAAATATGAAATTTAAGATCTATCACAAAAGTTATATCAAAACCTTTGCATTTAGACATTTGATTAATATATTAGTTGATTAAATGTGTCTTAAATACTTAGCAACTAAGCTGAGCCTGGTTCTTTGGACAGGGTGCTGACTGCAACAAACATATGAGTTTTATATGGTCTTCTGCATAAGACCAAAGAGGCAAATATTGGATGTTTTTCTCTCTTCCCTCCCCAAGTCCTTCTAGTCTTCTTTCTCTCTGTATTTACAAAAAAAAGAAAAAAAAATTGGGGGGGAGGGGAGGTCAAAACCACTTGTTACTAAGCAAAGGATCAAGAAAGGCTTCCTGAAACTCTCAAATATTTAATACTCATATTCTCATCCATGAATGTGCACATTGACCTTTTCTCTTAATAATCAGGCACCTGGAGCCAGACATGGTGGCACATGCCTGTGACTTGGGAGACTGAAGCAGGAGGATGGTGAGTTCAACGCTAGTGTCAGCAATTTAGGGAGTTTGTAAGCAACTTAGTTATCTCATAATAAAAAAATAAAATAGGGCTGAGGATGTGGCTCAGGGGTTGAGTGCCCCTGGGTTCAATCCCTGGTACCAAAACAAAAACAAAACAAATAAACAAAACAAAAAACCCAGGCACCTGAGTATGGGCCAAACTGCACTGTTTTTCAGCACTGGGGAGGGAAGCTTGCTACAGAAGGTAAGGAAATGTGTTAGT